>NC_088979.1:18623771-18945269 GCF_963932015.1 Anas acuta
AAACCAGTGAACACAGTGCAGTTGCCTTCTCATGACAGACAAAAAAGAGCCTGGAGATGTACAGGGTTTACCTCTCTCAGATCGTTTCCTCATGTGACACTGTTTACATCCCCATCAGTCATGCATCAGAGCTTGCCATGTAACACTGAAGCCCCATCACCAGAGGCAGGTCTTCAAATTCCTCCTCATTTTGGGGCTTCCCTCTAAAATTATGCTGCCTTGTGTTTTAGGGCTTTGGTGGCACATAATTCAGATGAAAGAAGACCATGGTAAATGTCATGGAACTGTATGGGATGGTTTGAAATGTCCTTAGGTAGTTAGTGAAGCTATTGAGACAGGGCAGGGATTTTTAGAGCTGTAGTAAAGAACAAAATGATATACAGAATAAACAGTGTTATAATTATAAATAAATAATTTTAAATAGGTTGTTTTCTGGAACACTCGTAGTTTGGCTATTGTACACAAACTTCTAAATCATGGTTGCTGAATTTTAACTATCATTGTGTATTGTTTGTACAAATCAGTATAGCCTGTTCTTGAAAACATAACTTCCTTCCAGTGACTGACAGTATATCTGTACAACTTAAAGCTTCTCACCTGCAGAAGTGAAAGCACTTCTTAAAGCAGGTGAAAGTTGGGTACCCCTTTTGGAGGTGGAGAAAGGGAGGTACTGGGAGCTTGCAGGACTTTCTCAAGGTTAATGCAAAGGCACCGCTAAGAGACTTGAGGTTTCCTGGCTGTTGGACCAACAGTGAACAAAAAGAGTATGCTCTAAAATGCTGGGGGAACATTTTGGAGAAGAGTCAGTACAAAAGTAAGCCACTACACAAGAAGGGCAGTGAGTGCCAAAGCTTGCCTGCTCTGTAAATCAGTCTTGGCAGGAGGTCACTTTTATAAAAGTTTAGTCCAGCCAGCTAGCCCACCTCAGAGACGCTGGGCTGACATATGTGGTTTGCAATTCCTCACCTTTCTGACATAAATTCAGAGATACAGAAAAATGTTCAGTCAAGCTGACAGATCACTTGTGTTTTGAAAACTCAGTATGTGCTTTTCAGGCTTGGTGACCTGCCCTTTGCAATTATTCTTCGAAACAAACCAGCCGAGCTTGCAGGGGTACGGGACATGAAGCTGATTACGCCTCCTGGGCCCACTTCACTGTGTCAGTCATGCCTATCTCTGAGCACTGTAATGATAACACCGTGTTGTATACAGAAGGGAAAATAGTTGCTTAGTAACTACACTACATTTTGGACTTAACTCCTTACTCATCAGGGTTATCCATGTCTGGTGTCTACTTAAGGACCATCCAGCTTTTACACCAGTAGACAGAATTTTATGTTAGTTGCTTACATGTAAATATTATGCATCTTAGCCTGAAAAGCAGAGGCCTAAAGTTTTGTTTGACCACTGTTGGACAAAAGAGCAGCCAGACAGTGGAGGTGCTGGTGACAATGCACAACAAAAGTCTCTGCAATGCTGAGGAGGAAAGTTCCTTGTAAGGAGCCCAGCTGGGACTCCCTGTAGCCAAAAGTTATCTTTCTTGGCCAGTAGCTGTAAGCACAACCAAGTTCCCTTTGCATATCACAGATATTAATTTGTTATTTTTCTAGGACAAAATGTTTATAAGTCAAGCTTGGATATATTCTGCGAGCAGCCCCTTTTTGCTCCAGGGAGGCAGGAAGATCTCAGCTGACCCACTCCACAGATGGCTGCTCTGGGGGGAAGATGCAGAAAGACCCATTATACGGTCAGCAGAAAACAAAACCAGAGACTGTCTCCATGCAACTGGGCTTCTGCCACAGGCAGATAAGCATCCTGAAGTGAGCAGATTCCAATGTGTGCAGATATGTCAATGCTGTTGACTGCAGCACAGTGCAGAGATGCCTGAGAGCATTAAAATGAATAATCTGGGGTCCAGAACCACAATAAGAGTCAAACCAAGGACCAAGAGGTTGATAGAACTGTTCATAAAAGGAAAAAAGTATGTATATTTCTGAACTGTGAAGAAGGGAAAATACACTTTCAGCCTGTCATTTCTAGGTGACAGTAGCCAACCTATCAGAAAAAAATATATAATAATAATAAAAAAATGATAAATAATGGGCAGGACTCTCTGTTTGTCCTTGGAACTTTTCCCAGAACTAGGCAGATTTCTATGTCTGGCTCTCTTCATGTGTATTTATCTGTGAGATATTTAATTTGCATGAGCCTGTTTAATTTTTCATGACCAACTTTACAGCAAACCCATGTACCTTCCAACTTTGTTTCTTTAAAGACTGTTATCTTTTAAGCTATCTTTTAAGTCTGTCTCAAGAAATCACTTACGAATCTGCTTAGAATTAAGCAAAGGGAAGTTTCATAACAGAGTTAAGCTAAATCAATATATAGGCACATTCACATTAGGGTTATTTTCAGGAAAATTCTGAGTAGTACCTGATCCTAAGTGAAACTGGTCTCTGAATTTTGTAAGTAAACAGTTTTTAGGTGTCGATGAGCAGATTTAAAAACAGGGATTTCAACTGTAGATGATTCATAAGCACAAATTAACACTGACTTTCACCAGAGCCTGTAATTCCTTATTATCCTATAAACTCCTTAAAAAAATGAAGTCTGTGGAAGAGGTTGCTTAACCTCTTTTACAGGGTTAATGCTGCCAACCTGCCTATGTGAGCAAGCCCCAGGAATTGGCACTGTTCTCCTGCCTGTCAGGTAGGTACAATGTTCGTGACATACAGGCACCAGCATCTGGCACAGGTAGTGATTTCCAGAGTCCTTTCTGAAGCTTAGGTACCTCCTGCTGCTGGGCCCCGAGGTCCTGAGAAGACCATCCCTGGTGAGATACTCTTGGGATTTGGTTCTGTCTTCTCCAGCTGGTTAATCTGCTCTACACACCATCTGACAGTGCCTGGGGAGGTGCCCAGGCCTGCAGGGGACATGGGCTGGCTGGTGCCAGGAGCTGACATGGCTCAACAGTGTCAGCTGCAGGCACAACATTCAAGCAGACTCTGAGGAAAGGGGAAGTACCATTAACAGTATCCTACATGGTGGCACAGAAAGACCTGAGAATCAGCACTAATGCACTGCCACTCCACACAGCTCATGCATTAGAAATACATGAAAGACTCTAAGCAGTCATTGAATATCCCATGGTGTAGACAGAGCCTAGCTGTAAGAATGTGTGAAGAGACATCCGTAGGAAATGACATCAAGATGATGACCATGAGTGACCAACAGGATGGTAGCATTTAGTAAGCAAAAAATGTTTGGAAATGAAGGGTATGGACTGTCTCTTGTCTGTGTTGGGCTGGAACTGATAAACATCTTCGAGATGAAGTGTCAGATGAAGCACAATTGTAGCTTGGAAATTCTTCTGGAAATGTGTGATAGCCTCAAGGAGATGACAGGTAAACTCATAAGAAGTTATCCCCAAATCACAGAATCACAGAATGGTTGAGGTTGGAAGGGGCCTCCAGAGATCATTTAGTCCAACCCCCCTGCTCAAGAGCATGTTACACAGGATGACATCCAGGCAGGTTCTGAATATCTCCAAAGAAGGAGACTCCATATCTTCTTTGGGCAGCCTGTTCCAGTGCTTTATCACCCAAATTGTCACATCTGTCACTGTGATTTCAAGTTAGGTAGAAAGAAATCCACTGAGGAATCCAATCAAGAGATTTCTTGCTGTCCAGAGATCCTGAGGAGCTCTGATACTGGCAGTGAGGCCTTTGTGCTTTCCCAATGACCTCACTGCCTAGACTGCTAATGCCAGCACCCAGAGATAAGACCAAGACAAAAGAGTCGACACAGTCTCCAGAAGGCTCTTCCACTTCCAGAGGTGAAAGACCAACTAACCCTGACTCCCATGGCTGCCAGGATCACAGTCACGAAGACCAGTGCCCCAGGCTCTAATGGCATGTTGCCTCCGTCCCTGCCAGCAGGGTCCTTTCCATTGAAGAGAGTGTCCCCAAAATACCAGTGCTCTTTAGCAACCCCATCACCCAGCCAAGCTCCCAAGAATCATCAGCACTTTAATTCCTGCCTGAACTCCAGGCTGTCACAGCAGCCGTATGGGAGGAAGTCTGCCAAGCTGCAGATGTGTCACAGGCTGGAGGCAGTTCATCTAAAACAGGTCAGGTCAGTGGGGCCATGAGCCTCGCTGCAAGCAGGGGCTGAAAATTGCAAGGCAATACTGCCTGATGTTGCAAGGATGAGCAAGATTGTCACAGACAACATCAGGTTGGGCAGGAATGTTGGTCTGCTTGGGTACAGGAAGGCTTACAAAGGGATCTGGACGGGCTGGACTGATGGGCCAAGGCCAACTGTATGATGATGAAAAGGGCTAAGTGCCGGGGGCACTTGGGGCATGAAAATCCTGGTGCTGCACTATAGGGTGGGGGAAGAGTGGCTGGAAAGCTGCCCGGCAGAAAGGGATCTTGGGGTATTGGTTGCTGGCCAACTGAATGTGCGCCAGCTGTGTGCTCAGGTGGCCAAGAAGGACAATGGCAGCCTGGCTGGTATCAGAAATGGTGTGGCCAGCAGGAGCAGGGAGGTGATCGTCCCCCTGTACTCGGCTCTGGTGAGGCCGCATCTTGAGTGCTGTGTTCAACTTTGGGCCCCTCAGCACAAGAAGGACATCGAGGCCCTGGAGCATGTCCAGAGCAGGGCTACGGAGCTGGTGAAGGGCCTGGAGCACAAGGCCTGTGAGGAGCGGCTGAGGGAGCTGGGGGGGTTTGGGCTGGGGAAGAGGAGGCTCAGGGGAGACCTGCAGCTACTTGAAAGGAAGCTGTGGGGAGCTGGGGGTCGGCCTCTGCTCACAGGTAACCGGTGATAGGACCAGAGGGAATGGCCTCAAGTTGTGCCAGGGGAGGTTCAGGTTGGGTATTAGGAAGCATTTATTCACTGAAAGAGTTGTGAGGCATTGGAACAGGCCGCCCAGGGAAGTGGTTGAGTCACCATCCCTGGAGGGATTCAGAAGATGTGTAGATGTGGTGCTTAGAGGCATGGTTTAGTGATAGACTTGGTAGTGCTAGGTTAATGGTTGGTCTTGATGATCTTAGAGGTCTACTCAGACCTAAGCGATTCTGTGATTCTATGATTCTGTAAGATTGCCTTGGAGTGCTGGAAAGTCAATAATAACAACAACAACAAAAAAAAAAAAAGCAGGGGGGAGAGCATAAGTGAGTTGCCTGGACAGCTCTTCTGAACCACAGACACTGGCTGGAGCTCTAATTGTAAGCATCACAAGCAGCAGCTTTTTATACTCTCAGTAAAACTAAACTTTCCTACTCTCTGCTAAGGCCTCTATTCCATAAAGAAATTGAAAGTTGCCCTGAGATCTGTAGTTATTTATAAACCATCTTCTTGTAGGAAACTCTATAAATATCCTGAGTGATAAGCGTGCCCTTATTCCTCCGACAGTGGCCAACTAAGAAAAAAGGGAAATCACTTTTGTCCTGATGAAACTTCCTCATCCACCTCCTCTGTTCCCACCCCACCCCATCAATACAACAACAAAATTGTCAGGGCTGGACCTGACCTCACATCACCAGCCAGATCTGGATCTCTGTATCTGATGAGGTGACAGCTGGGCGTTTGACCACCACAGAGCTAATAAACCCAACAGGAGACACAGGACATTTGGTAGACAAAGCAAGAAAATAGATGTTATACAATGTAGAAGATATTCTTCTAACTGCAAAGATTCTTGCTAGGAATAGGTCAAATATCTTCAGATCTGGTCATACCAAAGATTAAATGAACAAACAAACAAAAAACACAACAAAATCCTAACTTCACCTTGCACAGGAGAATTTCTTGCCTAGTTCTTCCAAAATACATTTCAAAATGCTTTCAGTTTACTCCCTTCTTTGTTCAACTCTGTTTGATCTCTTCTTGTTGCTGAAGTTTTTAAAAGAGCTATTGCAAACTTACCTGCAGATCAGAAACCTCACTCCTGCCCAGCTAGCTGCGTACCTCTCTGACTGCTCACTGTCACACCGTGGCAGTCCTGGGAGTCATCCTCTCAAGGAGGAAAATGAGGGCAACTTGCTTGGTTTGACTCAGCGCCTGTGAGGCCTCACCTGGGGTAGTGTGTCCAGTTTCAGTTCAAGAGGGATGTGGAGAAGCTGGAGAGGATCCAGCAAGGGTCAGTCAGGATGGCCGGGGGCCTGGAGCCCCAAGGGGATATTGTGGGAGATGGGCTTATCTGGCAAATAGAAGGTTAAATGAGAATGTAACAGGAGCCTAACACACTTGGAAGGAAGTTAAAAACACAACAGAGTCTGATGTTTCTTGCTCGTGGCAGATGGTGTAAAAAAGTGGCAACAGCCAGAGGTTGCAGTTTGGGATGCTCATGGTGGACATTTAGAAAAACAGAGGATATAGCTTGTGGGATTGCCATCCTTGGAGATTTCTGACACTGATACTGATGGCCTAACATGCACAGCCCATGTGTTCCTCTGATGGGGTCTGTACAGCTGGTGATCTCTAAAAGAGCCACATTGCTGAAGGCTGAGGAACTCCGTGGGTATAGCAGTGGCTGTATCACTTATAACACAGCATTTGGAACTGAAAACTACACAGAAATCAAGCCTGAAACCAGAGAAAAAATGTTACATTATCTTCTCTAAAGCTGAATTAATACATTCTGGTTTTTTACATTCTGATTTGTTTCAGTCTTCACTCTCTTCAGCTGCTTTTATCACTTTTGAAGGCTATTCTATAAGAATATGTCAACCCCTTCTGAATTAAGGATGTAACTCAAAGAGTCATACATTTTAGAACTGGTGAAACAAACACACTGTTTCTCTATATTTGGTTATAATTTTCTTTCAAAGTGTACAAATGACTTACAGCATACATGTTCTAGAAAAAAAAAAAAAATCCTGTCCAGCAGCTATAATGTCACTCTGTAGTGAAGGTGAACATTTCTGCTGTCACTAAAATACCACAGACGTAGCCAATTGAACAAAAATGGTACTGTCTAAACAAACTCAACACACAATGGCCAGTCCCTAGCCTCAGAGGTTCAGCAGACCAACTATGCTCCAGACAATGCTGAGTTTGTTCAAAGTGATTACACTTCTAGTTGTGCATGGTTATATATGAGTTATTGTAAAGTTGCTTTGAGCTAAATTCATTCCTGCTGCAACACCAATGAGTGTACTTACAGCAGAGATTAATTTGGCCCATTATGTACTAAACTTGCAGATCTTTCTTTAAAAAGAACTATTCTTTCTGCAATTGATCTTGTCCATGGCAGTCATTTAAACACAAAGGAAGTCTTATCTGTGTTTCACCAGTGTGATGGAGTTATACTGGATTTACGTTGTTGCAACTGAGAGAATTCTTTCAGCTGAAAATAAAGACAGCTACCCACATTACATGCAGATCACTGCACTTCTCCTATACACCAAAAAACTTGTAATGCACATTTCAGTGTCATGCATGACTTGCTATAGCAGCCGTAGGGAAAAGGAATTCAGAGGGGTACACAAAACTGTTAGAAAGTTGGGTCATGGCTTTATTTGTAACAGATTTTCACACCTAAGCAAATACATTTAGGCTTTCCCATTACACATGGATGACGAGCAGTCCATCTTCTCTCCAGTTTATTCAGCAGCAATGGGATTATTATCCCATCTGTATCCTCTATGGAGATGGCTCTACAGTATTCTGGATATGAAAGTTTTGAACTCAAGGATGAAGGAATAAGATTCAAAACAACTAGGTGTCTAAAATAACTATAGATGGAATTGAGGTGCCTTCAGGGAAGAGCTCAGAAATCACCCCGTCATCACCACCTCTGCTTTGTTTGGCTTGACACTACATGAGGTACAGTTACCCTTCACATGTTGCAAAATAACCTTAAAATAATACAAAACAGGGAAAAAAGAAAAAAAGAAAAAAGAAAAAAGAAAAAAAAAAAAAAAGAAGAGAGATGAATTCCGGAATCATGCTTTGCTTCCAAAACGATCATCTGAATTTTTCCCTAATACCAAAAGAGATCATTTCTTCTTCTCTAGAGAGAATTTCTTAGAGTTTCATTCACAAACATATATGAAAACATATTGCTTCTTGATTTGAAATCTCAGGCTTTCTTATGAAATACAAATTCTGAATGTTAACTGGCTGTAGTTACAACTTACATCTTGCAGTGATGAGCTCCTCTTTCACAGACTAAGCCAACAGAAGTGGCCACAGTCCTCTCCTGAAAGCTTTTTTTTTTTTTTTTCTGTTGATTAGAAACTTTCTGTAAGAGAAAGAAGCTTTTAAAAAGTAATGGGTGGTCTGTGCTGGAAGGTGAAAAAATCCCAAATGGCCATTGAGTGGTTTCAGCGCTAGATCTTTAGCCCTAAAATATGCCTGGAGCTTGTCTCTACTGTCTTCTCACAACTGGTTTTGTCTCCAGCTTGCCTCCTCTCACATCATCCCGACACTTATGCTCCAAATGAAAGAGAACTCATCTAGTGAGCTGAGTGAACTGCACAAAGGTTTTTCTGGGTTCAAAACGAATTTATTCAAACACACTACAGGAATTGCCATATCGGTACCTGAAGTTTTACAGGCTTGGAAAGATATGCTGGGTATTTTATTTGTCCTATACACATATAAATGACAAACAAGGTATGTTTTAGATGCTACTTAATAAAAGCAGTGTGATTGGTGGGCAGCAATCTTGTTTGTTACTCTTCAGCCCCAGAAGTCCAAAACTCTAGGAAATTGCTAGCATTCTGTGGACTGCTCAGGTATTTTTCCTTTGAAGAAATGTTGGTCATGCTGTGGCCAGAAGCTGTGGTTGCAGCACACTGCAGAGGATCCTGTGCTAACTGGGACCTCTGGACATTTGGGTTTCCATAGCAGGGAAGTGACAGGCAGCCCGTGGCCTTAGGGCAGATCCCTGATGTTTGCCTGGCACTGCTGGCAGGGCCAGTCCGTGTGAGCAGGCAAATGTAATGCAGGGATCATTTGGTAGACTCTTGGCCAAGAATTTCTCTCTCACATCATCCCGACACTTATGCTCCAAATGAAAGAGAACTCATCTAGTGAGCTGAGTGAACTGCACAAAGGTTTTTCTGGGTTCAAAACGAATTTATTCAAACACACTACAGGAATTGCCATATCGGTACCTGAAGTTTTACAGGCTTGGAAAGATATGCTGGGTATTTTATTTGTCCTATACACATATAAATGACAAACAAGGTATGTTTTAGATGCTACTTAATAAAAGCAGTGTGATTGGTGGGCAGCAATCTTGTTTGTTACTCTTCAGCCCCAGAAGTCCAAAACTCTAGGAAATTGCTAGCATTCTGTGGACTGCTCAGGTATTTTTCCTTTGAAGAAATGTTGGTCATGCTGTGGCCAGAAGCTGTGGTTGCAGCACACTGCAGAGGATCCTGTGCTAACTGGGACCTCTGGACATTTGGGTTTCCATAGCAGGGAAGTGACAGGCAGCCCGTGGCCTTAGGGCAGATCCCTGATGTTTGCCTGGCACTGCTGGCAGGGCCAGTCCGTGTGAGCAGGCAAATGTAATGCAGGGATCATTTGGTAGACTCTTGGCCAAGAATTTCTCTCTCAAAGCATTGAGCTTTACTACGTGGAGCAGAGAGTTAGTAAGACTCCAGGACGCTGTGAAGCAGGACAGTTAGTGGTGCGTGTTTCTGGTATCCCAGCCAGGCTGGGTTTGCTGCAGGATTTTCTCCATCCTGTCCAGGTCATGCCAGTGTTGCCCGTCTTGTCAAGAAAATAGATGGTTTGGTTTACAAAATAATCACTGTTCTGTTTGAACAAACCACACACAAGCAATTCTGCTAACTGTGACAGTGCTGAGTATTGCTTCACGGCTATATGTACATTAGGACAAATCACGCTCAGCATTGTGATAGGTATTTGTGACAAAACTTCAGCCACACTAAACCGTGGTTAATTTAAATAACTTTAACTGATGCTGTCAGTCCTTACGGCTCATTCCATTGTCTGATTTTGTTGTTTTTACTGTATTCCAATCTCAGTCACAGGACTGTTTAAAGATACGTACCAGGCCCTACAGCGGGTACAGGCAGTCTGAAAGACAGAAGGAACTTCATGATTGAAGAAAAAAGAAAAAAAAAATAAATCCCTGCTAGAGAGCAGAGAGACAGAAAGGAGGGATGGTGAATGGGGGTATGAAAACTACCTCTGTTTTAGAGACCTGGTACAATGTATTTATATTCAGCATAAAACTCCCCTTAACAAAGAACTAGGAAGAAATGTGACTACTCTACTCTGTGATTTTGCCTTCCCTCATCTTCCACTGCTCATAATGAAGAAGCTGCTTTCTCAGATTATCTGTGACTAATTCAAACAAGAACAAGTTTGCTTAGGCAAACCATTCTCAGCTGCTTACTTCTGCATTTTGTGCTGAATTTTCATAACAGACCGCACTGGATAAGCCATGCAAAGCAAACAGTAGGTTCCCCTGTGGGGCTGGATAACCCAACCATATTTATCCCTTAATATCTGCTCAGAAGACCACAACATTCCTTACAGCCAAAGTCTTTAGAAAGTTTCATCTTGCCAAATTGGAAGTGAGAACATACACTGGCTGCTAACTGCTTTCTCCTCCTGTTCAGTTCTCAATTTAGGAGTACAGAAATACAAGACATATTTTAGTGTGGAAAATAAGGTTTTTATTTCACTTTCCCACCAGCTACTCACTGGCTATGGTGGATCTTGTGTAAACACAGGAGAAATCTGTACCACAGAATAGAGAACAGGAATTTGTTAAGCACTTTGTATTTTTAGAAATGGTCTCTAAATAGTACAGGAACTCTTTAAAAAGCCATGTCTCACATTACGCAGAACAGCAAAAGCCTGGACATTTTTATTTGTTTTATCATGCTTTCACAGTACAAATAAATAGGACTAAGGATGAAGAATTGCAGGTATTTTATTTTATTTTTCTCCTCTGCAGCTGTGCATGATCTCATGATTTTGGTGTTAATGTACTTGTCCCTGCTCTCTGCAGCACCAGGTGCCTCAACAATTGTAGCTATTGTCATAAGACCTGAGTGTCACCCTTGAAAATGGGGTATGGCAAAAGTTCCTCTCATTGAAGACCCTCTTCTTGATCCTGAAAAAAGTTCTGGTAGACCTTATACTACCAGTAGTGACACAGAGATATGCAGATCAGCTACTTTGAGAAAAAGGGAGGTAACTACTATGACAGGCAGCATTTTGTTGCTATCTATCACTAATTCCTTTCTATGAAGGAACAAAACAACAACCAACCACCACACTTACACAATGAAGGGCAGGTGGTGCAAACCAAGTGCTCTACTAATGCAGTAGCAGAACTTTAAATTACCAGTAATTCTGGCACAGTAAATTCTTGCACATACCTGTAAGCTCTAAAATGTGCACTTCCTCAAACACTCTGTTTTCCTGGACTAGGACTCTTCAGGAATAGTGAATTCTTCCTAGAAGATCTCTATGAGAAGGGCTTCTCTTCAGTTTCATAATTTTGGATAAACATCTGCTTATTTCATCGTCAACTGAAAATAGACACAAAGATGGTTAGACCTGAGACACATCCAGTTGCCAAAAATGCCACTCCTCATTTGGCTTCCAGCACAGCTGTACGGTGCAGGGTCACAGGAGAAGGTTGGAGAGCTGCCCCCAACACACCTCCTCCACTCATTGCCACAAGCTTTGCTTTGCCCAGCCACAGTTTTGGGGAAGAAACTGTACTGTTGTGCGGCTTTCACCTTGATTGAATCTTGTAGTTAGCATCAGGACTGATGCACCAGAGGTGAGAACACAGCCCAAATTGGACTCGGGTCAAATTCGGGGCTTTGGAAGCAGACTGAATCTACATCGTTTCACACAGATGCCGCTGAGGGACAATAAGGACAGATATTTCTGAAGAGATTTTCACGTCTTTGTTATAAAACCCTGCATGGAGGTAGAGAATTGCACAATGTTACTTCATTTTTAAACTCTGGGAGGCTCAGTGGGAACATTAAATTTCTGTGGTTATTTCTGTGTTTTGTTTTTGGAGGGGAGTTGGTTGGTTGGTTGTTTTTTTTTTTTGCCATTTCCAAATAGAGATTTTTGTTCCTACAAACAAAGGTGTTTTTGGTTATTCCTCCACAAGTTCTCATCAAGCCGCCTTGCTCAATGTGGCAAGGCAGCCCCAGGAGCAAACAATATCCCCACCATCACACAGGCCTTGGGAGGTTAAAAGCAGCAACATTCATGCTTCGTGCTTCTGCCAGCAGTTCTTTAGGAGCCTGGCTGCCCCGTGAAGGCAGCGTGGCTGCCTCCCAAGGGAGGGAGAGCCCAGTGCACAGCCACGCTCTGTACCAGCTGGGGCTCTCGGCTCTTTCGGGAGTACTCTGCCCGTCCTTCAGACTGCATGGTCATGGAACTTTGCAGTGAAATCTGCATCTAAATAAAAAGAATGCAACATATTCTGGCCACGTATATTTGTAGGAAAAAGTGCTCTTGGTCAGGGACAAGGAAGTTCTCTTTACCCATGCAGCTCATATCACTATTATCACTTCATTCACATTCTTCCTTGGCTTCTTCCCACTGCTAGGCATTATCTTAGAACTATCTATATTAGAGTCTTGTCAGTTTGTTTCACCTTTGCCCATTCTTCAAAGACGGGGATAAATCTGCTTTACCATATGGATGCATCAGGTAGAGCAAACACAGTGCCTGAGCACAGGAGGCATCAAAAATACACTAGACTGGACTAACAGAAACAGAAACTATATAAATGATGCACATGAAAGTAATCTTTACAAAACCCCTATGCTAATTTTAACATTTCTACAAGGGTCACTTAATGTAGCCCACATTGCTGCTCTTCACAAACCAAACTTTTTGGAAACTTGGACCTGGACTCAAGTACATCATATGTTTTCGGTACCAAATTGAGTTACACTCCTGTGTGCTAAACTGTGAACTTTGCCTACAAGGGGCAAATCTCAAACATGGTGGGTATCCTTATGTAGTAAGGACACTACTACCCCTTACGTAGTAAGGACACTAAAATCCACTGTGCATTTATAGTAAGAGTCTTGCTAGACAAACCAGCTAGAGGCATAATAGAAGTGAAAGTCATTGGGGAAAAGATGGGAGTCACTACTAACACCATAGCAGCATGGGATAAATGTGTGTGTCAAAATAAGAGCCAAGTGTAAGCGTGTGTCTGGCAGAAGGCAGAGGAAGACCTCCTGCTGATTTCAAGGCAGCCAGCTTTTCACCCACTTGCCAGTGCGGGTCCTGACCAGCCGTGTCTTCTGGACTGTGAGCTTCCTTTGAAGGCACGGGGAGCTCTGCATGGAGGTGGGTTTCAAACATCCAGATCTCTGACAGCTGCAAGTCAGCAAGCACGCCACATGAAGAAGGGAAGCAGCAAGGTAAGTAAATAAAAGGAGAGAGCTAACTGACCTAGCTTAACTGTTCAGTCATCCCAGTATTTTAAGACCATCTACACAGCCATGAAAATTTAATCTAGAAGAGACAATACTGTGGTACAAAAAGTTTATTTAGTCAAGATTTTGTAAACATTTGAGGTAAATTAACATTTACATCAACTTGTTCCTTACAGAGTTTAATACACAAGGCACTTCTTTGAAGACAGCACTTTTTAACCGTTTACTGCTTTTATGGTTATTACAAGTCCCTGATGGCCCAGAAAACTTGTTATGTTTGTTGTCAGGTTCTGTCATGTAAAAGACAAACACCCAGTAAGCAACAAGAAAGCTCTGAGTAAGCTTTCTAATGCTTTACAACCCTTTAATTGTGAGAAACAGCGTCAATGGGAACAGGAATATATTCTCCATCTTAAAGTACGGTCACATTTCTTGCATAACTCTTCAAGGACTAAAACTTCTGGAATTTGATTGGCATTTTACAATGAACTTAAAATGCAAATTTACAATTTCTTTTCCACATCAGTGTTTTTTGCTTATGCAAATAGTCCCATTACCTTTAATGATCTTATTTGCAAGAGTAAAAATAACTTGGATGAAATTGCATTTGCAGGCTCAGAACCATATTGTTGGCTGGAAAACAAAACATTTACCTTTTTCGAAAATCTTCTACGGGTAACAGTGCAGTGTTTCTCCACGAGTAGTTTGTTTGGGATTTAAAAGCAGGCTGTAAATTTAGCTCTTAAAAGACATATGCCACAGCTAGTTTTTGTCATTAAACCTCTACACACACAAGAAGGCGTATCAATAATAATGAACTTAATTCAATAATAATGAATTTACTCGGTAATAATTAAGTTTATGGTGAAAAGCATCTTTTTCCATAGTGTGCTCCCTATATATCCAGCTCCCATCATTTAAATATACAGAGAAACTGATGCTATAGGTCAGTGATCAGGTTTCCTTTTCTTTAATGGTACTGCCTTATGTCTGAAGAGTTCCTGTGTTAGAGTAAGACATTTCTGACATTTCGCTTTTAGGTTTAAGATTTTGGCAGAGTCATTTTTTTACTTCTCATACAAATGTAAACTTGGAAAACAATTTCATCCAAATGTGCAATCTGAAATCAAAAACTGAATGTAAACTTCAGAAAATCAAAAATTACAAGAGCACACTTTTCACAAGAAAAATCAAAGTAAATGAAACAAAAACAACTGGGAAAAAAAAAAAGCCAGCCTGTTCTAATCCATGGTGTTAGTGTATGTATTAAAAATAAATAAATAAAATGAGCTGGGGGGCTCAATGCTCTGCTTTTGCAGACAACCTTTTGCAGACTGTTATCACTCACACGAACTCAGTGGAATGCAACAATTCGCATCGGCAGAGGGGGTGGTCCCATGAATCACCGAAAAAGGACCCAAGTATTCATCTGAGTTTTAAAGCTTGCCTTAATTATTTTACCGATCCTACACTTATGTATTCATACCAGAAAATAATCTCAAGAGCTGCAAAATGTCAGACATTTAATTAGCTCCAAGTGCCTTTGTAAGTGACAAATACACTGAGCCAAATCAATCCCTGGTACCACTTTGCACACAACTGGCTTCCAAATTACACCAGAGAAGAACACAGCTCATCTGCTTCATCAGTGGATACTACCTACTGTCAAGAATTTAGGATTTTTCAATGCCAGCATGGACCAACAGATTCAAGGAGCACTTATTTTATCTATAAAAAACCAAGAGATTGATTTTCATAGGCAAAATATACCACTTTTATAAAGGGAAGGGTCTAGCAGGCTGTTTTCATTTAATCAAAATAGAAAGGGAAGAAATGTGTGGTTTTAAATCATCTGTACTTGGTTTTCTTTTCTATTAACTGACAGCTGCGCTAATTAAAAAAGCTCAGTGACAGAAAACAGATCAACGTGCCCATGGCCAAGAAACTATGTATTTATGTGCGATATGGATATATTTTTACTACATCTGTGTAAAACTATTATGAAGAATGTAATGTTGCCATCAGTGATTTGGAAAATGTGTTTCATAGAATCCCTGTGGTTGGAAGGGACCTCTGGAAGTCATCTAGTCCAACCCCCTTGCTCAAAGCAAGGTCAACTAGTAACAGGGAGATGACTTACTGCGAAAAGAGTAGCACATCATACACCTGGTAGCCTGTTCAAAGAATATCTCTTTTTTTGTTGTTTTGTTTTGTTTCTTTCTTTTTCTCTTCTTCGTAGTTTACCTTAGATTATTATTTTTTTTACTTTAGTTAAGGCAATCTTCCCACATTCTATTAAAAGAGAAAAAAAAAAAAAGAGTTGTTTTGTTTAGTTGATTGATCAGGCATGATTCTGTGCCTCTTCTGCAATAACTGGCTTCAGGTTAGGGGTGTGAATACAATCTTTCAGGACTGTGGCTTGAATGGCCATGTGAGCAGACTAAATCAAAGTGCTATTTTCTACCAGCCCCCTCTTCGGAATTAACTAATGTATAAGAGTAAACAACTTGAAAATTAACAGCTATTTTTGCCAACAGACTCTGTTCTGCAAGTTAGTTGGTGTTTGTACAGTTTTTCCAGAATTACGGAAGATAGAAAACTAATCTTTTTTAATACCAAAACAGGGCAAATACCTTTGATCACTGAAACACTCACCTTTTGATACATTAACTAACACCTATGTACTGAAAATATCTTATTAGACACTAAATAATTTCTATCTGTAATTCTTACTCAGGAAAAAAGTGAAAAGGATTAGGCCTCATCATAATTTTTCCATTAGTTCCAATTAAGATCTGTAGACTTATTGTAACACTGTGCATTAGGACAAATCCGGAGTTTGGTCTTTATGCTTTACTCACATATGTTGAATTCAGCGATAATTCATGAATAAAGCTTAATTATTCAAAATCTGCCAATGGGATTTTTTTCCAACAGATCCCAAATGTGACACAGGAACTAAAAGGAGTGGTAAGCACAAAAGGGGATTTCAGCCAAAACAGTTACCTGGGCTTAAACGAAGAAAAAATTACTGGACTCCAAATGAAATTGTAGGCAACCAAGAAGCTTGACACTGTAGAGTTATTTGGTGGAACTTAAACAAGGTGATCCTAAAAGCACAACCTGTGAGTTGTAGCTTTGCTTTCTCAGACTAGTATTGCCTTTATGTGGGGGCTGCCCTGTCAGATTTCTCTTAGGGACTGCAAAAGACTTGCATTTCTCCCCCTGAACCTTACAGAACAGAAAGAAAAAAAGAAAAAAAAAAAAAAAGGAAAAAAAAATCTTTTACAGCTTTCTGGCAGTAGTTACTCTGCCTGAAAATACCATATATTCCACAACAGCACCCAAACTCTGCAGGCCTAACCACACACATTAATTCAAACGGGCAGACTAGGTATCAGTGGATCCTAAGTTAAAACTCTCTCTCTTAATTCTTTATATACAATATGGATGCAGTCCTGCAAGGGACACTCGCTACGGGCTGCAGTAAGTTACAGACTGCAAGATGCAGGGCTCCATCAAACAAAAAGTCAGGTTTGCTCTCAGGCCTCGATATAAAAAAGCACATATTCCAGGTGGTCTGGGTTACAGAAACACACTCCGGAGAGACTTTGGCTTCATTCTTCAGAAGCATAAAGAAAAGGAAAATACAGCCCGTGGGTTCTGGTGTACTACAACACGGAGATGCATTCTTGCAGCAATTGAATTATTTGGCATTTACCAAAACTTAAAAACTGCTACTACAGCTGCTAATAAGGCTAAAATTTGTGAGAGCTAAATTCTGCCTTTGTTTACATCTAGGCAACTGCATCACCTCTACGTTCAGCACAGTTGCAGGGATCCAACACAGAGCAGGATTTAGCTTTTAGCTTTCTTGCAGAAAGGCGTTTTATGGCTTATAACACAGAAAACTCACAAGAGCATGCCCGAAGCTGAACACCTAATAGTAGGAATCTTTATTGTACTGCTGTACTGACTTTTAATGCAGTGTCTGCCCCAAGATGAGTGGCAGCAGAAAGGCTTCTCACCCACTTGACTAGAAGCAGGTCAAGAAGTCACAGGACAGCACACCCAAGGGTTGCAGAACAGCGCCTCTGACCACGAGAAACTCTGTCTATTCAAAAGGAGTAAAAAAAAATCTTTCATTTTGAGTGGTGGGAACATATTTTAATTGTTGAATAAAATCAACACATCGAGGAAAACATTTAACAGCAGAGTAACTGGCAACTGTAAGTGTTTGCTACAGGGTGACCCTGCTTGCCCGAGGAAGGGCGGCACTGCCAGGCCAAATACTCTGACCACGCGAGGGGCTATCCCAGTGTGTTTGACTGCTCTGCTCCAGTTACAGTGCTTCCAGTAGACAGCAGCCATAGGACCGACTCTGAGCTTCAATTCCTTTGGATTTTGCTTAGAACAGAAGTTGGGCCTAATCCTGTGTTGCTTTGTACCCAAACTCTCACCAGCCTCATCAGGCACGCAAAATTCCAACTGATTTCTGCGAGAGCGCTTGTTACAAAGGAAAGGAGGACTAAGTCAGTGAAAAGGAAAGCTGCACCTTAGAAAAAAGTACCCAGCAGTTTCCTCCATCCATTTTTAAGGGAAATGCGCAATTTTCAAAAGCAGGATTTTAATGTCTTTATCTAAGGCCCCAAATCTACGCTCCTTCTGGCTCCCAAAACTCCGTGTGAATTTTAGTTTTGATTGAATAAGGCCTGCAAGATCCATCCCCAAATCTTGCTCCTTGGTAAAATGAATGGATATTCTGCAAGTGACTTCAGTGGGATCAAAACAGACCCTTTAGCCACTAGCATGTTGCCCAGATATTTTAGCCACCTTTTCTGCAATACAATGTTGTCTAAATCTGTTTTTAGGGACTTGTCAGACACTACAGATTGCTGTTAAAGGACAGGGTAGATCATAACAGGAAATAATGTTGCTTTGGGACTTTCACCATTAGTTAAGTTTCTTTCCCCTTACATTTTCTTGTAAGATCAAAAATCAAACTAAAATGAGTAAGTACACATCCAAGTAAGTTTAAACCTACAGATCAAAATTACTCTAAAAATGTTTAAATACTTAAAAATATGCACTCAAGTTTACTTCTAAAAAGCTTTTTTCCAACAAACTTAAACTGGTATCTAATAGTCTAAAATGCAGAGCTGTACTTTATCCTACTGTTTGTCCACGGGCAACGTATGGGGCCACAATGTCTTGAAATCATAATCCTTGCTTTCTGAAGAGAAATTGTTCTGTGTAATCATTTCTGAGGTGTGTGGTTTACATTCCTGTCCTCTTCTAAGCATGTCAGAAGCCATCTAAAATTATAATCAAACATGCTGAAATGTGTTTGTGGGCTTAAAAAAAAAAAGGTGTGATCATGGTCGGCAAACACTGGATAGAAGGTCAAACCGAACACTTCCTAACAGGTCAAGAGTGAAAAAAAAATAAATTAAAAAAAAAAAAAAAAGGAGAAAGATGAACTTCAAAATGATAAAATCTATTACAGGGGTTACCTAAACTTTGCCCAGCCAAGAGGATCACACTGGCAACTTGCCATGAGCACAAAGGCTTCATTAAGCTGTGTTATACGGAAGAGACTGCCGTCGCCTTGGTCTTTAACATGGCAAGTTGTTCCATAGAGGTGACGGGTGCCAACAGGCAATATGCCATCCTGGGGTTTGCCATCGGGCTCTATTAGGATTTAAGAGGAAGAAAATAAGTCATGGTGTCTGCTCACGAACAGCTTGTGTGAAAAGGCTGGAAGGCAAGGGCGTGAAGGAGATGATGGGCAGGCACATGGGCGCTAAGGGTATCAATGTTCTCAAATCAAAGTCAGCCTCGGGGCACAAGACCAGCTCCCATCGCCGCCTGCTACCTGTGCGGGCCTCCACTACGGCTGCCCTTGGGAGATCCGCCACGGGCATTAAAGAGAGCGGGGTTGGTCCCCTGGCGCTTCGGCCACCCCTGACCTATCAGAAAATGTTGCTATTTTTCCCCACTACAACTCAACAGAGTGCAAAAAAAACAGCAAGCGTCAAAGTGTGAAACCCAAGCCTTTACCCCGCCCGCGCCGGGCCTGGCCCCCATGGGGGCAGCTCCCCTGCCCGCTCTGCCTCCAGCCACCGGCCCCGCTGTGCTGAGGCCACCGCGCTACACGGCCAGGTCGTCTGACCTGGCTCTGCTGCTGCTCGACTTACTGGCCCTGCTCAAGCGCCGCGTGTCGACCAGCAGCGGTGGCTCGTGCATCTCCACCGTGGTGCAGGCGGCCGAGACGGGCCGCTCCTCCGCCAGCTCCTCCTCGCCCTCCACGTCCCACTTGGTGCCGCTCGCCCCACTCAGGCTGGTGCTGCTGCCGCTGCTGGCCGCTGCCACGGGGGGCCCGGTGGAGGGTGGGAGAAGCTGCTCCAGTGGCTCTTCTTGCTCGGGGAGGGGACGCCGGACGCTGCTGGGGGTGGAGGAGCCCGGCGAGCTGGAGGGAGCCTTCCCCTGCTGCTCGGCTGCCATGTTGACCCAGTTCTGCTCGGCTGCCAGTGCGTGGTTTTTGCTGTTGAAGTAGTTGACGACGGCCGGTGTAGGCGTGGGGATGGGCGTCGGGATGGTGACGGGAGTGGAGACGGGTGTGGGGGTGACGGCACGGTGCCTCTCCTCGGGAACTGGTGGAGCCACAGGGTAGCTTGCCACCGAGGCCGTGTTGGATGGGGGCCGCGCTCTGGGAGCAGCCGCGGCGTAGTACGGTGCCATGGTCACCGGGGCCAGCAGCGGCGTGACAGCACGGGTGTCCGGCAGAACGGGAGGGGGTGCGGTGGTCGTCACCACCACGGGTGGTGCCGGCGGTGGCAGGGACACAGGTTTGGTCTCCCCTGTGACCATGACCGGTGTCAGCGTTGTGATCGGCATCTCCAGGCTGTACTGGCTCGTCATGCCCTGCTTGAGCTTCTTCCACCCCAGGTGATATATCTCAAGCATGTTGAGCAGCAGGGAGACAGAGGCCACCACCAACATGAAGATGATGAAGATGGTCTTCTCGGTGGGCCGTGAGATGAAGCAGTCCACGGTGTGTGGGCAAGGCGGGCGGCTGCACTGGTAGACTGGCTTTAGTTCAAAGCCATATAGGAAGTACTGGCCCACAATGAAGCCCACCTCAAAGAGTGTCTTGAAAATGATGTTGAAGACGTAGGTACGGAGCAGGGCGCCCCCCATACGGATTCTACCGCGCTCGTCACGGATTGGGAGCTTCTCCTTCCCCCTTTTGGCAGGAGGATCCTTGGAGTTATTGCTGCCTCCACCACCACTGCCAGACATCGCTGCTCCTGGGTAGTTGCTGTCCTTGACGCTTCCCTTCTTTTTCAGTTCCTCTTCTTTCTCTTTCCTCTTCTCCTCCATGCGTACAATGTGCAGCACATGGCCCAGGTAGATGAGGGTTGGAGTGGAGACAAAAATGATCTGCAGCACCCAGAAGCGGATGTGAGAGATGGGGAAGGCTTTGTCATAGCACACATTTTCGCAACCAGGTTGCTGAGTGTTGCACGTAAAGTCTGACTGCTCGTCTCCCCAGACCTCCTCAGCAGCGGCCCCCAGCACCAGTATCCTGAAGATAAACAGCACCGTCAGCCAAACCTTGCCAATAACCGTGGAGTGCTCCTGCGCGTTCTCCAACAGCCTCCCCAGAAAGCTCCAGTCACCCATCGTTCCAGATTTCTAACCTACAATAAGAGCAAGCAGAGCAAGTTAAAGCATCTCATCATTACAAACCCTGCGTCCCAGGCAGCCAGGGGTCTGGGAGAGCACAGGATGCTCTCACCAGCCACTGCAGGTGTGTCTACACACAATGGCAGGCAAGGCACACTCAGAACTAGAATTTCTGCTACATTTAAATATTTGAACAATGCCATTTCTCTGTTTCTTCCACCTGAGATGCCTCTAGCTGTTCTTGCCTATTTTTAGAAAGGAACAGATGGAAATTAGTTCATTTAATTAGAATATTCTTACTCGTAAAGTGACTGCACTTGTATCACAGTGTGATACAAAGTTTGGCTAACAATCTCTTTTTGTTATCAGGATTTATTTGTTATAGCATTCAGGGGACAAGTAATGTCTCATGTCTCTGCTATTTTAACCCTATACAAACAGATGATTATTCAAAAACTATCAAAGTACAGCTTAATTCTATGAGCACACCATCAACACTGATGTCCTCCAAGCTTACTCGGGTTTGAGTCTGTTTATTTCTGGAAAGAGAATTATTGGAATATCTAAAAATATTGGGGGAAATGACAAATTATGAGAGGAACGGTGGAAAGGTTTCTATACTGTTTTCCCTAATGTCCTTCCACTTGTGGTTAATGTACTGCAAAGTCAATAAAATTATTTCTAAAAAAAAAAACACCACAGCTCAGGGCACTTCAGCAATTGTGCACAGAGAAATAAAACGACATTTTCTTACTTCTGTGAGAACCTGGCATATATTTTCAGTGGCTTCCAATAATTCATATATGATGGGCTTCCCATGTTCAGTTCTAGGCAGTGACACAATTCTGATTTGGAAAGGCTTAAAGATTTTATTTTAGTTTAGTTTAATTTAATTAGATTCCTTGTCAGCTGTCTTCAACTGAGAAACAAGCTATAATTTGCTAGCATCGCTTCTGTTATCCCTGGCTTGTTTTCAGTTGGAACATGCTGGAATACACAAAGTATATATATAAGAAGTACATTTCATTCTCCTAACAAACACGCTTCTACCTTTTAGATGTCAACCTTCAACTGAAAACAAACCACAAAACTTTACTTTCATCTGTCTTCAATATTTTCAGGAATAATTAATTGTAATTACAAATCAGATGCAACAATTAACATGCAAGAAAAATCACTATAAAAAACTCATCCTGCTATCCTTCCTTTAAAAATTTCAGCTTACTTTTGTTGGTATAACTGAATTACACTTTGCAATTTTTAGCTTTATACTTATCTTTTTTGTCTAAGTACCTGCAAAAAGAGTTCATCATTACATGTAGGAAATTACCAGTGAGAAAACTATTTTTGGTATTTAATTTATTGTGATTTCCAGCAACAGTGTTGCTGAATTTCAAGAGGAAGCATTTCCAAAGTCAGTACTGAACTTCTTTGAAGCTCTCAGTTAAGGTAGTTATTTTGTTAATTTTCTATATTGTTCTTTTTGTATAACTTGATTTTACTACAAGGAACTGAGGTACCTGTAATTGCAGAGCAGTATTCTTCCACGCAAAAAGCAACATTTTTGGAAATCCTGGAATGCTAATACACTTTATCTTCAGAAAGTTAATTCAGCATAAACTTCCCTAACAATAGATCTTTGATATCCTACAAAAACACATTGCCTTTAATGTTATAGAATTCCTTTTCCAGCACAGCATGATAAACTGTAAACTATGGTATTAATATACTGATTCTGAAACGCTGATTTTGTGCAGGAATGCTTCTGGTCTTAAAACAATTTCTAATCTTTCTTCTTTTGGAAATACATTCAAGGTGTTTCTAAAGAATGTATTTTTCTCCCTCAAAATATTAACCCATGGCTGCATAAACTTTGTTAGGATATTCTATTTCTTTAACACTAATTTAGTATCTTTATATGATTTTTATTTTTTATCCTCAATCAGTTTATCAGTTTATTTCTATCTTAATGTTGTTCAGCAATTTTCTTATTTTGACTGCAAAAGTTGTTGTGTAGCAACAGCAAAAGGAATAATGTGATATTGGATGGATTAAGGAAATTTAGCATAATACCAAATTCAGCACTTCATTTGTCTCCTATCCTTTGCATTATTCTGTGTCTATCGTTTGTCTCGCTCTTTGTTTTCTGCCCAGATAAACAAAGAGGAAGGTTTAAGTAATAAGTAGTCAAAATTAAGTTTTGTTCTTTTGTTACTAATATCTGTAATAGAAAGCTTCTGGGTGGGGAAAAGTTAGCATGCCAAATTTTCTCTATCTTCAAAAATGTGGTCCATTTTCAGCACTGTCCCCCTTGCTTCCATTAGGCTAGGTACCGCAAACTGTTCTTGACAGACAGATACTGCTTGCTGTTGTTCCCCCAAATGAAGTCAACCTGCCATCCTAAAAAATTATAAACCCTGCAGTGTAAGGTGAACAGACAGCAATTGTCGTTTTTTTAATATTGACACATCAATAAGTAATGTTCACTACAATTAAAGTAGGATTTTTTGTGCTTTTTGGAAGAATTATCTACTGACTAGTGGAAGAACAAAAATAATAAGTTGTAAAAAGCAAAGGAATCAAATTTATTCTCAGTCTTTCTCCATCCACTAATACTACTGAAGATGTTTTTTTCCCTTTTTGCTACAGGCCAGCAATGCCCAGTCTGAGATAATTCAGGACACCAAAGGTATGACACAATGATGCACTTCTCAAAGGATACACTTAAAAGGGATTCTAATTGCTTACATTAATAAAAGATTTATATCAAAGTCTGAAAATCCATGCAGTACACAGAGAAAAAGTCCTTAAGAAGGGAGCGGATACTTCCTAGCATCTAAACTGCACGGAGGTGAAAACCTCAGTGTTCATCTTGGTACCAACTGCAGCAATCATTGCCTTCACCACAGATCTGTATCACCTATACCAAAATATGGGAAGGACACAATTTCCAAAGACAGTGCGAAGATACTTAGCTCCAATGGCTAGAGGGTTTGAAGAAATCCAGGTCCTTTATCTCCCTTCATCATTAACAGATACTTCAGTGAGTAATTTGTAAAGCCAATGTAACGCATCCGAAAATAACACCAACCATTTTAAAGGGGTGTTTTGATATAAATAATGATTAAATGACATCAGACTAAATCCAAGAGCTCACAGACCTCACGGAATATTTGAGTAGTCACCATTGAGTTCAACAACAAAATACCTACATTTAATTTTAAACAGACACTACTCAGTATTTCAGCTGAGAACATTTCCAAGCTTGCTTTTGTAGTATTAAACTTTAGCTGTACAGTGCTGCTTCCAGCACTGTTGATCACAATTTCAAATACAAAGACAGGAAATTGCCTAGTCTCATATATGGTTTGTGAAGGGAGACGTTCTTTCTTCTGTGATTGGAAAAAACACAGTTTAAAAAAATGAAACATCTTTATCTGTATTTAATGAAATTATTGGGGAAATACTTGCAAAAGAACGACAGAGAATCTGTCTCAGAAAGCAACTTGATTTAATAGTACGAAAAGCTAGGATTTCATGCACCTTGGGTTTGTGTCATAAGAACTGGGAGCTGTATATTGTTTGTGTCACTTAAAAAAAATCATTCTGCTGAGACAGAAACTGAAAAATAGTCTATTCATAAAAAATGGCATGGAATTATCTTTAAAAATCAATGTTTTGCCATTGGTTACCAAGTTTAATACAAGTACAAACAGGCTTTGTGGATGTTGCATTTGTTTGTGTGTGTGACAAAGAGAATGATCAAGACAGAGAATAAATTTTAAAAGCCATGATGTCAAATATACCCCTCTACAGGAGAGAAATAATTCTCATCTGGCATTTATAACTTGCCAGTTACTACTTCTCGTTGTGTTTCTGACCCTGTCACAAAAGACGTTTATCACTGTCAAGTGTATGAAATATGATAGTTTATTTATAATTCTACTCATACATGTATGTTTATATAGGCATATATATGTACATAAATACACACAAATAATTACACAGCTAGGCTGCATATACTACCAGATTATGACAGCTGGTGTGTTTATGATTTTGTAATATTGGTATATCTAAAAAAAGTCCTTTAGTAATTATTTGAGACCTAACAAGTCTCTGTCAGAATATGAATTCAGCCCTCATTTTCTTTCATTTATTGTGGTAGTCCATAACTTGGAATTTGGGTTTTCATCTTCAAAATTATCTAGGCTTTACAAACCAGTATGAGAAAAAAAAATGCTGTTAAAAGAGAACACAACTTGCCATACTTCCTTGTTTTTACACTAAAAGATCAAGTAACTATGTATCATTTTTTTATCTCTGGCAATTCATATCCAACGAAAGTAGTAGTCACTCTGCACAAAGTTTGCAGTAGGCTGTGTCATTCCAGACAAACTGGAAGATCTGGAGGGACAGAATGAGCTACTATAATTCCCAGTGAAAATCTAATGGTATCTGGTCACGTACATATATGATACACAACAGCTGAAGTTTCATAATTTGTTTTATAAACTTATTTTGAATGAGGGCTTGAAAGATATCTTTCTTATGCTCACAGTGCAACAGTTTCAGAGGCTTCTATTATCACTTTCATTACATTTTAAACACTTGTGAGAAAAGAATCGCCTGTCTTAAACCCACTGCTACACTGGAGCCCTTTCCTTAAATTCTAGGCAAAACCTCTTGACTTCAGTGAAAGTTTGTCCTGAGTAAAGCAAAAGTGCAAGGAGCCCAGGAGGAGAGCTACGCTCCACCTGCTACACTCCTCTGTTCCCCGGCATAGCAAACCTTTGCTCAGATTCACCGCTCAGAGGAAAAAAGATAGGAACAGAACCTTTTCTTCCCCAGCATACTGAAATGCCATCTAAGAGCTCTACTTTGGAATTAAAAGATGGTGACTTACCAATAAAACAGTCTGAAAGGTGAGAAGAGTGTGAAGCTACGGAAGAGTGGGCACTACGGAATAGCCGTCGAGCGTGAGGGGGACAGTCCCTACATCCCGAGTGAGTGAAGCATGAATGAGACAGATCTGTCAGGTGTCCACATACGAGCAGCCACACGGATCTAAAAACTGCACAGTAAGGAGCGTCCCACCCCCTGCCCCAGATGTACAGAGGAAAGATGAGCTTTTCTGGCAGTTCAAAGATTCAAGACCCTTTTTCACTGCAGAGAAGCAGGCACCCAGAGGACAGGTTGAGGTATGATGGGACTTCAGGCACGTTACAGGAACTGCAAGGCAGACAGTGCCAGATAGCCTGTTCAAACTTCTTCAAGTGCATTTTTGTCTTATGGAAACTAATTACTTTTTTTCTAGTTTAATTCTGAAGTGTTCTGGTGGGATTTTCCCTTTTCCCAAGTTCCCTTAAAGGGAAACTCTAGTTGCTCTGGCTATACAGTTCAATTCCTTCTTCACATCTACATCAGGCTCTTACATAACTAACACGCACTCAGGATTCCTAATAACACCCCAGGCTTATGTGATTTCTTCAGCAAGGCAGGGATGAACCCAAAATACCTCTGATACTCTTTTTGCCTATGGGGGAAAAAAAAATGACACAACTTTCCTTCCTGCTAACACGGGCCAACTTTTGCCTAATCGAGCTATAAATATCTTCTGAAGAGTTTTAAAGAGCATTTACGCATTTAAAATACCTTGCGTCCCTTTAGAGTCCCAAGTGAACAAGTGAGCAACTGGCATGATTTTGGTTAATTCTCAGGCCACAGGTGTGACCGGAGTGAGGCAAAAGCCTGGTCTCTGTGTGGCCCATACAGGTGAAACCCTTGATCGGCCAGGTAAATCAGAGCTGAGCACATGAACTGCCAGAAGCATCTTGGGTTATGTATGTTAACTTTGTCATTCTGTGTGGTACAAGGGTCGAAGTAAGTCTGTCTCCGCGGTACATTTTGGATTTCATTGCTCTCCTGGTGTAAAACTGGCTTGCAACGCACACTGATGCTCAAAAGTTAGCAGGAACCCTTAGGGAAGAAACAACATCCCCTACACACACACCCTTGCTCGGCAACAGCTGTGACAATCCCTGACACACACAGAAATCCGGCTTCCCCCTCTCCCCTGCGTTTCCCGCGGTATTTTGTGAGCTCTGGACACTTCCCCCCGTTACCAGTCCCCAGCCGGCTCCCTCGGCGGCTCAGCCCGGGACCCCCCCCTCCGCCCTACTTACGCGAGGCTGTTTTAATCAGCCAAAGCCCAACTCCTTCGGGGGAGCCCGGACAGCGTCCGATCATTGCTCGTTTAAGCGGGGGGCACAGTAACCCCCCAAATTTTAGCTCGGGCTGTGGAAGAAAGCAGGGGGGGCGCCGCTCCCTACCTGCTGCCTGGCCGTGCCCTCAGCCGCCCGCCCGCGGCGGAGCCCCCGCGGCAGCAGCGGGTCCCCGTCCCTCCCTCTTCCCCCTCCCCTCGCCCGCCTCCCTCCCCAGCCTGGCTCCGGAGGTCCCGTCCTCGTCCCGGGGCCGCTCCGTGGCTGTGGCCGGTACAGCGATGCCGCCGGCGGCCACGGCTCCTGGGCAGAGGTGGAAGCGGGCAGGGCGCCGGGGCGTGAGGGGGAGCGACCGCCGCCATGTCGCGGGGCGCAGCAGCGCCTCACGGTGGTGTACCGCAGCCCGCCCGCAATGCTGCGTTAGGTATATCCGAAATAAAAGTTATTCACACAAAAGGAGTTTGTTTTGTTTCCCTCAGACCAAGTCCGAACCCGTAGATGGAGGCTCAGGGAGCAAAGTGCCTCCCGCTGTAAGCGCAGAGCAGGTTTGAGACCACCTGATGGAACCAAACACACACAAGTCTATGGGACCTGATGCCGTGCATCCCGTGGTCCTGAGGGAACTGGCTGATGGAGCTGCCAAGCCTCTCTCCATCGTGTCTGAAATGTCCTGGCAGTCAGGCAAAGTCCATGGTGACTGGGAAAAGGAAAACAGCACTTCCATTGTTGAAAAGGGTAGAAAAGAGGACCTGGGAAACTACAGACAGGTGAGCCTCGCCTCTGTGCCTGGGAAGATCATGGAAAAGATCCTCCTGGAAGCAATGTCGAGGCACATGCAGGACAAGGAGGTGATCTGGGACAGCCAGCATGGCTTCACCAAGGGCAAATCGCGCCTGACCAACCTGGTGGCCTTCTGTGATGGAGTGACTGCATCGGTTGACGAGGGAAGACCTACCAATGTCATCTACCTGGGCTTCTGTAACGCCTACAACATGGTCCCACATGATATCCTGATCTCCAAATTGGAGATGTATGGATTTGATGGGTGGACCATTCTGTGGATAAGGAGTTGGACTGAAGGTTGTACACAAAGACCAAAGGTGGTCAATAGCTCTATGTCCAAGTGGAGGCTGGTGATGAGTGGTGTCCCACAGGGGTCTGTCCTGGGACTGGCACTGTTTAATATCTTTGTCTATGACATAGACACTGGGATTGAGTGCATCCTCAGCAAGTTTTCAGATGACACCAAACTGAGTGGTGCAGTTGATACCAAACAAGGAAGGGATGCCATCCAAAGGGACCTGGGCAAGCTTGAGAGTTGGGCCCACATGAACCTAATGAGGTTCAACAAGTCCAAGCACAAGGTGCTGCACCTGGGTCAGGGCAATCCTGAACACGAGTAAGACTGGGAGAAGAACTCACTGAGAGCAGCCCTGCAGAGAAGGACCTGGGGGTTCTGGTGGACAAAAGGCCTAACAGGAGCCAGCAGTGTGTGTCTGCAGCCCAGAAGGCCAACTGCGTCCTGGCTGCATCAACAGAGGGGTGGCAGCAGGTGGAGGGAGGGGATTGTGCCCCTCTGCTCTGCCCTAGTGAGTCCCCACCTGGAGTGCTGCGTCCAGGGCTGGGGCCCCCAGCACCAGAAGGATGTGGGGATGTTACAGCAAGTCCAGAGGAGAGCCATGAAATGATCAAGGGGCTGGAGCACCTGTCCTACAAAGAAAGGCTGAGAGAGCTGGGGCTGTTCAGCCTAAAGAAGAGGAGGCTCTGAGAGGACCTCATTGCATGTTTTCATTACTTAAGGGGGACTTATAAAAAGATGGAGAATGACTCTTTGCTCAGTCAGATAATGTCAGGACAAGGGGAGTGGTTTTAAAATAAAAGAGGGCAGATTTATATTAGAACTTAGGAGGAAACTCTTCACGCAGAGGGTGGTGAGGCACTGGAACAGGTTGCCCAGATAGTCTGTGGATGCCCCATCCACATCCCTGGAGGTGTTCAAGACTGAGTTAGATGTAGCCCAGAGCAACCTAGTGGGTGGTGTCCCTGCCTATGACAGTGGGGTTGGAGTTAGATGATCTTTAAGGTCCCTTCCAACCCAAACCATTCATGATTGTATGATGAAGTAAGCCTTCCCACTGCCTGCATGTCCTGTATGAAGAGCTCACAGCCCTACAAGCTGGGGTGCTTTGCAGGCAGCGGTTATGGTCCCGTGTCAGGCCAGATCCTTTCACTGACAGAACGGAAGCAGCATTGCATCAGCTCCTTGCAGTATTTCAAGAGGCTCCTCAAGTTCTACAAATGGCAAGGCTGGGTCTTCAGGGTTTGAGAGCTTATACCTGTGATTGAGCCTATGTTAGGAAAAGAAAGAATTAGGCTTAGTATTTTTTAAAAGTGTTTTTCAAAGACTCTCCTCAGTCAAGAACATCTGTTGTGCTGTTGTGTGCAGACCATTTAAAGAACCCAATTTATTACAACTCTGTCCAGGTGTAAATCTTTAAATCTTTCAGCTAAAAATTCTGAGGAGGAAGAGCTACCTTGACCTAAGCACTAATAGTGGCACTTTGACAAATTACTATCACCAGAGTTGGGTGATACATCCAAAACACAGTGCTGTCACGATTGTCAGTGTTGTAGTATCACAGTGTGGATCCTGAAGCAGTGGGGCAAGGGTGGGAATCCCAGCCCCTGTAATTCCTGACATTACAACTTCCTTCATGCAGTGAAGCCCCTGAGCTGAAAGGTTTGATTTTAGGAAAAAGAAGAGAGAGATCTCACTTCCAACCACCACTCCAAAAGGTTTAATACTATGAAGCACTTGGTGTTTCCATGATTGCTTTCTCAGTATCTTGCAGGTGTGAAGTGGTATTTCCCACCAGCTGTATAAACTGGCCTTAACACTCTTTTGTTAGAAAAATATTCTTGATCAGGAGAGCAGTGAGGTTCTAGAGGAGCTTTTCAGTACCACCACCAAGGATTTTTAAGATAGAATTCAATACGTCTTCAAATGGGGATAATTTGATGCTGTGGCTGCCAACCATGGGACTACCTATCCATGAACAATTTCCTTTCCAGGAATTCCCTTCTGTGTTCTTACAAGAAGAGTTTTGGGCTGTCAACAAAACTCTCTGGGATAGCTGTAGAAAATTCACAGGCAAGCAGGCCAAATCCCCAGGGGAAACCTGAAAGGAGCAGCTTTAAAAATAAAGGACTAATTATGTAGTGGTGAGTACACAAGCATGAAGGCATGTTGAGGAGGCATGAGGGGTTATTTTTTAGTCATGTACCAGAATGTGAGGATCTGAAGCCAAATTAGGAGGGAAAGAGAAAAAATAGGACTTGTCTCCATGAGGAATTTGTTCAGAAGAAAGATATGCTTGGGTTTAAAAGTAGGTGTTAAGAAGTGTCTCTTCCCCTGGACACTCTGACAGTAGGATTCCCAAGAAGGGGCCGTCCTGCCAACTTCCTCATCAGCACTTGTCTTTAAAGGTTTAGAGCACTGCCAGAGGCCACTTCAGTGTGCGCCAAATCCCTAAGTCCTTTTTATGTTCAAAGGCCTCTCTCCATTGTTATTAACACTAGATAGCATCATAAAACTTAAGTCCATATTTATTTTGTTACATTAAAATGCATATTTACATAATTTTCCTCTTCCATCCAGGCCTCCACACAGGTGGCAACCCTGGTTCCTTTAGCAGAAAAAGTGGGATTCAAGGTGGTACTTGGCTATCAGCAGTGCTGATAGTACTTGTATCCACACAGCCTCAAAAAGAGCTATGAATGCCTTCATTTCTGCTCGTTGTGGCACCCTGCATGATATGCCAATAAAAAGAACTTTGCTTGACATGCCACTGTGCTACAGAAGATGGCACCAAAGATACTTAAATGCTGAGAAAGGCTGCTGTTCCCTCAGGGGGCACAGTTTCAAGCAAGAAGTGAAGTCTTCTCTAGTTGTTTTCTACATGGATGAATCAAAATACTTTGGAACCTACTAGCTATTAAATAAATTGGTAATAAAAACATTGGTATTCTGGCTTAATCTCATATTATAGTTACTATTATTATTGTACCAATTAGTAATTAGTGTTCTGTTAGACACTACTGACAAGCACGTTAGAGAACATATTAACAAATTAGAGCTGATGACAGGAAAAGTTATTGTGATTATTTTGTATTATAAAAATTACTTTATATTTGTAATAAGAGTTATTGTGATTTTTAGTTTGTAGGAACAGTTGCTTTCTGGTCATCCTTCTGAGAGCAAAAGCTCCATGTGATGAAGAGGAAAAATTACAACTGTTCAAGCCAGGTATTTGTACAGAGGAAGAATCAAAAAGAGATACAGGATGTGCATAATCTTAAAATAAATGTCACTTTTTGTCACTTGGTCATGGCAAGAAGTTTCTGTTTGTTTTCCAAACTACTGACAGAAAAGTGAGGAAATAAGAGACAAATATTGATATTTGAAATATATTAATGCCTGCCACGAGCCTGTCAGGAAGCAAATTGAGCAGAAAACAGAACAAAAGGCAGAGTTCAGGTAGTTCTCTGTTGAGCTAGTGAGTTAAAACAACACCTACAAGGGCTGAGGGGGGATTGTGCTGAAGCAAGGGACAAGAGGGCAGTAGGTGAGAAGCAGGGCCAGTAGAGAGCAGGGAAGGTACAGCAGCAAAAGAGGTAAAAGGCAGGAACTTTGGCCTTTCTAGTAGTAACCACCTATGAAAATACAGCCAGAGGCTGTGATTTGGAATTGCATTGTGCGTAGCAGCAAATACAACTTAACATATTGCCATTCCCTCCACCCCTTCCGCTCACTCCCTGCAGCTCTTCTTGCCCAACACCATGGCCTACTGCCCCACAGTCACGTCAGCAGAAGCGTTTGTTCATGTGCCCTCCCTGTAAGCCGTATCAAGGAATTGGTCCAGCTAAAAATCAATGCACCAAAGCAAAACACTTGTTTCTGTATCGGCTAAAAGAGTCACCAAATGTGATGCCAAGTGCAGCTGTGCAAACAACCGTGCTGGCATGGTAAAGGTCCTGGAATGAAGGTGCTGTGTTGGATGGGAAGGGAGAGACACAGATGGGGTTAGGGGTGAGTAGGAAGCAATGACATCAACGTTAATATCCTAAGCAAGTGCTACCAGTGGATGCTTCGTAATGCCAAACCACAACCAAAGCTTCTGCACAAGGAAACTGCCCGCCTGATGTTCTTTCCCATTGTACTCAGGGTAAGAGCAAATAAAATGTATTTACCAGGAATATACCTTGAATATACCTTATTGACATACATCACGACTTTGTCACGGCCTCAAACGCCAGATACCTTCCAAAGAAAAGAACAGCAAAAGAAGCGGAAAAACAAGCAGAGCTCATATATGGGAAACTGTCTCTGCAGAGTTCAAGCTGCTGCACAATGCGATGGTCTGGTTTGAACTGAAAGAAACTGGTAACACAAAACATCTTGCTATCACTCTGAAACTTCTGGATGCAGACCGGGCTGCAGGGAACTCCACCCACGGATAGTCAATGGGGCAGGAGAGCTGAAAATTGGTCTGGGTTTTGGTCTTCCTCCTATCACAAGGAAAGCCTGTGTTGTGAGATATAAAACCGAGGCAGAAAGAGCTTTTTACCTACTCTGCTGAGAAGAAAACAAACAAACAATTACCAACTTCACTTATATGAATTGCAATTTTACTTGGATAAAATTGTATGCCACCTTGTATGCTTTTGTCAAGTGGAATTTATTACGGTGCAAGAATGTGATATTGCAATGGCTAAAAGCAGAAAGAAACCCTGCTGACAGAGATCACACTGGACAGACCTGTGCACTGACACGTAGATTTGATTTCATATGAAAAAGACTTTGATTTAGTAGATGAGCTTTGGCTCAGCAAAAAGAGCCTGTACAACTTGACTCTTCAGTTGGGGCCCCCTTACCACAGATTTTAGAAGTTCCCTCTGTCCCATAGCAGAATCCTATAGCTAGACCACCCTCAGCAGATGTTGGACTAGGTTGTCATTTAACAATCTTCAGTGACGATAAGTCCGTCATCTAACTCAGTGCTCAGCCCTCTTCACAGCATGCTTTCTGCAGTGAGTAGCCCACCTCTCATTCCAACATAAGCCTTTTACTTCTTGTCCAGTTGCCAGCAGATATAAAGAACAGCATCCTCATCTTCCTTGCCACAATCTTTTGCATATTTGGGGAGCTCTGTGGACCTTCCTTCAGATGTTTCCAGGCTGGCCCATTTCTTTCAAGCTTTCCTCACAAATTCTGTGTTTTAGATATTTGGTCGTCTATTATTGCCAACTCCAGTTGATACACAGGCTTTTGTAACAGAAGGTGCCCCAAAATAGGATCCAGATAAGGACTTGAAGATGCTAAGAATGCTGAAAGCATTTCAGACATCATATTTTTGGCAAACCTTTAATACATACTGGTATGATATTTTTCTGAGTCAATAACATTATTGACTCATGTTCCATTGATGGTCTACTACAAACTCCAGCTCTTCCCTTCAAAAATTGTTCATTGCTTCAGAACAGTTCTCCATCCTACGACTTTGCAAGTGCTTAGTGTTTCACAACGATAGCCTTTAGTCCTTCCCAACTTCTCAAACTGCGTTGGTTATACCATTTCTCCCAGTGATAAAGATCTCATCGAATTCCAGGCCTGTCTTCCCAAGTACCTGCAGTTCCTCCCAGCTGCATAGTTTATCCCACTTGGTGGAGCCTCACACTTTGACAATGAATCAACTATTAACAACTATTTTACTGCTATATACAAAAGCTTTTATCATGGCCTAGGCAGAAATCATTCCTGACAAATCCATGTTGCAATGTCACCGTCTTCTATCAGATAACAGTTAGATAATGATTCAGTCGGGTTGTTCCTTGGTGTCTGGGTGCACATGTGCATGGATGTGTTTGGTTTTGTTAATTTGTGCTGGAGAGATTGTGGCAGCTCCTTACACCGTATATTAAATGCTCAGTCCTTGGACAGGACGCAACATCCAGGGCAGGGACATGACTAACCATAAGCAGGTATTACGAGAATGATGCAACACACAATAGGTTTGAAATCTTTACCACACAATGATTATAAAATATTTTTTCTGGCACCTGTCATTGCAATGACCTTAACAAACAATGCCTGATTAGCCATCCCTGCTCCCCATGAACACGACATAGTTATCGTCTTTATCTTTTAGTTGGGAAAACTCAGGAACAAGGGGCATAGGGGCTAAGTCCGTACTAGGACTGCTATAATACTTAGAATAATAAAAATACTAATCAAGTGAGACAAGTCTTAGGAGAAGAGCAATGTTGGATACTAGACAGAAAATTTTACAGTCTCCCTGTCAAAAGAAGGTGCTGCAGTCTTGCTAATGGGTGGATCTCTTGGAGGAGTAATTTTTGTATTCTCTTAGAGATTGAACCTCAGTCAAAAAATATCTGCATATCTATGTTTTTAACAACATTTCACGATTCTGGCTTAAACAGTTCTAAAACTGCTATTTTCTTTCACAGCTGACAAGCCTGTATTACTGTAATTGCCAGGAGGACAGCAAAGATATATGCTGCCTAAGCCAGTAAGTGTGCCCAGCACAGCTTGCTCACTGAAAAATGCTGCCTGCTTCGGACCGGCGTGGCTGCAGCATTTATCAGGCGGGGCACTGTGCTGGGCTATGAGTGACATGCTGAAATGCTGTTTGGTTTTAGGAGTGCACAGAATGCACACTGCTGTTGGAAAGCCTGAGAGCAAGGCTTTATGTGAAGAGCTTCAAAGACACAATGAAAAAGCAAATAGAAAACATCATTTAAGCACAGTAATCCATCCAAAACCTGCAGTGATTCATAGCTCGGCTGTGTAAGTTCCCTACCTGTTCACTCTAAACACGTTCCCTTAAATGCTAAGTCGTGTTGGTGTGATAGCACTCCTTTACCAGAAAGGCTGATGCAAGCATCTGGCTGCCTGGCAGGATGCTTGAGAGGTTTTTATTTTATTAGATGTATTGCTGTGGGCATAGAGCAGGTGGGTGTAAAAATAATCACTGAGTTACCGCTGGTGATTTTACGGGGAAGAAAGTACATGCAGCTCCTGAAGTACTTTGAAGATCATTACCATTCGTCTTAGCTAATTAAGTCTTGGATAGTTACCATTACTTTTGCTGTTGCCTTAGCTACAAACAGGTTTAGATGACTGTGTACATACTGTGATAGTGAAAATCGAAGGAAAACTGGAATTAACACCCAGATTAGTGACTGCCCTGGTTATCAGAACAGGTAACCACAAAATACAGTGAAATTCGTTATGATTTTGTTGCCCGTAAGCCACATTAGCCTAGGTTGTAGGGGAAGGAATTGTAATTAGGGAAAATGAGAAATTAAACTCCATAGGGCTGTTTTTAGTAATGTGTTCCTGGTGTTGTGCATTTGCTGTTGTATATTTACTTTTTACCAAAAAAAAAGCAACTTCTAACAATGCTGCTGTTTTGAACTGAACCTCCATGGTACAGCAGTGCTCATCTCTGTATGGACCCTGTCATTTGTCTTTTATATTCTTGCTGTTGGATAGGAAATAATACAGTATTATTACAACACTGTATTAGGTATTTTTATACCCAGGAGTCAGAATGCGGACTTCTGGCTTCCTTTTAATGTAGTCTTTCACCCAGGGGAATATTTATTTGTTTTGTTTTGTTTTCTCTAGATGGGTCAATGAGCTAATAGTGAAGTTTGCTTTGCTGCCCTTCTGACAAGCATAGTTGTAGGTTTGGTTTTAAGGGTTTGGGGTTTAGCCTTGTCAAAGCCAATGGAAAACCTCTGGTGATTTCAGTCAAGGTATAATTCTAGCCTGTCCCACTCTTATACTTCCCAGTTTGGACACCGCATTATTTGACACTTTACATCCTTGCTCTGCTGTACTCTAGGCAGTAAGGAGTCAGCTTTCTTTACAGTCAGGACTTCAGATTTGCTGCCTGAAGTCTTCAGCACTCGTGACCTTCATTCTGCAAAGTCTAGGAGCCACATGCCAAAGGTGTAAACACTGTGTATTTCAGGAAAGAACACACACAATTCCAAAACAGCATTGTATTTTAATCGGTATCAAATCTACTTGTAGGTCAACCATGCAATGTAGCACACAGAAATAGGTGCAAAGTGTTTAGTTTCTATTATCTGAACATTTTTTTTCCCTACAAAGCAGCTTTTTAGAAAAATAAAAACATAAACAGAAATCTCAGAGACAATAAACACCTCCTGCTAGAGCTATTACCCTCTGATATTGCAGTTCCAAATGGAACTCCTCTCTTGGCCACTTCCAGCCACATTCCCAATTTCTATCTTTTTTTTCCCTTACATAAAACCTGGTTGCCAAACTGCTAGCTGAAGATACTTAACCTCATCTTGCTGGCGTTACCAGTTGTGGTGCAGCTCGTTTGAAATTCCAGTTAAAGGCACTCTGGGAAAACAAACTCACCCCCCTATGGAGTGGTTAGGTTGTTAATGAGCTTTTTCCAGCTGCATACGGCTAGTACAGGAAGGATTTACACAACATATTTGATTTCTAGCACTGATCACACATGTGGCCTTCCACTAAGGGCTCATGAAGTCAGCAGGATGTAGCTGGTAGCAAAGGCAGTGTAAGTGGTTGAAAACAAGCTGTGGCAGAAGGATAAAATGCTTTCAGTAGCTCTTGGCTATTAAATGTATTATTGGTGCATACGTTTTCTATTGCAGTAAACAGACTTTCATTAGACACGTTAGGCAATACATGGCACGTAGAAGTAATACAGAAAACAGACACCACAAAAGTGCTTTGATCATGCTTTCGGCAGAAAATAAAAATCTTGTTGTTACAAAAGAAATGTAATACTAGAGCACCGGGAACGTAGATAGCTTGTTCTTTGTGCTCATACACAGAACAATGCAGGAACTTTACCAAGCACAAACCTTGTATGTGCCAAACTTTGTTCTTTAGAGTTGAATTAAGGATGTTTTCAGAGACCAGGTTTCCAGTTTCTCATTATTGACTTTCCATCATTTTGTTCATGCTTCCAAGGATGTTGTTCTTATTTTTTTTTCCCTGCTCCCCTGTTAGAGGAAAGATTTCCATCCGCAGTCAAGCTGTAACACTGGATGCAGCACACCAGCAAGGGGAGCCTGCTTGTGCTCCGCTTCCAGGGCACAGTGAGGGGTCACGAGTCTTAATTAAGGCAGCTTTGTTTATCCAACAGTGATAAACTTAAAAGTATTTGAGGAGACCGATGCAAAAAAGAGAACCTAAGATAACGCTCATTCTTTTGGGAGGAAAGCTAGTTATTAAAGCTAAGGAGAAACAGGCAGCTTTCTAGAAGTGAGTTCAACGGGCAGGCACTTGGGAGGTTCGCTGCACTGCTGCATGTGCTGGTGTAGCTGCCTAGGACAGGCATAAAAGCAGAACACGTTTCAAGACTTCTCTGGAGAAAAGACTGACTCACATAGATCAAGTCAGTAAGGTACAATGCACAGCTCAGCAATGTGAACTTTAAGAAAAACACCAAGTTCTCAAGATCCTCCTCATTTCTGATTGGGACACTGCTATTTCAGCTCTGCAAATTGTCTGTAATTCTTGCTGAACATATGGCAACAAGAGGAAGGGTGTTTCAGTCTCACAACGTGGAATGTCAGAGACTGGGAGTGGTTTGGTGCACTCACTCCGAAGGTACCTCAGAGTGGGAGAAGGTTTCATGAAGAAAAGTTACACAGGATGGATGAGTAATAAGGGGGGGGAAAAAAAAAAAACATTAATGGAAGGAGCACCAATAGGTGTAATCTACCGGGTATCATGCTGTAAGTGTTGAAGCACTTCTGGAAAACAAACAGAATGAAACAATGAGGCAATTTTTCTTGATCTTTACTGAAAAAAATGTTAAAGGTACACAGCTGAAGGAGGCCCAGTCAGGCAATAAAGTGTTATCAAATAAAATCTACTGTACTGAGATTCTCCACAAAATGTTGGGGAGGCAACAGCCCTTTTCTTTCACCTGACCAAAAGAAGGAAAAATAAACTTAATTCCTCCCACTGCTGCAGCCCCTGGGAGTGGAGGGAGGAGCACTGACCACCCCCAGCCACATACGAGTGGCTCCACAGTGCAGGAAAAAACAAATAATAAAAAAAAATGCTGGTCCCCAGCAAAGCTGATAGCATTTGCTAAGGAATTCATGTCTCTCCAGAATGCTTAGAGAAAATAGGACACATGCTATAATGATCCTGTCTGTCTTCTCCAGGATCTGGAAGTTCCTCCCAAAAAACCCTTCATCCCACTTTTGACCAAAACTCTTTGTTTTTGGCCTGCCTCTGAAGCTGACACTGTGTTTGTGATTCCCTGCTCTTTTGTGGGCACTAGAGCCTTCTCTGGGCTTTTCCACTCCCCCTTTTTGAGAAGTGACCATTACAGCAGGAGGCAAACTTGGAAAAGCTGCTGCCAAAAGACTTTTCTCTCTATTTGTGGATGCAAGAATACTGAATTAGCCCATAACCTTGAAATTTGCCTCAGTGTCAGCTTCCCAAGCAGGCTATCATTATAAAAATATGCCCTTTTATTTGTCCTTTTCTTTGAGTGTGAAAATATTGCAGATTGTTTTCTGACACCTAAGAAAATTTGAGGGAAATGGGGAGCTAGGACATCCTGGAACTGGGAGATTATTTTAAAGCTGCTGTTTTCCTGGATTGTTTCATGCAGATTTTTGCCACTAGGTAACACAACTCAGCCAGATTCAATGTCATGCAGATCCCGGACACCGCAAGCATGAAAATAGTAAAGGTGGTTTTCTCGGTGGGCCGAGACACAAAGCAGTCCACTACATTGGGGCAGGGCCACGCATCACACTTCACCAGGCGAGGCATCTGGTACCCATCGTACATGTAGTAGAACACGTACATGAAGACCGCTTCAAAGATGATCCTGAAGAAGATGCTGCTGGTGTACGTCCACCACAGGGGACCTCGAATGTGAATCTTTTCGTTCTTCAGCTCTTCTATATCAATTTTCTCACCGTTTCTGAAGCGCCGTTTCTTCTCGTGCCTGGTGTAAGCTACGTGCATGGCCACCAGCAGCGCAGGCGTGGAGACAAAGATCAGCTGCAGGGCCCAGAGTCTGATGTGAGAGATAGGGAAAAAGTGGTCATAGCAAACATTTCTACACCCAGGTTGAAGGGTATTGCAGACAAAATCTTGTTGTTCATCTCCCCAGACTCTCTCTGCAGCCACGACCAGGATCATGATGCGGAAGATGAACAGGACCGTGAGCCATATCTTCCCGATGCTAGTGGAGTGTTTGTTTACACCTCCCAAGATGGCCTGCAGAGATCCCCAATCCATCTTCTCTTCTGTGTCCTTCTACCTGTAAGATGACATCAAACACCAAATAGTCACTTTTCAAGGGGCAAAGAATCATTTCCAGATCTCCTATCAACAAGAGGACTTCCTAGCACTCACTTGAGAATCATAGTATTAATGAAGGTGGCTTGCATTTCACTATCTGTACATTCATGGATTCAAACAGCCTGGTAGACTCTCTCCTTCCATATATTTACAAATATCAAGGTGTGCTTGTCCCAATTTCCTAACAAGGCTTTTGGTAGGCAATAAGTCACACCTTCGAATGTATTTCCTCCCTGCATCCTCTTGTGCCATCCTTCCCTTTGAGATATTTCTCCCTGTGGTTGGCTCTTGTTGCTTTGCCTCACCTCTGTGTTTCCCAAAGCAATAGAAAACTATACCACTGTATAAGTTAATGCCACATCTGGACAAAACAGATGATTTTTATAGAATTTCTTTGCCAACACCACAGCCCTAGAAGACTGGGCTGTACTTGCTTTGCCTCCCAAGTAAGTAACACTTGGCCATCTCTGTCAGAAGCCCTCACTCCTCCCAGACACCTCCAGCAGGCCCCGAAGGCTGTCTGCTGCAGCTCAGACACATCCTTTCCTTGGCAGGGCCTTCATCACTGTAAGTACAGGGTTTGATTATGTCAGTGGTGCCAGAAACCTCAAGCCAGCTCTGTTGGGCCACATGCATAGATAGCACTAACCGGCAGGCACAGGAAGGCACTGCAGAGCCTGCCCTGCCACATTCATCCCTATCTCATCAGAAAAGGAGACAAGCAGAGCCAAAGAGTTGAGAGACAAAGCCCTTAGCTAAAGAGTTTATGTTGATTTTCTAGATGCTATCACACCCCAGTAAAATACACAGGAGACTGAATGTCAGCAAAGTCCTATTTCAGCTTTCCTCCCTTCCTCATACTCCTGAGGAAAATCTATACCTTGTGAAAAAAGAAGCTTAAGTTCTGCAGAAATCAGAGTCCAGCCTCATCTTTCACTGGTCAGCAGCCATTTGGAAACTCTCCCTGAACTGGGCAACACACAAAATCCTTAGCTGGAAGCTCACACAGCTGGGAGCTGCTCTGTGAGGTTCGAGCTCCAGCCTTGCATGGGAGCCACAGAGCCCCTTCTGCCCCGGGGCAGTGCACATGCTTTAGGGTGAGCACGGTACCTTGCAACACCCGGCTGGTGAAGTCTCCAAATCCTCTAGCTCTCATATAACAGGAGAAATAAAAATAAATACAACTTCTTCACGCCACTGCCATTAGGGTATGACCGAGGGCTCAGCGTGCCCCAACGCATACCCTTGGTAAGAGGGCCTCGCTTGTACAGACAGGCCTCGAGGCATGAGGAGCAGGTCACACGAAGAAAGGTTAAATTGGGTAAAAGAAAATAAAAAAGGCTCGAGAAGGTGCCTGCGATTCCTCCCACCGTTGACAATCTCACACTGCCGAGACCACCAAGGCTTTTATGCAGCTTTTGATGATGACCTGAACCCATGGCTGCGATCAGGTACCGGCATCTTTGGGTTAAGATTTCCTCTTATTTGTGTGTAATCGTTAAAATAAATATGGAAAAAAAAATAAGGAGAAAAATACATATATATATACACACACATGTATATTAGTGAAGTATTTTAAAAGGGCTAACAGGGACTGAAGGAAGGTTATCTGAGTGCACACCCCATCGGGATGAACAACCCAGGCTCTAAGAGCGGGCTCACACCGCAGTTTTGAACCAGAGCTGTAAAAATTTGGGGAAAATCAATAATAATAACACTACAGCACAGCTACAAGACACCCCCCTGCCCAGCTGCCCCTTCCCAAAGCGCCCCTTCCCTTCGACCCGGGTCCCCGGCAGGCACCCCCTAACCCCAAACCCGACCCCACGGGCGGGCAGGAGCCGCTGCGGAGCCTCACCTGGCGGGGCTCAGCTCGGCTCGGGTCCGGGTCCGGCGGTGTCAGCGGAGCGGCCGGTGCCCGGCTCGCCGCCCCGCGGCTCTGAGGTCCCTCCCCGCTCACCTGCCGCCGCTTTTAACCCGCCCCGAGCCCGCCTCCGCCCGCCGGGGCCGGGCCGGGGAGCGGGGCCGGGGCTGGGCCTCAGCCAGGCCGGGGCTAGGCCAGGCCGCCCCCCCGACACACACCCAAAACCCGAGGCACCAGCCCCTTTTCACTCTTTCACCCCCACTGCTGCCCCTTCGCAGTCTTCTCAACACCATCGTTCACAGCCCAGTTTTGGTTTCCTGTTTTTGTTTTTTCTGTGGCCCAAAATCCTGTCAGAAAAGAGCGCTCTGCTGCTGCTGCAGAGAGGGTGTGAAAAGGCTGGGAGATGGGGAAGTGCCGTGCCCATCGCCTGTGAGATAATAAAAACTTCTCCAAGAACATTAAAGCGCCGCTGGGAATGGTTGTGTTTATTTTGTTTTATTTGTGTGTGTTATCTGTCCCGCGTATTGTGCTAAGCACGGAGCTGGGGTTTATGAGGCGTGCCTGGAAGTAGGAACGCTTTCATCAGCAGTGATTCAAATGTAATTTAAGCTTGATCTGGTAATTTGTATAGATAACAATTACAGAAAACTAGCACTTGTGTGTGTGTGTGTGTGTCTGCAAAATGGCCAAGTGACTTTGCTTCTGCACTGGGAGGTGTAGAAAACAGTCAGATATGTAAGGTCTTGAAGAAGAAGAAAAAGAGGAAGAAGAAGAAGAGGAAAAAGAACAAATGTCAGAAAGAACCAGCTATATTTTATAAAACAATACCAAAGTCTGAAAAATCTGACATCAGTAACTGTAATGCTCGAAAGAAATCCTTTGCTCATGTTGTGGGTTGTAAGATAATGCAGAAATGAAAGCATTTCATAAAAACTGGAAAATACTGTTGTAATTTTCTCAATGCAGAAACGGTTATTATCTTATTTCCAGATTTCAGAATTCTTGGCATCATCTTCCAGTAATCTGCCTTAGAGATTTCCAAAGGTTGTGTCTCCATCTCTTCATTTCACAGCCCATAGTCACCTCCAGAGGCTCTGTCTGGATGAATACTTATAATAGCCTTTGGTTCACTTTCTGGCATTGCTTTGTATAATGTTTTGATGTTGCCTGCATCTGGATTATAAAAATATTTCACATTTATCCCATATATATGTCAAAATCCACAAAATCATAGAGTAATTATCTCAAAAACTTAACTACGTATTGTGAAACAACAACAACAAATATTTAAGAGCTGTTTTTATATGATTTCATGGGACACTCTTGACTCCTCACCACTAGGAATAATAGCCAGTCATCGTTTCCCTGTTCAACTCCTCTCTGCATTCATGAATGCAGAAATTTTTGTTGTATCCTCTCCATCCTTTGTATTTTGCACTGGAAAGCCTTATTTCTTGCATCCATGTCATGCAGGAGCTGCTATATACTTTTATCATCATCATCACAAATCTTTATGCCTTTTAATGAGAATGGTCCAAGTACTTGCAGTATGCACAGTTTATATATGTACAAAACAATGCTTTCTGCTGCATTCTCCATCATTTTCTTATAATCCTTATTTACTTGTTTCCACTTTTCAGGCATCTCAGAGCAAGGAGTTGACTTTCCCATGGTCACTCCAATTTTTTTTCCTAAGACTTCTAGCAGGTAGAGCTGGTACCTCCTGGGGTACATACATCTACTTGAACAGGTATACTTCAGATTGATTTTCCTCATTGTGTATTAGTTTACACTAGCTGACACTGAGGTTCATTTGCCATTTTATTATCCACTATGGATAAGATAACTATCCACTTATGGAAAAGATCTTCTGCTATCCCTCATGGCCAGGTTTGGTTTTGATTATGATGAAGCATCAGGTTTTTAATGTACTATTCACAAGTATTTTGATTTTTCCTAAATCCTATCTGTAGCAACCTCCTTACTCATCACTCCTGTTAAAGCAAGGCTCTTTCAACACCTAGCAACTTCCTTGCTACTTGTCACGCAGAATTATTTTTGACCAACTGGAAATATAGCTATAGAGTCAGATTGTATTTTGGAAATAGTTTTCATTTCTTCAAGGCTGAGCTAAATATGTTACACCTGACATTTTTCACCAACATCAGCAATAAAAGTACCTTCCCAGTTCAACTCAGCATGTGTAACCGGTTTGTCTCCACATTAATTCTTCAAACACTCATTTTAGTCATGCTAAGACCAAAACCACCACAGTTTGATAGTCTTTGAGCTGTCTGTTTGGTCTACTTCGATACCTTTCCACACACATTAGTGTCTGAAACACGCGTCCAAACATTATTTTCATGTTCACGTAAATTGCCATCCCAGCATTTACACAAATGAGCATTCACATTTTATGCAACAGTGCCTTGACAAAGTCAGGCTAACACAAATACCCGGTCATAGGAGCTGGACTCTGTAAAGCCCTGCCCTCCAAGTCTCATGTATGGCACTGGATTCTTAAAATGCACCACATAGACCACTGAAAAAAAGAAGCCAGTGCAGTAGACATCAACCCTTCCTTATGCTCACTGACCAGCTCAAGCAATTCAGTAGGTTCCTGGAGAGGGTCACAGTGCCTAACTGTGCTCCACTGTCCTCCATGAGTTAGACCCATCTTTACCAGATCACTCCTTAAAATTACTCTGCAAAGTTGTTACATGAAACAGCTTGGGCTCCTTCTGATCTATTGGATGTGTAGAATAACAGAGAATTTAGACCAGTTTAATTCAGCTGTAAAACAAAACAAAACAACAGTGTGACACTTTACAGTGATACTTCTGAAGTGTCAGTAGCAGCCTGTGCCCTTGTTTCACCCCCTTCTGGCATCCAGAAGGATTCAGTTTTGTAGAGTCTGTTTGCCTTTTCTCCTTAATTCAGACGGGTTTGTATGGCTGCCTCACCATCCCAGGTCCTTCACCCAAGCCATGCGGCTCTGGAGGACACCTTCCTGGCCAGACCTCGCAGCTTGTGGGGTGTCCACAGGCCCACCTTCCCCTGGCCACATCTCACATGAGCTGCTGGCATGCTTGTGCACAAAAGCTCAATCACTTTCACAAATAAAACAGAGTTGGTGGATAGAACCTATATTTCTTATCTGTTGCTCTAAAAATGTTTTGGGAGAGGGTTGCAGGTCTCTTGTCAGAGGTGGGATAGTCCCTTTCTACAGAGGGGTCCCGTTTCACCCCCAGCTCAGTCATGCAGTGTTCTGCAGGCCCAAACGGAGGAAGGTTTGTGAGGGATGACTGTGATGTTCTTTGCTTCTAGGGCTGTGCTTTCATCTGTCCCTCAGAAATCATCTCCCCTCAGGGGAGAGTGGGCGCAGGGTACAGGACAGAACTAGTGGCAGACCTAACTTTTGGCTAATTCCTGTCATTTGTTATGCAAATTGCATACCTGCAAATGAACTATTAGAGTTTAGGCTGTTAGAGTTTTAACAGGTTTGCCAAGAACGCGTCAATCTTTGATGCTTATCTGAGGACCTTTTGTTCTTCCATATCTCCTGGAGCACACAGAGCTTAGAAGAAGCCCACATTAATTTGCTTATTCAGAGATAAGAATAAGAAGAAGCCAGTGAGAGAAATTGGTGGCAAGCACTGAAGACTGGGGAGAGAAATTGCTAAGGGCAAAGGTGATGAAAGCTGTAAAGGACAGAGAGTGGGCAGCGGCTCTGAAGGACAGGCTGGATGCCACCAGTGGGAGAAGGGCCCATTCTGTACACCCCCACAGAGGGAAGGGGGGGACGTGGGAGGAGAGCTTTCAAAATAAAGCTTCTGCTGTAAATCAGTGGACTCAGTGACAGGAGCTCAAGCGAAAGGGTGGGGAGAGCAGGCAGCATCCAGAAACGATGGATGATTCCACCGTGGAAAGTGGGCTGGATTCATGTTTTGCATTGTTTCAATTCAATCTGAGAAAAGTGCCTTCTCTGGTTCCTTTTGTCAATATTCAAATCACTGACTTACGTGACTAATCCAGCAGTTTGCTGAGGTCTCAAGTGCAAGTCCTGAATCAGATTAAAAACAAGGACAGCATGATTCAGTAACGACTTGGTTGCACCTATGTATGCATCATATTAGCCCAGTCATTTATTGAGTGCAAATATATGGTGGGAAACACTTCCTCTTGCTCACCTATTCGAGGACAAAGTAATTGAACTGCGCTTGGGAAGGAAGAGTCATGAGGAACTAAAGGCACACAGATAAAACCTCGGGCTCTTAAAAAATATATAAAAAAAAAAAAAAAGTTAAAAAAAAAAAAGTGACTTTTACAAAGAGGTTTCCAGGCAGAAGCTACACGCCAAAATGTGCCACCCACAGATCTATGCTGAGTGACTGCTGTGGTCTGAGATCACATCTGTTTGCATGGCTCTCAGGGTCAGCTGCAACCTCAGGACCCTTTGGGTGTCATCTCCAAGCACAGTGCTTCTCCCTGGAGCAATGGGACATGTGAAGCCATAGGAGATGCATATGGGCATAGGAGATGAAATAAGGGCAGGTCATCTTCTCAGACACACTATTTCTTTTTCGATTCCTCATTTTTTTTGCATTCCCAGATTTTAGACTTTTTTTCACTTGCATTTCTGCTACTTGTCACTCATCCCATCAGATGGCTCCTTCACAACTCAAGGCCAAAAGTTCTTTCTTTATTCAAGAAGAAGGTCTCCATCGCCACTTAGGGGTGAAAATAATTTAGGACTCTGCAAGGTGGTCATGTGCATAAGTTGGAGAACGTTTAAAACCTGCTGATTTTTGGTGGCCATCTGTACTCAGTGGAGCAGATTCAAGGAGAGCATAGCATGACCGGGTCACATACTGATGCTGGTGGGAGAAAATCTTCAGTGCCTGGAGAGCATTTGGGCACCGAAGCATGCAAAGCTACGTGCAAAGCTGGCACTGGTCCTCCTATGCAGAAACAACACCAGGAGGGCGCCCATGATGTCAAAACCAAGCAGGCAGCTGCATGCTGAAGCTTGACTGCTGTTAGTCAATGGGCAACAATTTGGAGCTGGAAAGTCAACTGAAATTATGCAAGACTGTGAGACTCTGGTTTGTACAGGAAGTAATAAAGGAAACTGAAGCAGTAGGCTTCAGGAAGGGCTGTGTGACCAAAAGCCATTGAGTATATGATGAAAAAAAGGGTATATTACCAAATTATGCATGTGCTGAGAAGGTAATTGGAAGCTTACCCCATGAAATAACAGAGGCTGCACTGGGGAAGTACAAGCCATGAACAAACCTTAAAGAACACAAAATAGGTGAGGCGGTAGTGTCTGCCCAAATCTGCCCCTCCTCTTTGGGAGTAGGCTGTTTTGAGTGAACGCTGTGTTTCATCAATGTCTACGCTGGACACCAGACAGCATTCAGAAAGGGTTCAAACAGTGTGTGCTCATTGATGCTCCGCAGACTTGAAAAGATAGCAGCGATGATCTGTACACCACCTCATAGCAGCAGAGCGGGGAGTGAAGGCAGATTGGCAGAACGATTCTGCTGACCTGGAACAACCAGAGACAAAACCCAACAGCAAAGGACATGAAAATGCTGCTGAGCTGAGGGCAGCTCTCTTTGTCAGAGGGAGGCAGGGTCTGCTTCTCTTGGGGCAGGTGGGGCTGGACTATGGCGTGGTGTTGCTGCTTGGAAGGACTCCTCTGGGTTCATGGCACATACAAACCCCAGACTGGTAACACGAGTCGCAGACAGTGCATTTGAGATGTAAAAGCTGATATGTAAACACAAGAATAAATCCAGATGAAGTATTAGATACTCGGGTAACACAAGTTAAATTAATAAATAAATATATTTTAATGAAATAATTTTTCTGCAGTTGACTAAAATGTCCTGAGGCCAGTGAGTGTGACCCTTTCTGTGCCCATATTTTAATTTGTGCTACATTTCTTTGCTGCACTTCTGCAGGTGGTAAATGGATGCTAAGTATAAGCAGGTGGACTTTCAGTATTTGAGGGACTGGTTGATAACGACCAATGCTTATGATTTAAGACCCACACTCTGATAACTTTGGTCTACAATAGAAGACAATAGCCAGACTGCATGAGCTGTTCATAGAAAGAGTCAGCAATTAATGGCAGTTTAAATCATTGTGAACAGCCTCGGGAAGTGTGAAGTGGTTGTTGCTTTGTATTCATATAATTTTTATAGTCCTTGCCTGTAACAGGTTGGAAAGGAGTAAGGATGTTGGCTCTTCCCTGGCTTTGGGCAACAAGAGGTGGAGAAGACTGAGAATGGCAGTATCCCTGGGGTACAAGGGCTACTGGTGAAGAAGTCCCTGGACCCCTCCTCTGCAGCATGAACTGTCTGGCTGCTGTTTCAGCCTCTCCTTGACATCTTTATACACTTCACAATAGCACTTCCAATTCTGGCTTTCCTAAGGGTCCCATTTCCTTGCCAGAAGGGCAGTGCCTTCTCAGCCCTGTCACTCTCCCAATCTTTTGGTTAGCAGCTGCCACAGGATGCAAAAACTAAGAACTTGTCTCAGTTCTGCATTTCCTTTTGGGGAGGACCAAGGAGTCCCCAGTGTGCAGAATGCACCAGGGAGAAGAACGGCTGTTCCCTGGGCCTGGCTCAGGCTGTGGGAAGGGACTTCAAAGCTCTTTGGGGAAACAGTTGTATTCAAAAAGATAAGCTGCAAACTGCTAGGATCTTCCCTGGAAGGTCTTTCCAGGATTTCTGTGGAAATGCAGGTGTGTTGGAGCTGCACAGAGCTGGGGGAAAGAGCTCAGGAGGTTCCCTACTCATAGACTAAAGCAGCTGGACTTGGACCAAGCCAAAGGGACCAGATCATTAAGGAATGGAGCAGTAATTACTGCTAAATTCATTTAGGGCTGGAGCTTCCCTCCCCTGGGGATGATGGAGCCCCAGGGAAGGTGATTGTTGCAGGCACCAAGGTCTCTTCTGTTGGTTGCAGAAAACAGCCAGACAGACACAGGACATATCCCTTTCAACCAATACCCCAAGAAAATGAAATAATAAACTCCTTGGGCCAGGAATGTTTCTGCATCTGCCCTTCACTTTATTTAAATACAGCATGAAGGGCAGGGAAAGGTGGACGTCCAAGAAAACCATTGTCTTTTGCAATGTTTGCATTACCCAGGTACTCTGAGCACTTGAAGGCTCCAGCTAAGCAGGTACTTGATGACTTGCTGGGGTATTTTTACAGGCCAGTAGATCATTTCTTTTGTTAAGAAATACGTTTCTGACAGGTTACTCCTCACTCTTACTCAAAATTCTTTCACAATGCCTAAATGTTCCCGTACAACCTTACTTTCTTACGAGTAAATGCTGGCAGAATAAATTGGCTATGGAAAAACAGATCTATTCCTTTAGTATCTGACCACGTAAAACAGTTTGAAAGAGGGGCTGAATTTTGGGAACCCTGAAGGGGAAATGCCAAAGCCACACGCATTAAACGATTGCAGCCTTTTGTGAGCTGGACCTTCCTTGCCAGAGCTGCTTTTGTCTCAGCCCCCAGCCACCAACTTTACAGCAGCTCCTTGCACACTCAGCTCGTGGAAAAAAATGTGAAATGAATCAGGACTAAACTGATGAAGAGGTGTTACTGCTAGGTGTTTAATTGTTATGTGTAGAGTGTCAGTGTAAGGGTGCTCGTAAATCAATCGCAGCAGTTTCTGTAATTTCAAAGGAGATAGAATCTACTGGAAAGAGTCCGACAGACAATATTTCCGTGAAGCTACAAGGAAATTTGAGGTGGGATTAGTATGTGCAGTTTCCCGTTCCCACCAGGGACTGCTGTAGAAACATTTTATTTCCAAACTGCAGCCCACAATCACAGGTGAGTACATTCTTCCTTGTGTCAAGACACGTTGCATTGTAGTGAAGCTTATTGTACATGCTGGGAACAGGAATTTTGCCTATAAATCAGCAAAATACACTTGCATGCCTATAGCTCCAGGGACATGAAATGTTGGCATAGAACAAGATTGTTCTTGCCCTTTTAGCTATGCGTAGCTCCGGTTTGCATACTTAATTGGATTTGCATCTCTTTTTCTTTTCTATGGCACTCAGCACACTTCCAGCACTACCCACTAGCATAGTTGTACTGCCTGCTGATGTGAAAATCACAGCAAGATCGATAAAAACAGCCACATAGGTTTGTCTTTTTTCCTTTAGCTCATTTGAATTGTGATATGACAGAGCTGGGACCACAATCTGGCTTCAGGAATAAAACATGTGCTCCCGTTGAAATTCAGGAAGGCAAAGCAAGATATGGGGAGAGTTGCCTAAACTTTCTCCAGTATGCTACAGGCAAGATTTTTGATATCCAGCACTTTTTGGTGAACGTGACATTTCTATACCATTTCCTAAGATAGCTAAGGCTTGTGAGCCATGGCCCTGGGAGCTGTGCTCTCACCTCTCTGAGGTTCGACACCACCAATGGCCCTTTAGAGAAGACCTTCTCTGGCATGAAAGTGACTGCCACACCTGTTCCCACCAAAGGCTTAGCACCTTGCTTTCTCCTAAGAGCAGCTGCTGGTGCTGATGATTTCATGCTAAATGCATAAACTGTCCCCGCAGCAGAATCCCAAACCATGGATCTTCTCTTTTGAGAAAAGAGACACCTGTCTCATTTATAGAACAGATTTTGGCTACTGCACTACATGACTGTCTACAACTACCCGAAAGGAGGTTGGAGTGAAAGGGTGTTGGTCTCTTTTCTCAGGTCACAAGCAATAGGATGCAAGGAAACAGTCTTAAGATGCACCAGGGGAGGTTTAGGTTGGATATTAGAAAGAATTTCCTCAGGGAGAGGGTGGTCAAGCATTGGAATGGGCTGCCCAGGGATGTGGTGGCATCACCATCCCTGGAAGCATTTAAAAAAATATGTGTGGACGTGACATTAAGGGAGCTGGTGTATGATGGGATTTGGTAGGTCAGGTTGATGGTTGGACTTGATGATCTTGAAGGTCTTTTCCAACCTGGCTGGTTCTGTGATTCTGACTCCATAGCACAATCCAAAACAGTGGGGTGAAGAAAATCAGGAGATTCACTTCAGCACTGTGTTCCTATCCCTGGTGAAAATAACAGTGTAGAGACACCCTTAGCTTTTTCCAGACTCACCCAGAATTCAGATTTTGCTTTGCTTGACCTGAGAGGACTCGAACCTTTACCTCATACTCCCAGCAAAATGCCATAGCCACCAGGCTGCAGGTAGCCCATGCTGGTGTTGCTCTCCACCCTTCCTGCACAATTTATTCAGCTGGGCAGAGGGGAACAAGTCAGAAGGACAAAAGGACAGGGGAGGGAGTGAGACAACTTGTGGGAGATGATTCCTTAAGGACTGGGGACTCATCTGGGAAAGGGGAAAAAGCACTGAATTTACCCAATGTTCAAACTGGTTTAGCATCAACAAATGAAGCTAAAGTAATGTAATGTAAGTTTTAGACGAATTGAAGTATATCTATCACAGTTTCACAGAAATTTATTGCGATAAATATAATGTTTAGTTAATCTGATCAGCTTTTCTGCTTTAGACATAGCTCAAGAAAAACAGATAGTCCTTATCTCTCAAGCATGCCATATCAGCCAAATCCTGCTTCAGACTTGCAGACTGGCCATGCAACTTCTTGAAGTCTCTTGGCCCTCTCATTTCTGGTATTTGCTTTTATTTTGCTTGTGTGCAAAAAAAAAAAAAAAAGAAAAAAAAAAAAAGTAGTGTGTTTTCCTAACAGTTCCATTAAGAAAAGATGCATTTGCTGCTGGTTTTGTAATGACATTTAATGCACGGTTATTCTCCAGTGATTAATTTTTCAATGGTTAACTGGATAATGCCTTCCAGCTTTTCGGTGAAGGAGGCCACGTAAAACCAGAACTGCCAGCAGCGAGCGTTAGCTTGCTGGGCACTGAGTTAAGCTGGTGAATCACGCATGCACCAGGCAATGCTGCACGTCCCCAGGCCCAGGGGAGGCCAGGCTGTGTCCTCCTTTGGCTGAGTCCTGCAGAGAGGATGCCTCAGGGCAGAGTGTGGCTCTTCAGGGGTCTTTGGGGGTTTGTGAGCAGCTGGTGGGATGCTTTCCACTACCCAAACCTTCAACTGCTGGTCCAGGCTTTCCTGCACGGTAATAAAGGCATTAGACAGGTTTGGGATGAGATCCAAGAGACTCTTCGTGTACTCGGGATTTAAATAAATATCAGACACCTACGTTCAGAGCTGCAATGAAGAAAACCCCCATTAAGCTGCCACCCAACCCTCCAGGTATTAAATTCACCCAGCACCTTCCAGCATGAGCTGCGAGTCCCCGGGCACCCACAGCTTCCTCGCATCTCCTGGTGGTACCAGGGCCTGGCTGCCCCTTCAGAGGGCAAGGGCAGCCATGGATTTTGGGGTGTGAATCACCCATCACGCTGTGACTGAACACCTGCCCACAAGCGAGAAATCTTTTTAGCTCCTAATTAGCACAAGGGATTTCAGATGGAAGTACCTGCTTTCCCTGGGATGGAGAGCAGTGCTGGCAGGAGAAGAGGGGAGATGCCACGAGCCAGTGGGAGAAAGTGTGGGCAGGTCGGGCTCTCCCTTTGCATGCTGCAAGCTGCAAGCAGCCTCAGCCGTGACACTGAATTTTGCAATAAGCAGTGAATAAACACAAAAAATATCATGTGATCAGGCTTCAAGGAAGGAAACATGAGTAGCATGGTATTCCCCTTTGATCCATAACTCCTGAGCCCCCATGAAATTCAATACAGTCAGTGCAGTTCCAGCATCTGACCCTCTGTGGGTATCATCATCTGCCCCCCTCCATGCCAGCATGATTGGATGACATAATTATCAATTGCATTATTAATTTTCTCATTTATACCTCTGAATAATTTGATTTCTCTCTGTCATCACTAGGTGCAGATCAGAGCAGAGGCAGGCAAGCCAGCTCTCACCCCTGACTCAGTTCAGTTCATGGGAAATCAGGGCCTTGGATGGGGAGTTCAAATTTTTCCTAGAAGTGCATTTTAACTTCCATTGATCTTCTACCCTTGTGTAGCTGCTAAAATGATCTTTCACCAAGGATCCTCAGTTCTTCTCTGATCTTGACTAGTTCACTCTTGTAGCTTGATGATTTTGTCTTCTCTCATCCTCTTTAAATACTGCTTTAACAAGATTAATAACCAGGGATGCCAAAACAGAATTGAACCTTCAACCCAGTGTTTTAAGTGTTTGCAGGGAGTGCTAATTTATTCCGTTTTAGTACAAAATATTAACAATGTGTCATATTTGTGCACCTGCATAAATGCCTATATATGTATTAATCACTTCATATAGAGAAAGCTTCAACAAAAATGCATGTGAGGACACAGGACAGCCGTGTTTCCTTGCAGTTTGAGTGAGAAGAGGGATGTACAGGTTTATGTTTCATTGAGGAGTGGGGAAATGATGTCCAGTACCAGCACCCCACTGGTGGTCTGGTGTCCTTGGTGGAGCTGAGTACCTGGCTGCATGGCCCCCTTGGGCCAGGGGTTCCTGGGGAGCTCAAAGCCTCCCAGACAGCTGCAGTGCGTGAGGTGTGAGCGCTCCTGCTCCCTGCTCCAGCCTTATCTGCACTGAGAAACTTTACGGGAACTAGTTAAATTTTGACTAGATAAGAAACCGGATACTGAGTAACTGTGACTGTTTTTTCAGACTGTCTATTAAAGCTCTGGAGGATGCTTTTAAACTATTCTTTATTATCACCGACTGAACTTGTCCTGCACGCCTACCTGGGAGATAGTTTGATTAAACCCCAATCATGCACCCTATTAACAGCAGTAAACTCTTCCTCTGGTGTCACCCAGGTCTAGCAAAACACTGTGAGAGTCATTCCAGGTGTTCCTGTTGTGGACTTTAGTGCTGGGGACGGTGCTTTGCCTGGAACAAGGGTTTCACCAGCTGCTTTCTTTTCCAGCCTTCCCACAGCTCATCGGTGGCACCAAAGGACACGGTCTGGTTCTTCCTGGAGGTTGTCGTCATGTTTTACGTGATGTTGTTGTTGTGTTTTTGTGGCTTTGTGAGCTTGACTACACATCAGCATGGGCATGCTGGCCCATGTTGTGCTCGGCCACTGCTGCTTGCAGTGGGTGGCCTTGGTGGCCAGGAGGACTGCTCACCCAGGTGGCAGAAGTGCTGCGAGGAGGTCACAGCTGCAGTGTGCTGTGGGCTCTGGTGTTGCAAAAAGGGCTGTGCAGAAAGAGGCTGGGTGGCATCACTGAGTTTTTAAGGAGTCACACCCTTCCCACAGGCCAGGCCCAAGCCCGGGAGATCAACAGGGATTTTCTGAGTGGCAGCGAGGAACCGTGGATCAAGCCCTGAAACTTCTGCAAACACTCAGAAAGTGCTGATGTGGCTTTTGCAGGAGGAGGCTGGAGCAGAAGCTCTGGTGTGGGCGGGTGGCATGGAGGTACCCGGGTGGGGACAAAGCACAGGGAGCGGTGCTGCTGTCCCTGTGCCTCTTGGCACGGATGAGGCAGGGTGCTGGCCATGGCCCTTGCTAGGGCTTGAAGGCTGAGTCAAGCCCCTGCCAGAGCCTCTCCCTGTCTGTTCCTCCCACAGACCCACCTGCCCATTGCTCTGTGTCAGACAAGGCGTTGGGAGAAACCCACCTGAGCCCTGCACGCTGAGGAGGCAGCCGTGCTCCATAAGCTCACAACAGGGGTGCGGATTCCCCATCAGGGTGTTTGCCGGGGTGGAGATGGCCTCTGCCCATGGGCCTCCCTGTGGGACAGCAGGTGTAGGATCTCAGATCCAGCAGTGGCTGCAGAGGCTGTGCTCTCTGAGAGCAGAGCAGATTTTTTTCTGTGGTGATTGCACACCAAGCAACTTCACCAGACACAGGTTACATCAGAAAGGGCTTGGGGAACTCTTAAATGCATGCCCCTCTGGCTGCCCTCTGTGGTAAGAGCAGCATCAGGTAACGAAGAAAAGAAAAAGGGCAATCGCTCTTAGCCAAGGTCCACAGCTGCTCCCTTTGCAAATCAATAAAATTTTACAAATCTTAATCTGAGTTATGAGTGAGCATTACCAAGATCCACACAGAAGGGACTCCTCGTGGGCAGGCTTTCCAGGCTTGCTGTGCCATGGTCATCACAAGTGGCAAAGGGAAGAGGCATCAAGGCAGGGAGTGCTACTTTATGAAGGATAGAAATAGGTTTATTTCAGAAGCACAGCAATAAAGCTTTGGTTTAGTGAGGGGTATAAAGCTAAGAGTGGTATTTAGGAAAGCACACCAAGCAATTGGGAGCAGAGGTCTGCCTCAGGTTGGTGGTGGCAGTGCTTTCTGGCATGCTGGGGCAGCGTGATGGTAGGTGACATGGTGGGACACTGTGGTACGCAACCCCAGGCCCCTGCTTGGGGCATCCACACTCTGATCTGGTGTGGATCCACACAGCAAGGTGCTCACAGCTGTGGCACTGGGCTGGGGTAGAAAGGTTAGCGACACAGGAGGTTGAGAGGGGTTTCAGAGTGTCCCGCCGCTGGTCTGGTTCGTGGTTTTGTCATCTGGGGTTGCTGGGAAGGGGTTAGGTCAACAGATGAACAAAAGCAGGGTTGCAGAGGGTTGGGCTGAGAAGAAAGAGGGACAGAGGAGAGCATGCAGTGGGGCTGGAGTCAATGGCTGCTCTGTGTAATGGGAGCAGAGCCCAGCAGGCACAGGGCTCTGGCACTGCTCTGTGCCAGTGCGGCCTCACCTCCAGTACTGTGTGCAGTTTGGGGTGCCACAATATCAGGACATAAAACTAATAGAGTGTCCTAAAAAGGGCTACGAAGATGATGAAGGGTCCAGAGGGGTAGATATACGAGGAGAAGTTGAGGTCCCTGGGTTTGCTCAGCCCCGAGCAGAGCAGGCTGAGGGGAGGCCTCATGGCGGCCTGCAGCTCCCTCACGAGGGGAGCGGAGGGGCAGGCGCTGAGCTCTGCTCTCTGGGGACAGCGACAGGACCCGAGGGAACGGCATGGAGCTGGGACAGGGGAGGGTCAGGCTGGGGGTTAGGGAAAGGTTCTGCATCCAGACAGTGGTCGGGCACTGGGACAGGCTGCCCAGGGCAGCGAACATGGCACCGAGCCTGCTGGAGTTCAAGGAGCATTTGGACAGTGTTCTCAGACACATGGTTTGTTTTTTGGCTGGTCATTGTGCAGCCAGGAGTTGGACTCAATGATCCTTGTGTGTCCCTTCCAGCTCAGGACAGTCTGTGATTCTAAGAGCCACTCAGGGCTCCTGCCTGTTTGATAGGAAAGCAGGGGAGGGGGGATTTGTAGGAGAGCTTTCCCAGCGGCTCTGATTAATCACTTGGCACCACAACCAATTTAAGCAATCTCTGCCCCAGGCATAACAAAGGGGAAAGTCACAGGGTGGGGTACAATGCCAGGGACGGGCAGGGAGAATTAAGACATCTCCAGCAAAGAAACTCACTGAACTGCCATGGGGTGGTGGTGTCAGCACAACACAAATTGCCAAGTCACCAGTGGGTCAGAGACCCCATAACACCTCATGAGGCCGTGGGATGTGGCAGGCAGTAGGAAAGTGACTTGGAGAAACCAGAACAAGTGCCTGCTTTTGCCAACTGTGCCAAATACTGCAAGCTGCAATTTCCTCGTGATCCTATGTACTTTACCTTAATGCAATGGGAAATTGGGAATACAGCTCAGAAGGCACTGAAAATTTAAGGGACTTTTCCTTGGCCGTAACAAAAGCCAGATGATGTTTCGGATAGAGTGCTTGTGGTTAGGGTTGCGCAGTAGTGCGACAGGAAACATCACAGCTAAACACATCTCAGTCACAACTGGTCCTCCCTGTTGAGTCAATAAATTCACGCTAGGGTAGCCTTGGACAAGCTCTAGCTCCTGTCCATGGTGTAGGTTAGACAGGGACTGGCACGTTTGTTTCTGGTCCAACTGGCTGCCCGGACACTCCAGCAGTGGAGAAGGGTTGTTTCTGTTGGCACCTTATCAGATCCTACTCATCACACATGAACCAGCCAACCCAAACCCACTTACAGCACCACCATATGTACAGCTGTGCTGACGCACAAAGGTTCACATACACCCAATTTCTTATCCAGGTTTAAACTAACAGACATGATATTCTGGAGGAAAACAAACAAACAAACAAAACAAACAAAAACAAATCAAAACAAAAAAACTAGAATAAAACAATTGTTTGAAAAGGTGTGTGGGAAATGAAAATACCATATAAAGAGCTACTGCTATGTTCCCGTTTGGGGTTTAGCTGGCAAGCCAGCCTTTGTGATAAACCAAGCAAAAATACTTATGCCCCATCTGAGAATGATGCAATTTACCTTAAGGTGTTTTCCAGATTTATTGACATTCAGCATGAGGCTATTTCAGTTTGATCACCTCAAGTGATGAGGCATGATCAGGCATAATAATTAACCAACCTCCCTGTGCAGTGTACAATTCATGCCCAGATGAAAGTCCACAGCTCTGAAATAGAGCTCTGGATTGAAAATAGCTGTCTCTTCACACCTCCAGCTCAGCACTGCATGAAGCCTGAAATCTGTGTTTGTTCTTTGACAGAATGGGAGGGAGGCAATTTGCTGGGCAGGGACGGTGAGGTGCTGCCCAAGCACTGATCTTACCCATTGTAAAGGAGCAGCTCCAGAACAGTAATTGGGTTTATACCATTATCAGAGCAGTCCATGTAGCCTGTACTACTGGGAGCAGCTGCAAGGCCATCAGCAACAATGCCTACAAGGGAGAGCTCTTGTATTGCTTCCTTTCTGCTTGGATTTTCAGTCAGCAGAGAGAACGATCCAAGCGTACAGATCTAGTTTTGTACTTACTCATTTTTCCCCCTCAAGCTTGTGTGCAGATGCATTTAGAAAACTATCAATAATTTCTTTTCAGAACAGTGATTAATGAAAGTAAAAATGCAGGGAAGACCAGGAGTTTGCCAGTAGAAGAGAATAGATAGCCATGAGTTTTGGGTCTCATCTGGGGACAGAGCTGATGTTAAGTATCTTCTCTCACTGCTTCTTGTGCCTGTACCCTATTAGGATCCTACATAAAGAAAAACAAACCCAAAGCTCTTAGAACACAGACACAAAGTAAGAAAGTGAGATGCAGCAGAAAAACAGAATGGAAATTTAAAACTGAAGGTGATTTATGCACCTGGTGCAATTGCTGCTCCTAGGGATACCTGCACTGGCCCTTTGAAAAAGTTGCTTCATGATACAAGAAGCATGATGCTAACCCCTTTGCTCTAGTATGAAAGAGGGCAACTACAAGGACTGTTGATTCATGACTTACTATGAAGAGAGGCAACTGAAAATAGAAGAGAAAGCACCATAGCTAGTCTTACTACAGTCACCTCTTTGATCTTCCAGGATCCTTTATGTTCAACAGCACATCCCTCCCAAAACCACTTACCATCATACAGACAGGAGTTATACATTTCCCCCCTGTAGTAGAGGTACAACAGAATCTGGATATCAGCTCAGGCTTGGAAGGAGTGGTGTATGCCCATGTGTACTTTGTATGTAAAGTTCAAAAACAGAATCTTTCATAAACTGCTCAAGATTTCACTAGCAGTCACATGTAGCACTAGCAGTCACATATAGACTCTCATTTCATTGCCAAAGTTTAAAGTGTTTGCCTTTTATTAAGACTTTCTCCATTTCCAGTGTTTAAGATACTTTTCCATGTCTTTCCAACCAAAGAGGCCCTCATTTCATAACAGCACCAGTCTACCACACAAAAAAAAAACAAAACAAAAAAGTTCCATGATGTGATATAGCATAAAGAATTAAATACAGCTAAAACATTACAGAAAAACATGTGTAAGTGGAATATTTACATAAAATTATGTATGTTCCTATAAAACTGGCAGTATGCAATGAAGAGATTAATAAGAATACGTGTATCTTGTCTGCTAGATGCTTGAAGTGGGTCTACTCAGACTGCATCTAGTATTGCCATGCTGTTTTTCTGCATGACTTTGCACTCAGAACCTAGCTACCCCAATTATCCACTACCTGTGGTGGGTTTTCACACAGCTTCCCCCATAGCAGGGGCTATGCAGGTGCCTCAAGTTACCTGCCCAGACTCAAGCAGTGCTTGCAAAGCTGTAAAGATGTGGCCTAGCACCATCTTCTCTCTGTGAATATGGTATTGCAGGATTTACTTGCATAAGCCTACTAGTCAAAACATAGTCAATTACTTACTGTAACACCTTAAGTAACATGGAATCTTTACAAAAATATTTTAATTGTCAGTTTGCAAGTAAAAACTATCACTATAACAAAATATCTTGTAACATTAGAATGTCTATCTTGGAAAGAATTTTGTTCTTATTGCTGCTGCAGATACTTTACAGAAACTGTATCAGTGTGAAGGTATTAGGCAGTTTCCCGGTTGTCAGCTAGCTTGTAAGGATGTTCATAGGAAGATACACTTCTCTATTTAACCCTCATATAAATTTCACATGTTTAGGCTGCCCTGGCTTTTCTTTCCTCTCCCAAGAAGTGCATAATTGACACATGCTACTACATAGCAAAAAATCACACCCGATGTAAGTTGTTTAGTGTAACGAATTTCATTTGCAGCCTTTAGACAAAGAATATTTACTCCAAAAAGAGTAAGTACCAACACTGACACTACCTTAGCTACTTGTAAATCCTATAACTGTGTTCTGACAGCTATCAGATATTAGCTCATTCATTTCATTTTGCTTGGTTTCTTCTTTATTCTCATGGTTGGGGTGATGTTTTGCATTTCCAGCTTTTTTAGATCTCCTGAGAAAAAATTTTGTCAGTAAGTAACATAATTCAGCCACATTTAAAAGAATGCAAATGCTGGACACTGCAATCATGAAAATAGTAAACACTGTCTTTTCAGTAGGTCGAGAAACAAAGCAGTCTACCGTGTTGGGGCAGGGCCAAGCATTACATTTCATTAAGCGAGGCATTCGGAACCCATCATACATGAAATAAAATGCATACATGAAGACAGCTTCAAAGATCAGTCTGAAGAAGATGCTGCTAGTGTATGTCCACCACAGGGAACCCTCAATACGAAACCTCTGGCTCTTGATTTCTTCGATGTCCTTGTACTCGCATTTCTTGTCCCCCTTTCTGAACTGCCGTTTCTTCTCGTGCCTCCTGTAAGCTACGTGCATGGCCACCAGCAGCGCAGGAGTGGAGACAAAGATCAGCTGCAGGGCCCAGAGTCTGATGTGAGAGATAGGGAAAAAGTGGTCATAGCAAACATTTTTGCAACCAGGTTGCAGAGTGTTGCAGACAAAGTCATCTTGCTCATCTCCCCAGACTCTCTCTGCAGCCACGACCAAGATCATGATGCGGAAGATGAACAGGACCGTGAGCCATATCTTTCCGATGCTGGTGGAGTGTTTGTTTACACCTCCCAAAATGGTGTGCAGTGATCCCCAATCCATCTTCTTGTTTTAATCGTATGACCTAAGACAAAAAAAAAAAAAAACAGATTAATCAGGATGGGAAACAAACTCTATCAAGCATAGATTACATGTATAAAATAAAAGCATTGTACAATTGCAGTGCATTAACGGGCTGTGGTAACATCTTGTTGATAGAGTGGTCTTACCTATAAGCAAAGTGACACCATAACCACATTTCAGCTGGCTGTAATTCATTACATGATTACACAGATGGAATCAACTTCATCTAATTTCAACATGTATTCGGCAACGGAAAATATCCATTAGTTACATCAATGAGGAAAAATCAGGCACGGAAAATTGATGAAAATGGCCTTAAAAGCTACAACAGTGAGTTTTGATAGCAGTAATAAAGAATAAAAAACAACATCAGCATAACATCTACCTTTTGACTGAAGTGTAAGCAGTATGAGAAACTACTAGAGCCTCTGGAATTTTCAGGGTGTGGTGGGGAAGCTCTATTAAAGTTACAGAAAACTGAAGAAACGGGAAAACAAAACCTGTATGATCCATTATCATAAGAGAAGGACCTTGAGGAGCTGCTTCTACCTTACATGAGAAGGTCTGGATAACCTGATAACCTGCATTCCAAGTTTTTAAGGATGTGGCTGTTGAGCACTCTGCACTGTTAGTTGTAGAAGATATTGTAGAAGTAAATTCCACAATACCTTGAGGGAAATCTTGGTCATGATCCATCTTACCTTGAGGTGGGTGTTAAAATCAATATTATGAGATTTATCCCCAAATTGTGTTTCTCTCCATTAACTACAAAACATAGCCTTGAGTAACCAGTCAGAAGCAGAACTTCATTCTCCATGTGCAAGTGACTTTCCCTTATAACACTGACTGGAATAGGGGAGACATCTAAGAGGCTGGGAGAAAGCTGAAGTCAACATTTGAGAAGTTCAAACAAGCCAGCAGTAGCTCAGAGGCTCTTCAACAAAAGCAGAATTTCAGAGCACTGTAATGAGTTAAAGAATCACAGGATCACAGAATGGTTGAGGTTGGAAGGGACTTCTGAAGATCATCTAGTCCAACCCCCCTGCCAAGCAGGATCACCTAGAGCACCTTTCACCTTTGCCTCCCCCATGCCTCCCCAGGAACACCACAATTGTTTGTGGAAGCCAAGCAAATCCAGCCAACCATTCACAGAAAGCGTTAAGAGGCATTCCACACCTCCACCCCCTCCAAACAGATTTACAGAGAGGTAGTTTGCACGTTACTCTGAAATTAAGAAACCAACATTTCTTGTGCCCATCAGGCAGACACTTTAAAGGACTCATCAACCTCTGTTCCGAGCTGCCTTGTCAAGACATTTTTCAACTTTATGAATTCCATCACCTTCCAGAGGTCATCTTCCTTTGGAATTTACAGCACAGGGCACCAATAAAAAAAAAGCAAGCAACACATTTTCCAGGTTTTTGGAGAAAGGTCAGTAGCCACTGGTGCAAAGGCCACTGCAGTTATCACGTGATGTAGTTAAGATTTTTTCTTTTTTTAAATAACTCTGAGGTAAGTGTTGCACAAGGAATAAAATGAAGATATCTCTCTGGAACTATCTTCTGCATTACACTCCAATTTTGAACAATAGGAAAAGCCTTACTGCCTTCCAGCTGAATTATATACACCCTGTAAATCACATGCAATACAAAGCAAAGAATATGATAGCTCAGGCAAATTGAGGAAATTTAACCACGATATGAATACAAGGTCATTTTTACATGCTTATGCACACTGGAGTATAAGTCCTGCACAAAATGGGCACCATGTCAACTGTGGCATCACACACATTAAAACCCCATCATTTAAGTCTACCAGACTCCTTGCATTTCTTGTCTCAGCTGTCAGAAGAGTGCACAATGACCATCTCCTTACAACATGAAAGGCTGAGAAGCAGAACATGTGTACTCCCTCCTCATATTTCATGTGCTTTCCTTTATCGACATACACCAAAACTGCTGCCTTGCTGCTGTTGTCACTGATCTGCTTTAGCACAGCCCCACAAACCATTTGAAAGGCACTTAAAAAAAAAACAAAAACTGTGCATTGCAATGCATGGGGTAGACTGAGCAGTCAGTGGAGAAGAGTGGTTGAGGAAGCATCACTGCTGAGGACAGACTATATTATGAAACTACATCATCCACCGGACTTGTTCCATCTCCTTTGGGAGTATGTTGTGCTTCAATCCTAGCAAAAGGATATTTGTACCTGGACGTAGGCAGAAAAAGCCACTACACTTTGGAGAGGCAGTCTTTCTTCATCTGACCTGATTGGCAAGTAAAACAACCCTCAGGCTCATTGAGCCACTTCCTCTCTTTCCCCTCTGAAGTCTTTGCCTTTCATATCTGCCCAAACCTTCCCCTTCACCATTCCCACCCCTTTCCAAGTCCTCCAACTATCTCCCCTACTCCTCCTGCCACCGTCACGTTCTTCCTGCTGCTTGCAGAGCTAGTCACCAACCTTTGCCCCTCCTTGCCTTTGACTCAATTTTATGCCGGTGGGGAGGCATGTGACTTCTGAGACATTCGAGAGATTGATAGCAGCACTGATCATCAGATACTGCAACCAGTAAAACTCCTGAAGAGCAACACAGTTGAGATTGTAGGGCCATAGTCAGGCAGCCTGAATTCCAGCCAAGTACTCTGGAATCAGTGCTTCCTACTTCAAACACCTCTCAACAATGTAGTTTAGAGAATGTAATAAAGGCAATTCAGAAACTGCTCGCAATGCCCACCTTTTTCTCCAATAAAGAAACAGTGACAAAAGAAGAATTTAAGGTAACTCAGAATGGCCCTTCACACTATTAACCCATCGATGCAGATGGCTCCAGCTAGACATCCAGCTTGGGCTATCTGTAGCAATGCGATGGCTCATTTACTCCTAACTTACTCAAAAGCTAGGGTGTTGACTCACGATCAGAGGTTATCTTTCTTCCAAATACTTGCTTTCAAGAACATGTTACTAGGAAGTAAAATATTAACTGTCTGGCTGACCAAAGGAGAAGAAAGCAGGAAAGGTATTTCCCCTTAACGGATGCTAACTCTTATTTTCAGAGTCACTCCAGATACTATTTACATGTAGGCCAATCCACCTAAACATATACAAAAATTACAGGTTGCAGTCAGTGACTTACCTGCTTTGCTCATCCCAGAAGTAAAGCACGGTATAAGAATTAAGTTAGACGCACAAACTTGGGTGAAATTTGGACAAAAATAAATTGAGAGTATGGATTGGGAATGAAAATAAGAGAAGAAGGTGGGAAGAACAGAAGACAAGCTAGCAAAGCTGAGGAGCTAAGCATTTAATATAGCCTCATATGAAGATGCATTCTAAGTGTTACATTTTCTTAAAAAATAAATAAATAAAACTGGGCACAAAGATAAGCCTTTCCAGCTCTCAGCATAAATCACTCCCCTGTTGTCAGATGAACCTTCGGTTCCTCCATCTGAGAAATTAGAGGAGCAGGATAGTACAGCTGGCTGTTTCAGTAGGAGTTTAATGGTATCTCTAATGATCACTCTCAAGATCACCGTGCTCCACCAAAGACACCAAAGAGCTAGCAACGAAGGAAGTAGTTCTAGATGATCACACAACCCATGGAGAGGCACATGAACTGTAGCTCTCATCTTGCTGCTGTCTAGCCTATAACTGGACCCAAGCTTGTTAGGAGAAAAAAGCTTTAACTATTTCCCCAACTTCTGGGCAGGTCTTGAGCTCCATGCTGCCAGGACTAGACAGGTTACTACTTAAAATAACTCCTGTAAGTCTACACTAAACTGCAATCACAGCATTCTGCATACACCCACTGAAATCCCTACAATTCACAAGACCAAGGACAGATGCCTTTAAGCACCAGCATTTAGGAATACAGCTAGTTAGCAGATGCTTCCCCCCCACACTCTCTTAAGAACTGTTACACTGAGAAATCATTAGTCAATGGTTAAAGCCATGGCTTCAGCATACACAGTTTAGAAGTACAGCAAAGGTGAAAACAACGTAAAATACATTATTAAGAGTACCAAGAGTCACCAGTTTGGTGTGACACTGCCACTTTCCATAGTGCCTCCAGATACAGATATAAGATCAGTAGTCTACAAAGAAATGTCACTTTATTCAACATAGGAATGCATTAGCTGAGATAAACTTTAAGCAAAAAAGCACTCACTGGTCTTGGCCAGAGAGGTAACTCAGATGCCTGAGAGTGGCAGTTCCAGCACAATTTCATCCAAGAAGAAAGCTTTGGAACATCTGATCTGCTTCAGATAAAAGGTAAAAGCTATTTTATGGCCCACAGACACAAGGTAAAAGCTATTTTATGGCCCACGTTCACACAAGAACGTATTACTGTTTGTTGAGGTACAACACCTGTTTAACAGCTCTGCTGATACAATCTTCCCTTCAGGTCTTGATCTAGACAGTTAGGTTGGAAGCACCAGTGAGCAGAGGGGCTGCCACCAGCACCAAAGTGCCTTACAGCTGTCTCCTATCCAAATCTGAGAACAGCCAAATCTGGATTTCAGCAGCTTGTTATCAGCATAACCTAGGCTCTGTGTTTGCAGAGCGAAGTTATTTGTAAGCAAGAGTGCAAGTGTGAAGATTATTATGTTGTTGAGTTAGTTCTGGTGCTGTACTGAAAACAAAACACAAAGTATTACCAGGACAGATCCCAGGAAGCTCTTAATAAGAAGATATTTAACTTCTTCCAGAGGCAGCACCCTTTTATCTCACCACGAAAGGCTGGCACAGCAACCACAGCCCTTAGCTGCCAACTCCCAGACCACCTACTTACCTTTAAGTCTGTGCCATGCCTCAGTTTCCCAGACACCAAGTGGGATAACAGCCTCACTATCTCACAGGGTTGGTCTGCCGTGCCCCACTACAACTGTGGGCTGCACAGATTCATACTTCATTATCAGTGCACTGAGACAAATAAGTAACAGATAAGTAACCAGCTTCAAGTTGAAGCACAGAGCTTAAATCCGTTCAGCATGTTCCCACTGCTGAAGAACACAGCTCCCCACATTGCTATAGCTTCAATGTGGAGTACACACTGTAAGATGCAGCTCCAATCTAGAGACTGTCAAACCAAAATCCTTTCATTTCACTATTAAACTTCCAGCTATTTTAATTTTACAGCAGGGTATTCAGAATGTTCCAGCTGCGTGCTCCTGAAGTGTCAACAGCTCTACTTTTTTACTAAGAAGTAGAGTAAGTATCAAAAGAACAGCCTAACAGTCACAAAAGCCTGCGAAATTTTCTCTAGTAGCTCCTAAACTTTCTTCTGAACACCTATCTGCAGATCACAGTGGAAACTGGAGAGCAACAGAAGAGCCAGGACAGACAGGAGTTACAGTTTATCTGATTTGACACAGGAGCAGGCAAGGACTAATCAGGAACAGGAAACCTCTGACAGCTGCAGGTCTGAACACAGCAAGCATTGTACATTTCTTCTACTCAAGTTTATGGCAACAGGATGCATATTTTGCTCTAAGCCTCCTGTAAAACCCAGAAATAGCCTTTAACACAACAAATTATGACCCCACACACATGCAGTTAAGTGTTAAAAACATTGCTAAGTAATTATCAACATTTAAGGGCTCCGCTCCACACCGATTGCCGCGTTAAGCCTGTCCCATGTTCATGCCCTTACAGACTTTAAGCCATTTCCCAAGCACGTTCAGAAACATGTGTAGCTCCTCCTCCAGCCCACTACTGTAAATTAAATCGAGAATTAGCATCCTCCAAAGCATCTCTGCACAAGATTCACTCCGCTTGTGGAAAAATGGGCATCAGAAAAACCAGTCGTGCCTGAAGGCATAGCACGGCAGAAGAATTCCAACTGGAATTCGGCCCGTCAGCCATTTCTGAAGGAAAGGTTGGCAGGGAAAGACAGCTTAAAACTTCTTGCTTCAAGAAGAACTCAAATTCCTGAGAATCATTTCTTTACTGATGTTGGCACCCTATTTCCCCATTTTTAAAGAACATCTTTGGTGCACTATGCCTTGCTCCCAGTCATGAAAATAGCAGCATTATTTGCAGAGATTTTTTTTTTTAAAAACTAGTTATTTAATTCTTATTCCTTCTCCCCCACCCGAGGCAAACATCCAATATTCCCCTCTACAAATTCGCCATGCATTGGCAAGTTACTGTCTGTCACACACAAAGCTTGCACCCTTTCAGAAATACAGAATAAGTTTATATACGTGATGATTTTATACTGCAGACTAGTTTTTCTTTGAATGGGTATTTTGTTAGTATCTCTTTTCACAAAAACAGAGATAGAAATCCAGCTTTTCCTTTAAAAACATCTATTACAGGAAGAACCATGCATGAGGTCAGGAATAGAATCAGTTTTCAACTTTCTTTTAGCTATTAATAGATGTGTGTTTTTTTTTTCTCCCCACTCCTTTTGTTTTGACAGCACTTTATCTTTCCTCATGTATCATCACTTCAGACTTTTCTTTACGCAAAAGACTGTTTAGTCAGGCAAGACTCAGTTCTCCTTTTAGATAAGTTATCCGTCATCACAGCAATTAAAAGCAGTGACAAACAGAAGGAAAAACAGCAGAAGAAAAACAAAAAATCAATCCATGCTCCTGTTTGCTGAAGCTTCTCAAACCACTTCTTTCACTGAAACTGTTCACAGGAACACCAAGAAGAAAAACCCAACTTATAAAGTGTCCTTTATACTGACAAAGTCAACTGAATGAATGAAATGCTTTTTAGAATAACTTAAACCACAAATTGCTGCTAGTTTACCATCTGTATTTTTTCACTGTATACTTACTTTTCGTAAAAATTAAATGAGGCCACCCAAATAATCTGTCTGGGTTAGACTTCAAGTGATGCAAAACAACAACATGGGCAGAGGCCCAAGCTTCAGAAACCTGAGACAACTAGCCCCATCAGGAAAGAAATGAATATTTCCTGAGATGTATCTCAATTCATGACTTTTTATTGTTCTGTTTTTAGTCTCTGATATGTAGTCCTTCTACCAATGAAGAGACTAACAGTTCTGGGGACTGAAGTCCTGATGGATGTGCTCTAAAAGGAACAATCTCACAGCTTTGTAAGCATGCTGTAAATCTCACCTAGAAAAATACACTGTAAACCCCAGCTGGCATATGGAGGTGTCTCTTCTAACCTTACCGCAGAAGGCTGAGGCTTGAGCCACCACTGTCTTGTCCTCAGCTGTCTGTCTCTACATATGTCTGCACACCTTTCTGCCTGCTGCTTTTCCTACCTTACTTCAGGTCAAACCTCTCAGCAAGCAGGGTTTCCAGGCTGATCATCAAGGGAAGCTAGAAACTACGTTAACTTCACTAACACAAACAAGGATGATACTGTATTTTGTTCTACTGTTAGCTCAGCACACATACATATGTTGTGGTAAACACAAATACAAACCAGACCGAAACCCATATACCACTGCAAACAAACCACACTCAGCAGCAAGCTTGCTGGTGATCGAAGTCAGAGAGCCAGGGTTTAAAAAGAGCACACTGAAGACAAAAGGCAACTTCCTTCTTTCAGCCCTCTGCCTGCTCTCAGAATATTTCCGTGTTGTCTGGTAAAATGTAATAGAGCGCAAGACAAAAATACATCCCTATGTGGTGGTGGTGGGGGAATAAGAAGTAAATAAATGAAGAAAGGGATTCTTCTTACTCCTCTTATCTCTTCAACACAAGAGATAAGAGGAGTAACACCTAGGAAAGCCCAGTGACAGGAAAAACAGCCGTACGCTGAATGCCACCCAAAAGCAGCCGAGTACCATCCGCTTCAGCGTGCCAAGTAAGCACTCCTGCTCTTACTCCAACACGTCTCTTGAGTTTTATGGAAACAGCACTTGAGCACTCAGTCCTGGCACGATCCCGTCCACCCCGACACCCAGAGATGGGTTTATTTCTGACTCAAGCCTCTCATTTCCTACCCCGCTGTGATTCTGAGGAATGCTTGCCGTGTGTGCCCAGGTGCTCTGCCGGCTGCCCTGATGCAAGCTGTTTGTCTCGGTGCAGCTCTCGGCAGGTATAGGTGTGTCGCGAATTACCTGTAATTGCGGAAGCCTTTAGCTCGCTCGGGGTTGGAGCCGGCCGGGTGCTTCACATAACGTGCTCGCCGAGAGCTGCTGACTGAAAATTGGGGGGAAAAAGAGAGAAAAAAAGAGGTTTAAGGAACTCAGGAGCACGCTGAAACTGAGGAAGGGAAGAAGCTGAGGGGAGCCCGGGCAGCGCCTCAGGGCTCGGGGCCGGGCTGAGGCGGCTCCCGGCCCCTCACCGGGCGGCCCCGGCCCTCGCCTCACGGAGGGCACCGCGGAGCCGCCCCCCCGGCGGCCGGCCCCAGCTCCCCCCCTCGCCCCTCACCTGCCCCGGGGGTGCCCGCAGAGGGAGAGGAGCGCCCCGGGAGCCCCCTACCCCGTTCTGGGCTCGGCTGCGGGTCCGGCGGTGTCAGCGGAGCGGCCGGTGCCCGGCTCACCGCCCCGCGGCTCTGAGGTCCCTCCCCGCTCACCTGCCGCCGCTTTTAACCCGCCCCGAGCCCGCCTCCGCCCGCCGGGGCCGGGCCGGGGAGCGGGGCCGGGGCCGGGGCCTGGGCATGGGGGCGCCCGGCCGCGCGGCGGGGCCCGGCTCTGAGGGGGCTCTCCCGTGTCCCTGCCCCGCTCCGTCCCCCGCCCCGTGCTCTGCCTCGTCAAACCCAGGCCTTTACTTATGAAAATCATTACAAAATGACTGGCAAACGGCAGCCGAAAAGCCCAGAGCCGCTGGCTTTCCGAGGTTTGTCCTAAAAGGTGATTGAAATGCTACAGCAGCACCCGAGAAGCCTGCAGGCTTCCAGCGGGCTGCAGATCTGTGTCACTCCAAGACCTACTTTGCAGAGTTTTCTGTTTCCAAGGCATACAGTTGCTGAGGAAACACTTCAGTTTCTTAACCTTTGGGTTCAAAAATCCCTGCCTGAAACTTGGAGTTCTCCATCTTGCACGCATGCACGTCGAACTAGATGAATGGTTTCTAGTCCTCCACCTAAATTTCTGCAGAAAACATACAGCACAGTAGTACGTTTCCTCAGGGTTTGGACATGTGTTTGCACTTGGTTAGGGTACTGGTATAAGGGTTCAGATGGCAAACCACTTCCAGCTGAATCCTTCTGTCTTTTATTTCCACTTCCTAGAATAATAAAGTAAATAAATAAATCGAAAATCTTTTGCAAAAGTCAATAGTTTATTTGATCACATGCTCAGGTTTAAGAGGTAGAAGTGTCTGGCACAAATAACTCAATCCTGACATTCGAAGGAAAAGTGCCGTCAGCTCTGGTTCAATCACCCCCTGTCTCTGTGGCACTCATCCTTCATCCTCGCACTTCGCTCCACACAACCTGCATGGTAGAACCACAGGGAAATTCATGTTGGAGGGGATCTCAGGAGGTCTCTAGCCTGACCTCCTGGTCTGAGCAGGATCAGCAATTCCTTCAGACCACTCAGCCATTACTCAGCATCTGCAGGGGCTCGGTGCTTGCACCAGCTGGAGTCGGGTCACTGCCACATCTGCAGGACCGGGCCCAAGATACATGATGCTGCGCTGAGCTAGACAGGCATAAATACCTCAGGCCTGAGTCTTCCGTCGCTCACTGCCTTCTGTGGAAGTTGTGCATTCAGACGACGTTCAAGGTTCACGCATATAGCGCGTACGAGGAAGGGAGGTGCCTCAGGACCTGGCCATGTGGCTGTACTTTGTGAAAGGGAAGCCCACCTCTCCGTGTAAGAAAAACTTTGGAGGAGACATCTGGGACTTGTGTTTTTCCTTCTCCAGTCACGTTCCAGCTTGATTCAGTGACCTCTAAAAAGTAGAATGTGTCCCCTCTGTTATTCCCAGGTCAAAACTTTTTAAAGATTGTGTATATTTATCTTCAGCAGAGGATTTTGAGTTTGTGCTGTTTCGTAAGTCCACATTTATTGCCAAAAAAAAGTTTTTTTACAACAGGAAAAGTATTATGAGAAACGCGTGAAGCCAAGACAGTGAAATTACCTGAAGGAGATGAGCCACGGGCAGGACATGGCACAGATCTCTCCTATCTGCCTTGCAGGCAGGTCTTTCCTGCACTGCCTTCGGGAGGGTGTTGCAGTCAGATGCCAACATCTGGCCTTTCTGCTAGAGCAAAAGCCCATAGTTCTGGCAGCAAAAAACTCTTCCATGATGTTCTGTGTTCCCAAAAGGAGGCAATTTCCAAAGCAGTTCTGTAGCTGGAACTATGGTGGGAAGCAGCAAGTGGACTTGATGTGACTGGGGAGCAAGGGGCCAGGTTCTTCTCTGCCAGGTCATTTTTTTCACCTTTCTATGTACTTACACACGGTGTCAGATGCTACTTCTCCCACCTGGTAATGTCAGCCTGCTGTTTGACTCCAATTATAAGTAATGATGCCAGGGATACGAGAACACAAAATGTATAAGTGCTGGGAATTTAAGGAACATGAAAAGGGTTTTATAATCCTATGATTTTCTCTTTAATTATGGAAGAAAGGCTGAAATATAATTAGTAATTGTCTACATATTGGAATTAAATTGTATTTATTTTTTTACAGACGAGGAATGGCTTATGTGTAATTTAGTCAGCATAGAAGAAGTACTGCTTGATAAACCTGTGAAATAAATACATGTAAATTCATTACTTTTGAGCTATGACAACTCCTCCTCCTGTAAGAGCTGCAGCTGTGCATTATAATGTGAATGAGTAAAGTCTTTTTGTTGACATAATTTTTAAGTTAAAAGGGGGAAGGAAGGGAAGCCAGTCTCTTTGCCAGTGCATAACATTGTCTAGAAGGTCATAGTCGCAAGTAAAGCTGGATATCCTACAAGAACATTTGCATCATTAGCAGCTTTTTAAAAAAGCTTGTGTAGTTCAAGTTTTTGTTGTGACCACCCTAAGCAAACCAGAGCTTGAGACAGCTGGAACTTCCAACTGAAATTTTAACATTGTTTTCATATAGTTCATCAGACTGAAGATTTGCACAAAACTTTTCCAACTTCTCAGTATTTTTATAATTCAGAAGGAATGAAAAAAGGAGAAAAAAATCACCAGGAACTTCCTTTTCCATTTTCCCATGGCAGACCTCAGGTCAAGAATTGCACTGAGGACTAGAAGTGGGAGTTTTTTCCTTATTGCAGATTTCTGGTTCCTTTCCAAGCCTTCATATCTCTATTTATACTCTTGTAGCCTTCTGACTATTTTAGCCATTCAGAGGAGGAAAAAGTGCACGGTGTGACAGTATTGTGTAGGTGCGCCTCAAAGTGCATGCTCTCTCATGGCACATTTTGTTTGGATGCAACAGGCATTCATATGGTGCTGATACTATATACAAAATCTTGAATGTAGCACCATCCCTCTTGTACGCTGCTTAGGAATCTGCTCTTTTTGACATTTATTTTAATTTATTGGCAGACACTCTTACGGGGATTGTATTAGCCCCGGTTTACATACTCTTTGGAAATCCCAAGACCTCATCTATCCAGAAACGACACCCAAAGAGTCACTTCCTCTGCAGTGTAATTACTTTAATGAAAACGTGTGGTGTTATAAAGGTTGTCCATGTAATTTAGCTGCTCATTAACCATTGCAGCTCCTAAAGCATTTGTACTGCTACTAATGCCTGACTACTTTTCCCCACCAGCAGCGACCTTACAGGTACTTTCACAGAACAATTGGGATTGCACTTTGTTTGAACAATGGGGCAGATGGCTCCTACCCATATCTTTTTGAGCTCAGGTTGTCCTCATCAATGAAACTTTCCCTTTTATTTTCGGTTAACTGATATTCATGGCATAGCCCAAGACATACACACCCCAGATGGAGTGCTTTCTTGTAGGGTAACTGCTTGTGGAGATAGAAGGAACAGAAAAAGACCAACACCACAAACTCAAATGATAAGGGAGACCAGTGAAAGGGGATGAAAAGGGTTCCTTGTACCGCTAGGACATGAGCAGCCTGACTCATGCCAATCCATGTGATTTGTAGTGTTTACTTCAAAAAAGACACACACAGACATTTCAGTACAAGTGCCCTAATAGCCATGCTCATCTGGGACACCACTGGAAAGTGCACCTCTCACTCATCGAAGGTAGGGCAGGCACTCGCCTCTCAGGTGATTTCTTAAGCTGACAGCTCCGGATATCCAGCATCACCCAGATTTGGAAGGGAGGGCCTTCCCCATCCTCAGGCAGCCCCGTAATTTTCACAATGCTATTGCTAATTTGGAAGCTGGCAGTTTCCACCTCCCCACCCCTTTGGTTTATTACAGATATTTCATCAGACCAGATGTAGTCTGCCGTGTCTTTCTTTACCTGCTCTGGGCGAAGGGGGACTAGGAGGGCTGTCAGCAGCGATGCACGGTCGCTGCTGTGATGTTTCTCCTGAAGCAGGCAGCTGCAGCGAGAATCCCCCTGCTCCTGTGGCTGCTAGCCCGGGCTCCGGATGTACCACGGAGGCTTCCAGCTGATTTAATCAGTTCGTTGTTCTCTGGTTTGATGTAATAAGTTCATTGTTCCCCAGTTCAACTTAATTGAGTCATTGTTACCCGATTTAACTGACCGATTGCTGCCTGGCTAGATTTAATTAATTGCCGCCTGACTTGCTGAATATGCAAGCTCCTGCTGCTCGCTGCCAGCAGGGCTCACAGCTCCTAGCCTGGGCTGCCAACCTCAGCACCCTCCCCTCCAACAACCCTGTCCTCTCCTGGGACCTGCTCTCTGATCTGTAGCCGCAGCCTTTGGCTCCTTTCTGCTTCTCCTTTTTGTTCCTGTAGCTCTTCCTCAACCCAAGGAGCTTTTCTCCCTCATCCTCTAATCCTCTTCATCCTTTTCCTCTGCTTTTCCCTGGCGTTTGCCCTGGGCCTGCCTCCAGCCTTCCTCCCAGAGCTCTCCCCACTGTGTCCCAGAGTAACCACCCCTGCTGCGGTTCCTCTAAAGCTGCTCCTGAGCTTCCCTGAAGGTTTTGCATTTCACTTGCTTCATGCATCCTAGATTGCACTTCCTATAGTAGGTTTATTTTTTATCCTCTTCTGCCTAACAGTCCTACACAGGCAGCAGCACTTGCCTGGTGCTTTCCTTTTTCCTTCACTTCCACTTGTTGCTGGTACCCAGCTTTCTCTTCCGTTGAGGTATTATCCAGAAGGCTCTCCCTTGGTTCCCATTACCTAGCATCACACAGGCTCTTTGCTCTCCTTTCTTCCTTCTCTGCTTTGGATCCATTCAATTCCTTCAAGATTTCCATTTCCACTGTAGATGCTCCTTATCTCTAAAATTTTCACCCAAAATACTTTTCTGATGATAACTCAGGTTTCTTACTGACCCTCCATTCTTGGGCCCCAGTTCATGTCCCCAGTCTCCCCAGATCTCCTTGGCTTATTCCTCTGCAATGTCCTTCTGTCTTCATTCAGCAGAAAAATGAGGTGTAGGCATTTCTTGTCTTCTGTCCTGCTCTACTCCCCATCTGATGCTAGGAGTAGACATGCAATTTGCAAGCAGAGTTTTTCAAGGCAGGTGTGTCTGGTGGTAAGTCTGTATTTATGTTAATGATTGGGGTGAGCCCAGGCTTCCCTTGGCCACCTCAGTTCAGTGCATACAGGTAAAGTCAGCTCTGCCTGAACTGTCAGTCTAGTACGCACAACATCTTGTGTGATCATACAGCCCTCCTGGCTTTGCATTGCCCAGGCCCTGTTGGCCACATCACTCTTTCTGGCCCATGCCTACTCTTTGTATTTACCTGTTTTCTCTTTTTTCCTCTGTTAAGTGTCTTGGAAGAGAGTCCAGGAAGGCTTCCTTGTCTGTACAGAGTAATCCCCATCACTCAGTGGCAAAACAGAGAGGTGGCTTCTGTATCAACAGGAACAGATTTGAGGTATGTTGCTCATCCTTCCTCTGGCTTTCTCTTTTTCACTAATGTGACATTTTTTTCTTCCAGAGAGAATCTCACTGTCTGGGAGGGACCCCACGTGGAGCAGGGGCAGAGAGAGACCGTGAAGGAGCAGTGGAGACGAAGCGCCAGGGACTGACCGCAGCCCCCATTGCCCTGCGCCGCTCGGGGGTAGGAGGTGGAAGAGGGTGGATAGGAGGTGGAAGAGGGTGGATAGGAGGAAGGTGGTGTTAGTTTTGTTTTTAGTTTCTCACTACTCTAGCTTGTTAGTAATAGGTAATAAATTTCTCTAATCTAATCAGCCCCCATTTCCCGTTCCCCTGAACTACTTGGGGGGAGGAGGTAGGTGGTTTTGGTTTGTTTTCAGTTCTCACTGCTCTAGTCTGCTAGTGATAGGTAATAAATTTTATTAATCTCCATATGGTGAGTCTGTTCTGCCTGTCATGATAACTGTTGAATGATCTCCCTGTCCTTATCTCAATCCTTGAACCCTTTCCATCATATTTTCTCCTTTTTTTTTTTTTTTTTTTTTCTTTGAGGAGGGAGAGTGAGAGAGCAGCAATGTTGGAGGTTCAGCTGCCCAGCAGGGTAAAGCTACCAAAACATCTCTCCGGCCCATTCTTCTAAAGCTTCCCTCCAGCCTTCAGGAGATCTTTACTCATCCTTCACTGTGTGGCTAATGCTCTTCAATTTCACTTGCAGTGAATTAGCCTGTCTCTGCATTGCTTTTCTGGATGCCAAAGCCATTGTATTCCTATCATATTTTTGTTCTGCCTCTGGTAATTAGATACCAGATTATACTGATGTTGAATACCCAAGAGCCTTGGATGACTGCTTGGGAGAGCTGGGTCTTCGTCTTTTTGAAAAACAGCCACACAAGTGTTATGTTCACCAGAAATGTTCATCTCTTTGTTTCCTCCAGCTACAAATTCACTTAAATTTGTCTCTTTTTCTTGCAGGCTCACACACAGTATAACAACTCTCTAGGGAAAACCTCAGCAAGGTAGGCAGGGCAGGATGCACAACTTCTGTATATTCTGGTTAATGCAACCCGGTCATATCCCTGCTGCTCTGTCACCCATTCTCTCCCCTATATAAGTGACCCCCTTTTAATTCATCTTTACATGTCCTCCTATTATGAGCTTCAGACAGTTTGCAAGATTTACAAAGGTTGCCTGACTTTCCAGAAGATGCAGATACTGGCAATCCCTCTCCCATTACAGGTATACATAGGTATGACACCCAGCCCTGTTCTCATGAAAGCTGCTGCCAAACCTCTCAAAAATGTTATGAGAATAGGATTGGTCCACAGACACTTAATTTCATTCTCCAGTACGGTAATTAAAATAACATTAAAATTAGATCTAAAGTTAGACTTTTTAAAATTAGTAGATGTGAGACTCTTCTTGACATCTTGCAATTTGGTAAGGCATCTTTGTGATAGTGGTTCCATTAAAAAGTCATCACATCACTGAGCTGACACATTAAAAATATGGATGCTCAAGTGGCACACAGATTAAGAAAGACAGAAACGGGGACAACTACCCTTTAATGTACAGCCAGCTTTTCCACCTGTATTTGCAAAGCACCCCTGTGGCAAGAACAACAGCTGCATAGATAGTAACATAAAGAAAGTATTTACGGCCTTTTGCCTTTATTTGGTGTGAGGTATTTTGTCCTCCAAAATGTTAATGACAGCCTAAAATTGTTCCCTTCTTCAGCCCCACCCTGCCCTTCAAAGACATCTGCAGTTTGGGAAAACATTGATATGAAGCACTACACGCTTTCTTCAGAAATTGCAAATGAAGTTAACCCATGCAAGCCATTTCACTGCAGTGTTACAGGCTTTCACTGGTATCACTGTATTGATGTAATTACCCTGTTGTTAATATGCTTAAATAAAGAGAAGGGGAGAGAGAGAAAAAACAACAACAGCAACAACAACAACAAAAAACAACACTTCTACAAGATTATTTATATAAGTGGTTTTAACTCAAACTGAAAAAAAAAAAAAAAAGTTCAGATGTAACCATTTCAAAGGACTTGCATCCAATAATTGTTACCTGCTGCTTGGTGACATTCATAGGGCTACAAAGATGGTGAAGGGTCTAGAGGGGAAGATGTATGAGGAGCAGCTGAGGTCCCTTGGTTTGCTCAGCCCCGAGCAGAGCAGGCTGAGGGGAGGCCTCATGGCGGCCTGCAGCTCCCTCACGAGGGGAGCGGAGGGGCAGGCGCTGAGCTCTGCTCTCTGGGGACAGCGACAGGACCCGAGGGAATGGCATGGAGCTGGGACAGGGGAGGGTCAGGCTGGGGGTTAGGGAAAGGGTCTGCACCCAGAGGGTGCTCGGGCACTGGGACAGGCTGCCCAGGGCAGTGAACATGGCACCGAGCCTACTGGAGTTCAAGAAACATTTGGACAACGCTCTCAGACATCTGGTCTGATTTTTGGATGGTCCAAGAGTTGGACTTGATGATCTTTGTGGATCCCCTCCAACTCAGGATATTCTGTGATTCTATCATTTTGTGACATGGTTCTTCCCTTTGGGTTTTATGTAGCTCAAAGAGGTCACCCTGTTACCCGAAAAGTTTGTGCCATCTTCCAAAACATGCAGGCACAGCACCTTCAGGTCTCCAGGGCTGTGGAGCACCTTAGCAACAGCAGCAGCAGTTTTCACAACTTCCCTTTCCACCACAGCATCATTTCATCTTTCCTTGTCCATGGTAGAAGATCTTAATGAACGCAGGACAGCTACTAACATGACAACCCTTAGTTAACATCAGTACAGCCACTTAAAAGGGCCAAATCCTATACCCTTTACCTTAGGTATGCATATTAACAAAAAGCCCATTACCCCAACGCATATGAACAATACCACCTGCAAAGGTCACCACAGTATATTCAAGAGTTGAAAATTTTCCAGTTAAATCATGCTGGTAATTATCTTTTTTGACTGATTGGGGTGGTGGAATACCCCTGATTTGGAAAATATTGTTAGGCCTGACCTGAAATAGGGCCAGCTTTCAAGGGACTTTCTGGGAAGGTCTCTTAGAGGCAACATTTCTGAGGGTAGGCCAGGTTTCTGTGTAGGTCACAGAAAGCTAAATTAGTTTGATCTCACATTCCTTACACACACATGCAGATTTCAAAAGCCAAGAAGCCAAGAAGCCACATGCTGGATGTAGATAACAGCAGAAGATGGCCAAAGGAGTTTAGCCACTTGTGTCTGGTCCTATTTGACAGTAAGAGACACAGATTTAGGAAATAATACAGAGCCATATAAATACACAAACTGTCCATCTTCCTTACTGGTTCAGTCAGGAAGAGTAAATATGTAGGTACATCCCTCTAGTTCGGCTGCTTCTGTTTCACAGCATCCAGGTGTACTGCAAAAAAATGGTTTCTCTCTGAAGATTTGCCTTTTCTCCGGCTCTATCATTATTTGCTATTATGTTTACAACTGTTTTATGCATCTCTGCAAAGTATCCTGCAGGACAGAGGCTCCATGTAGTAAACCTTAAATGTGAGCTGATACAGGCCTGCAGAATTTAGCCTTAGTGACCCAATGCAGGGTCTGTATGAAGTGCAGGAGCTTATGAAGTACGAAGAAAGCCATAATGAATTAGCCACAAAGTTCCCGAGTGACTAAGCTCCCTCAAGAATTTTTCTCTCTTTTTCCATGTCTGCTTCCATGGCTACTTACAGAAACTGCACAGTAACAGTCTCACTGTTTTCATGTATGTTTTGTGCTTCTATGTATGTTTCAGCCATGAAAGACAATGCTTTGTTTTGGCAAAAAGAATTATTATGTAAGTATATTTATGGGCCTTTGACTTTGCCCCATCAGTTGGTAACTGCAGCTGCATATTCACTAAATGGATAGTAATATAAGAAAATAACTTCAAATGCCATCTATTACATTGTCGTTTTCACTTTGTAAATGATCATATCTGAGAAATATCACTACTGAGGTTCTTAACAGCTGATGTCAATCTTTAGAGCTTCAGTTGGGTGTTTTTTCTGCTGTCTTTGGAGATCTGAGCGTCTGACAAGGATATTTTTATCCATCCACAAAATCATTCAAAGGGATGGTTTGCATAAACAGGTATTCACCTATGTGTATGTTTGCATAATCAAGCTCTAAACAGGTAATGGCATCTGTCCCAACCCCATGTGATAGAAATGCAGAAAGTTGCCACTGTGCTCAAATGCCAAATGTTCCTTAACATCTTTGGCCAAGGCGTAAAAGTAAGGCTCCCTGCTGGAGAAGAGCTGAAACTCCACCAGTAATTCACATTTTTCTTCACGACTTAAAGTGAACTTTACCCATCAATTTATTGCCTGTTTCCAGACTTCCAAGAATCAGAAGGAGCAGGCTCTCCTGGAGCTGCCCAGCTCTCCCTGCACAGCTGGACCAGGCTGATCTGTCACCGTGAACCACGATGAGGTCTGTGTGACGGAGGTTCCAGGTTTCTTATGACTCTTATCCTCCCACGTCCTCTTTCCTCCTACACATCCTGCTGCTTGTCACCTGGGACATGTCACTGCACTTGACAACTTTTAAAACCTTAGTAAAGGCCTGTTCTCGCAAGCATTTTCATTGCCTAAACAGCTTAAAAACAGTGGCAAATAATAATGGATTTCCTTGAGGTATTCCAAATAGGTCTTGACTTCAAAGGCATGATTTGCAAAAATTTTATGTCAAGTGCAAGATTTTGTGATATCAGCCACTGGATTTGAAGAGGAGCCATTCCCAACGTGTGCTCACAGATGCATCTCAAAAGCAAAACACTCTAAGGAAACACTCCTTATGCAAGTTGAGTAACCTGAACTCTGAAACACATCTACGGGCTGAGCAGAAAGCCAGCATCATCTTCCAGCTCAAGCACTATTGTCCCCAGCTACGACACTTGCCTAACTTTAAAAAGACCTAAGGTGTGCAGATGCAGTGACTAATTGAAAGTCTTGTCCCCTCTACCTCTCATCTGAGAATGACTAAACTGGGCTGCCAGGCTCTGCAGGAAGAGAAATAAGGAAGGGGACTTCCCAGCTTTCATCCCTCCACAATGATCCTCAGTCTGCGTGAATCAAAGCCATGGAGGTAATCTCTCCTTCACAAGGATCCCCAAGCGGGATGACCCAGGGTAGTCAAACCAGTCTCATCAGAGTCGTCCTGGTTAAAATCATAGCTTGGCTTTGACTTGGTCAGGTACACCTCATGCTTCATGAGCTGTATGAGGTCCTACCTGAAGAGGTAAGAAACATAACCCCCACCCCGCAGGATGTCATCACAGAAATCCTGTGGGATGTCTTCCATCCCCTACTGCATGTGGGCCTTGGAGAGAGGGTGCTGCAATCAGCCAGTGACGATTAGCATCTTTCTGGCATTTCTGTCAGGCCTGTTAATACTATTTTAGGCATTGGAATAGGCTGCCCAGGGAAGTGGTTGAGTCACCATCCCTGGAGGTCTTTAAAAGACGTTTAGATGTAGAGCTTAGTGATATGGTTTAGTGGAAGACTGGTTAGCGTTAGGTCAGAGGTTAGACTAGGTGATTTTGGAGGTCTCTTCCAACCTAGAGGATTATATGATTCTGTGATTAAGGAGTTTTCATTCAACCAGCACTATTGGTTTTCAGTGGCCAGTGAGTGCCATTTATCTAATACCTGCTCAGCAGAAAGGGATGGACTCCCTTTCTACCTGGGTCAGCCCACACTAACAAAAACCATCCTGGGCCACAGCTGCTCTTAGTGAACCTTGGGCTAACACACAAACACGCTCCCCCTGCCCCGGTGCTCAGCCTTCTCCTTGTCTCTCTCCTCCACCAGCCCTGCCAAGCTGAGTGGGCAGGGGTTGGGCAATGCAGGGCAGTCACACCCTCTGCTTTTCGCGATCTGGCATAATGATGTTATTTTCTAAAGCAGCAGAAAGGCCTGTGGAGCACCTGTGGCTCCTGACGGATGCAATCTCCTTTTTTTTTTTTTTTTCTGCTGCTTTGTGTGCATGTCTGTGTGGTAATCTGCAGTGTGGGGATTACAGAGCTGACTCAGGCTGTGGGAAGACTTGTTGTCTCCTGGCACTTAAAGGCCCCCATTGAATCCATGCTAGACATGTTTAGGTCACAGGGGAACCTCTTTCCTTGTCATGCAGCAACCAGTTTGGCTCCCCAGGAAGGACTCTTCCCACTTATCCCATCCAGCCCAGTGATGGACGGGCTCCTGCATATTTTGTCCTGCCCATCATGCCTATGGGACCTCATCCCCCCGGCAGTACACCTCGCTGGGACTCTAGCACTCAGCGGTTTGTATGGCTGGGGATAACAGGCCCTGGCCACCAACTCCTGTGGCTGCAAAACTCCAGCCCCCTGGGTGTCCTCACAGCATGAGGTCTTCCTGCGTCACTGCATATATAATATATAACCTCATGCATTGGGTTTATGTGGCAAGGTTTTGGTAGTGGGGGGATGCAGGGCCCATCAGCTCCCCCATGTTAGATAAGGGTCAGTTTCAGATGGCTCCAAAGGGGCCTGCTGCTGGCCAGAGCTAAGCCAATAAATGATGTTGTTTGTGTCTCTGTGAAATCAGATTGAAGAAAGGGGGAAAACAAATGTTGTGCTACAGCAGCTGGTAGAGCGAGGAGTGAGAAGCAGCCCTGCAGCCCCCAAGGGGAGTGCAGCAGGAGGGCAGGAGGTGCTCCAGGCACAAGGCAGCACAAGTTCCCCTGCAGCCCGTGGAGAGGCCCCTGGTGGAGCAGGCTGTCCCCCTGCAGCCCATGGGTCCCACATGGAGCACATCTCCACGCTGCAACCCCCCCATGGGTGGAGGAGCCCCCGGTGGAGCAGGTGGATGTGGCCTGGAGGAGGCTGCGGCCCATGGAGAGCCCCCGCAGGAGCAGGCCCCGGGCCGGAGCTGCAGCCCGTGGAGAGGAGCCCACGCAGGAGCAGGGGGTCTGGGGGGAGCTGCCCCCACCCGTGGGGGACCCGTGCTGGAGCAGTTTGCTCCTGGGGGATGGACCCCGTGGGACAGAGCCGTGTGGGAGCAGTTCCTGAAGAGCTGCAGCCTGTGGGCAGCCCCCGCAGGCTCAGTTCGGGAAGGACAGCATCCATGGGAGGGACCCCACGGGGAGCAGGGGCAGAGAGAGACCCTGAGGGAGCGGCGGAGATGAAGCGCCAGGGACTGACCGCAGCCCCCACTGCCCTGCGCTGCTCAGGGGGAGGAGGTGGAAGAGAGTGGATAGGAGGAAGGTGGTGTTAGTTTTGTTTTTTGTTTCTCACTGCTCTAGCTTGTTAGTAATAGGTAATAAATTTCTCTTATCTCCCTACACTGAGCCTGTTCTGCCCACGACGGTAATTGTTGAGTGATCTTCCTGTCCTTATCTCAACCCTTGAACTCTTTCCATCATATTTTCTCCCCTTTCCCTTTGAGAAGAGGGAATGAGAGAGCAGTTGTGGTGGAGCTTGGCTGCTCAGCTGAGTAAAGCCACCAGATTGACCCTTTTCAAACTGCTTCCTTCTCTGCCTTCCCCCATCCCATGCAGCAAATCTTTTTCATCCAACATTTTCAGGATCTCCCATGGCTGTGGAGGAGGAAAAATTTGCCTTGTAGCCATGAAACCAGATTTGCTTTGGTTGTAGATTTTTCTCCACCCAGTGAAAACAGCAAGGAGCTGACGTTTGTTTTGGACTACTGAGTTCAGCTTTTCCATACAAGATTGTCAGCCACTCAGCCCAGCCAGGGCTGGTGAGATGGGCAAGAGGGGAGATGATTGACTGAATATAGCTAAAGGAACATCCCTGATAGAAGATATGATGTGAAATAGAACCATAGAATCATTTAAGTTGGAAAATACCTCTAAGATCATTTAGTCAAATCACTAACATAGCAAAAGACACATGAAAAATCCTAGCAAAATCCATATGAAATCCATAATCCAAAATCCATATGAAATCCATATGAAAGCCAAGTGAAAAGCAGACCCAAAGGCATATTAGACTGTGTTCTGGTCATGTATACAGTCCTCTGCCAGGAGGAGAGAAAGACTAGAAAAAAGGGAAGGGCAGGTATGAAATGGGATTGGCAACCATCGTCAGCTTAACCAAAATGGGCACTTAATAATGTTTGGAAGTGACTCAGATTTTGATGCTGTCTTTTAATTTGGGATCAATGCCTGCATAGATTGCATGGCACATTGGTGGGAGGAGTGGTAGGAGAACATAGGTGGCGTTAGAGCAGGATAATTGTTTATGTTTGGTGCCAAGCCAAAATTCACATTGCACAAAGGCCTAAAATGCAAGTTTGACAGAACAGTCCAAATAGAAAGGGAAATTTAGCCAGTGTGTAAAGGTTGACCCACACCTCACTCAAACTGCTTCCTTTTTGTATGTGTTGCCTTAAATTTAACAAAGCAAATCCCATAACAGCAGTTGTTTTCAACGAGGGCAGGTGGATTCAGATCTTGAAAAAACAGAGGTCTCCTGCACAGAGGGAAAAAAAAAAAAAAAAAAAAAAAAAGTGAATAATCCCCATGGGGAGTTTCTGTGGGCAGGATCTGTCCACGCTTACCCACCTCCCTATTCCTGTGTTTCCTCAGTTTCCCTGCAGAAGATGAAACCACAGAAAGCAAGCCCTTTGATGGGCTGCTTCCACTGTGCCACAGGGCTAATGCATTACCCCAGCACGTTCAGGATATGAAAGGGAAGCCAGGGTGGCTAGGAAGCCTTTTAACTCTTCTCAATTATAAATGTTACTGTTTAACTTTCAGAATCCCAATTCCCTTGGGGTAAATTGCTGCTTCTTTCTCTTCTACCACCCAATGTGAGTGTAAACCTGTTATTAATGGCACTCCTTTCCCATGGATGCATTTTTCTAGGTTCAAGAGACTCTAGTAAACTACAAATTTCAAGGGGAAACTGGAGTCTTTTTTTTTAATTGAAGCACCCACATCCTGTGTTTTATGAGAGCAGAGGAGTTCTCTCTATTCCAGTATGTTGTCCTTTACCAGGACCCTCAGAATCGGGGACTCCTTCCTTTTCTGGTACTTCATACACATCTCTGCCCTTTCTTCAACCATAAAATAACCACACCAACAAGAAAAAAAAAGTCAGTGCCTACTTGTAAAACTAAATTATATGGTAAATTAACAAAAACAGATAATAAACCAGAGGTAAGTAACTCTCTTCCCCTGCCTTTATGAGAAATGAGTCTGATTCATTAAACCCCCATCCCAAATGTAAGCAGGAAGAAGAGTTGCAAGGATGTCCAGAGGGTTTTATTCTGGACCAAAACTGAGGTCTCCAAAGCCTGTGTGGTCTGCGGACCATGCCACCAGCTGAGTAGGGGTAGAAAAAGTTTTCTCATCTTGCTGGTTTGCTACCTGGAGTCTCACTCTTCCAAGCAGTAACCAAGACCTCCCTTCCCATTTCTGCTGGCTCCTAAGAGAGCCTATTTTATTTTTATTTTCTTCTAATTTTTGTAAACGTTTGCTGTGAAAACCACCTTTCTGAAGTGGATACAATCCATATATAGCCCAAACTCTGAATCACCAGAACTTCCCCATCACTGAGGGCTCTCAGGCCCTTTCTGTGCCTTTGAGGACATCTTATCAGGATAGAGTAATGCTGATGGAGGAGAGGGAATCAGACCCTTGCATTTTTCATGCCTCCATGGTTTTGTCATGACACTTATCTCCTCTTACCTATTGACCTTGTAATGAACGTGTACAAGGTCTCCCAGACCCTCTTGGGAAATCAGACATCCACTTGCTTTCCCACTCAATTTCCTAGCCTAACCCCAGAAAACAAGAGTTCCCCAAGGCTTTTCATTCAGGGGGCCCTCTGGCATGTGGCTGGTGTCTTAAGAAGGAAAGCATTACATGAGCTACCCAAGGCTCACCTCAAGTAAACCTCTTCCTTCTTTGCAAAGCCAGGGAAAGGCTTTCAGCATGGCAGTAGCTAGCTGGGGGCTGCTGGCACTGCTGAGCATGTACGTACCTGCTTTCAGGCTGCTGCAGAGCATGCGCAGTGCTCATTGACAGCTCAGGTCCTGCAGATCGCAACGTCCCAGGGTAAAACCTGGGGACCCAGATCCCTGAGGGCCCGGTAGAAAGTGTGCAGTAGTTGAAAGAATGGCAGAAGTGCACAGGCTGGTTCTGAGGAGGTAGCAAAGGGACTTAATGAAAAGAAAAACAAAACAACCACAAATCCTAACAAGCATGGGATACTAATTTTAAGAAGTAATTCACGTATTACATATTGCTTAAGGGCAGAATTCGTGCTGCCTCGCATACTTTCCCAAGTTTGCAATGCATGCCCTTTGCAATGCAATAAGTAGGTACTTTTTAACACTTTCTGCATCCACAAAGCTGTCTGTGTAACCCAGGCCACATCAGATCTTCACAAGGCATGATTTCAGGATTTTAGTGTTGTGAAGGAGATCCCTGATGAGACCTATCCTTGCTTCCCTGGTGATACCCATCCTTGCTCTCCCACACTGAAGGGTCCAGGCTACAATTGCAACCTCACTGAGGAGGAGAAGATGCCCACTAACCCCTTCATTAAGCACTGAGATGTCAGTCACAAACCAGGGCGTGTCCAGAAGAGCCAGATGAGCAACTTTTGCAGAGAAATGAGACCAGAAATCCCATTTGAATCCCACAGATCTGTGGACAGCACTGGGTTTTGGTGAAACTTTCCATTTCCAGGGCTCAGAGAAGCCCGTGGGGATTAACCATCCAAGTTCACCCTAGGGGAAGCAGCAATTTCCATTTTAGAGCTGAGGAACACTTAAGCAGGGAGAAGGTAACCAGAGTGCCATAACATTTATCAGCACAGGACAGCTGTCCCCAAAGAGTTTGGTGGAAGGCCACAAGGCCACTGAGATGCTCTGCCAAAAGTCACGGCTGCAGGAGTTGCCAAGGTCTTGTTTTCTCATACAAGGGCTAAAGGGTCCTGAGGAAAGGGAGTTCTTTGACTTCTGTAGGTGAACGGCATTTGGGGTTGGTCACCTGCACACAGGGGAACCTCAGTGTGTGGTAAAACCTCTGCTCAGTGATCCATACCGAGACCTCAGCCACCTGCTGTGGATCAGAGCCAAAACAACATCCCATAAGAGGAAACTCTGGGAAGGAATTAGTGGATGTTTACTGAAAAACAATAAAAATGTATAAATATTGTCCAGATCTGATCTTCTAGCATCCCAGGGTCTTGGGGTCTTCCTCAAGATAAACACATGTCAGAGGAAAGAAACAAGTACCTTATCAACCAAATTACAAGCAGACCAGAAGGCAAAGAACACGCTGCATGAGATAAGTCTTCATGTACAGAACTACTCGTGTCTAAAAGCACAACTAAGTCATTTTCTGACAAAGACTAATGCATATTTCCAATAAAGTTGACTTTCCATTTCCATTTCTTTTCTCATTTCTTCCTTCCTTTCTTCCCCATTTTTATTTCCCTGAATTTCATGTTGGTAAATATTCCAACCTGTTGCTGTGATAACCGTATCTGATTGCAGAGGCTTGAAGCGTAATCGATGATGAAAGACGACCTGAGGGATACTGGACTCACACACCACAGGGGTGTGTACATAAACCCTGAACTATGCCGGCTGTGTGACCAGAGTCACTCTACCTGTAGGTTAAGTCAAGATAGGAACCTGCTTGCTGGCTACACAGGAGGTTAGACCAAACCCAAACCCCTTTTAGTGGTGGCTAAAAAAAAAGTGAGGAGAGTTGGCTTGAGATGGGGCTGAGGGTGCTGAGCCCACCAACACCTTCCCCAACACACAAACTTCTGGTCAACCTCCACCCTGATGGTGAGGCCCCAGCCTGTTTAACGGGAGGAGAGGGTTGGCCCTACGAGCCATCAGTGGGGTTTTTCACCAGGAGGGAGCAGTGGTGTTGGGGCTCCTCGGGCACCCAAATCGAGGTTGCCTCTGCCTTGCTTTGACTTCAAAACTGATCACGGCGCGGGCTCTAGGCAGCATGCGGTGGCAGGCACCCGCCAGCCCTTCGGGGGGGGTTGCAGAAAGCGGTCGAACACGTCTGATCAGGATGAGAGGATGAGTAATGGCCCCAGACTGGCCTGGGCAGCACCAGGGCGGCTTCATGACTCGCTGGTGCACGGGTGAGAGGGGACACTTCTTGCTAGAGCTGAGAGCAGGGCGAAAAAAGCCTCCTCGCTCTCCTGGAGGCCAAGCAGGGTCTCTCCTCCAGCTCAGGAGCCTGTGAACAGGAGATTTGCCTCCTGTTTAAGAACATCAGAGGGCAGTTTGGGGGATTTTGGAAATGCTGGCTGGTGATGGATTCCCTTTGTGAAAACCCAGCCTTGCTGGTTACCTGGGGTAGGCGAAAACCTTGGCACACAACATAGCCAACCAGTGGATGCCAAACCAAAACCAGCTTCACACAACTCTGCTGGTTATGGAAAAAAAGAAAGAAAAACTGTCTTAAAGTACCAAGTGCTCTAATATGAATAGCTAATAAGAGTACTTTACAGTAAGAACTTGTGTGATCTCCAAGCCAGAATCCTGGTTTTATGAAGGCCCTGAGTGCCAGTCCCAGGGTGGTGCTGGGTTGCGTGTACCAAAGGGTTTTTAGGTGGTACTTTAGGAGGCTCAGGCCTTAAAGGGAACTCCCAGAGGAGTGCTATGGCCACAGACGTGTTACTTTTAACACTTAACAATTATCCAGCGCTTAATGCTTCTGTTCACCTCTACCTCTGGCATTAGGGCAGCTGTCAGTAAAGTCACACGGCGTGTTTAAGCTTTCCTTGTTATTAATCAAGGCAGGACAAATAAAGCAGCTTTCTGCAGGTTTGCAGATGCCCACACAGCAGACCTCTGCTATCTCAGCTCTCCACCAGCCATTACAACGTCATGAAATGGTTGCTGTGTTTCTTCAGACTCTTGGCCCATGCTTTAGTGCTGCAATAAATCCCTCACAGCGAGGCAAATTCTTTGGCCATGCAGCGGGGCACCATGGAGGATCTCTGGTCTCATCAACCAGAAGAATTGGGAGAGGTGGTGGCTCCAAGCGGAGCTGTGTTTGTGCGCTGGAGGTGGCCATGAGCGGAGAGGGAAGGGCTTTTTCCTGCAAAGTGTGTGGCTGAGGAGGAGGCAGGAGCAGGGGTGACTCAGGGCCCAGCCCAGGCTTCCCTCCGTGCCGGCCACAAGAGCTGGGCAGGAGATTTCAGGGAGGAGGAGAAGGATCAAGCCACTCATCATCCACTCCCTGCCCTCCACCCATTCCCTCTCTGCTCATCTAGACAGGGCTTCAAATGGCAGCCACGAGCAAGGGCAAAAGGTGCAGGCAGCCCGGGTGGGGGTCCGGCTGGGGACACCCCCGTGTCCAGCCCAGATCATCATGGATACCAGGGAAATCATCTGGGAAGGACTGGGAGAGGACAAATGTTGTCGTCATTCTTCTAATGCAGGAGTGAGCAATGACTTGATGCACTTTAACACACATGAGATCTCTGAATGAATTAATGGGAGTGGGGGGGTCCTGGTCTGGGTATGGCTTGACAAAGCAAGGAGCATTCAGAGAGCACAGGAATCAGAGGAAACTCATGGAAGCAAAAGGAACAAATGGGAGAACTTGGCTCATTCAGAGATGAATACTGGGAACAAAGATGGTAACAGCCCTCTATCACATAAAACTTTCATAAGGAGGTGACCATTTTATATTATCTGCTGAGACATAGACGTGAAGAAATCAGTTGTCCTTCTGCAACAAGGAGTGTTTTGACTGGCTACTGGGGAACATCTCCAAAACGCACAAGGCGTGGAGCATGGGGAGAGGCTGGAGACTCCTTTTCCATCTTCCCAACCCCTCACGCAGCATCACCATGATGTCTCCCTCCACCCTCGGGTCCACGGTCCCTCCACTGCCTGCTGCTGGTGGGACACCACAGTGCAGAGCCTGTGGCCACAGGTCTTCCAGGTCCCTGCCAGGTGCACGCGTTGTGGCCAGAAACACAGCACTAAGTATTCTTGGCAGGAGCTGTAACTTGGCTTGAACAAGCACTTGATAAGATCCGTGAAGCTAAACAAGGATTGCTACTCTATAAGAAAGTGTTGAACACCAAGTATGCCCCACTTTCTGTCATCTAAAGCACTTTAATTTTGTAAGCGTCATTCATAACACATCTGGCGCCAACTACTTTCGTCTACTTATGGGCAATGTTAAATGAGATACTGCTTTAATTTTGCTGAGCCAGACAGAGATAATATCCCTAGGAAGCAGTTCAAGTTTGAGAAAAAAAAAAAAAAAAGCACAATGTAGGTTGCTAAGTGATAACCATTTGCAAAGCCCAAATACTTACACAAAGGAAATGATTAATTCAGGACATTCTTTACATATCACCTCTATAATCTTTTCAGCTGTAGCCCAGTATGTACCTTTATCTCACAACTTACTCTATTTGCCTTACCACCAATTCTTTTAATCTGCAGGGTGTTTTTCTCCAAACTTACAAATCTAATGCACCCAGACTTCTGCATGCTGCAGCCATCCTCTGTCAGTAGAATAATGCCCGTGGACCTGCTGTGCACAGATTCGGACACATTTGCACTTTGACACCACATAAAGGTTCCAAAGAATGGTTTCAGTACCAGGACTCATTCAACACCTGCAGCTGAGCCGTGTCTCCGTTTGCCATCACCCATGGAGCAGCTCCTGCATGCAGGGCATTTACCTGCTCTCTGCAAATTCCTGCTGCTGCACAGCAATATTTTTCCCTCTTCCTTTGATGAAGACCTAGTTGATGAGGCAGATGCAAAACCAAGATGGCAAAACTGATGTTTGCAGGGTGATGGAAAGTGTTGTCACTAATTTGAACACAATGGTTACCTACAGCAATCAATGCTCATTGCTGAGCATTCAGATCTTCCATGGAATACCTCTCCCAGCCTGCAAAAGCTTTGTTTAGAAAAATGATTAAAATCATGGGAGCTTCACACCTCCTTGGCTGTCTTTAGCTTGACTTCAATCAGTGGCCTAATTGGGTTTTGCCAATTCCTAGAGAGCTGCAATCACCTCTGTGCATTTTTTTTTATGACAACGTTGTCACTTGAGTGCCTGTATGATTTACTGCTTGCCCTGCAAAGTGCATCCTGGAGCAAACGCCTCCAGCAAGGAATGAGCATGACCAGCCCATGTTGTCCTCCAGCTCTCATCCCGGCAGTTGCAGGTGACCAGCTTGTCCTTGGTCACTTTGACAGCTACTTTCACCATGGCTTTCAGTACCAACTCCCATTGTGTCTCTAAAGAAGTCACCACTCTGTCTGCTTTTGGAGATCTTTTCTGATGTTTCAGTGGCTTTTCCTGATAGTTGTACAGCCGTGCCCTGCTCTGTTTGATTCTCCTGTCAATCATCATGCCAGAAATGGCAAAACCCTCAACCTCCCCATTTATTTCATACATCCTAGAGCTGCTGATATGTGCCATAGACCTCTAAGAGCCAAGGGCAGATGGATGCTGTGGTGTGGGCCCCATTGAGAGGCAAGGCAAACAACTCCATCACCTGTTGGCGTGGGGCTGCACTGTGCACGATGAAGAGCTGAGGTGACTGGATACCAGATGCAACTTTCATAGCAGTTACCCGCCCCTAGAGCCAGATACATGCTGAAAAACCAGGGAGGTCTGCTTCACTGCCTTCCCACATGGCACACGTCAGCTCTTTTGTAGCTGGATTAGAACAGTTCAGTTGGAAGGGATCTACAAAGATCATCAAGTCCAACTACCTGACCACTTCAGGGCTAACCAAAAGTTAAAGCATGTTATTAAGGGCATTATCCGAAAGCTTCTTGAACATGGATGGACACGGAGCATCAACCACCTCACTCAGAAGCCTGTACCAGTGTCTGACCACCTTCACGGTACAGAAACTTCCCCTCATGTCTAGTGTGACCCTCCATGGTGCAGCTTTGTGCCATTCCTGCGTGTCCTGTCATCGGTTCCCAGGGAGCAGAGACCGGCACCTCCCTCTAGAGCTGCTTCCCTTTTGTTCCCACTTCTGTCACTGCCTCAGTGTTAGCACTAATCCCTCCTGACTGGCTTCCCAATTAATTTAACTCACCAGTGCTCACATCACAATGGATGGCACAGTCTGGTCCTTCACCTAAGCCTCCTTTCACACTCCCTTCACGTCCACCATCTCTGTTCCCTTATGACTACTGTCATTGGCCTACATCCGTGTATCTTGACCTTATTTCCCATTTCCTTCATGCCTTCCCCTTTCTAACAGGTATGAGCATCCGCTCTTGGTGATTTCTTCATTGCTTTGTGCAATGATGATGTCTCAGCAGCCGTGACTTATTCATACTTTTTCTGTAACAATTTTATTTTATGGCTTGTACAGATTTACCACGTTTGCTTACACCTTTCTGTGACACCCACTCTATCTTGGGTGGTTTCCCCGAATATTTCTCCTCTGGTTTACAGCGAGCCTTTCTCCTTAGAACCACCTGAAGTGCTCCCAGAGTTGCTCTTTGGAAACCACCTTCTTCGAGCAAACACTTACTTGCTGTGATCCAGCCCTCACTTATTGTGTGATCAGGTGTCACCCCACCTTTTTCTTGGTCTTCCTCTTGTCTCTTTGTTAGATGGACTAATTGCCGGCTGCATGAGCATTGGGTGTATGCTTATATTAAGCATTAGGCAATGTTGTATATTTTAATTGGTTTTAATTTGTATGTTTATAGGGATGAAAGGTTTCTGATTTGTGCTAACTATATCTTCTTCATCTCTAAAAGATGTGTATCTAATCTTCCCTAAAAGACCTCAAAGACCTTTGCAACTGCTCTAAGCAGCTTGTTTGGTTGCTTAACTTACTCTTAGGAAGATTTTTTTTCTTTCTTAATTGTAAGCCGTGAATCAAACCCTCTTAATGCTTTTGTTTTGACCTAAGATAAACTTGGTACAATCTTGTAAAACCTGCAATAATGTTCCTTAACTTATTTTATAAGCAGTGAGTCCAGGAGCGTAGGAGCAACATTCATGACCACAAGAGCAGTTATAAATTACTGGGAAATGGATGAGCAGCCAAAATTATGGGCATCAGAAGGGGGATATGAGGAACTATGTGCAGCAGGTGAGAAACCTGCTTGGTTTACCGCTGTCTTAGGGTGATGGGGGTTTGCCCCCCGTCAGGCTTTTCTAACTTGCCAGACTTAGGGCTGAGACTGTGGCTTGAGAAAACAACCCCTGACAAGGTTATCGGGCTCGGATCAGCCTCTGTACCCAGCCCAGAGCCCCTAGGAAGTGCAGAGGCCCTGGGTGTCCACCCGCCTCCACCTGGGCAGGGAGAATGAAAAAGCAAAAAAATGCAGCTGAGCAGCGAGTGGACAGCTGAAAGGAAGAGGAAAATCTAAGGGACCCCCAAACAGGCACAGCTTTGGGGCAAAAATATATAAGAAAATGGTGTAGAAAGACAGGAACTGTATAAGGCTACAGATAAAAAAATAGCTATGAGAAAGCACGATGAGTAAAAATAAATGGCAGAAGCAACGAGAGTGGCCCAGGACCATTGCCCATTCCTGGCCAGTGAAGGGAGATGCTGGCACACATCTGAGGATGACCATGAGTAGCCTCCTGATTTCATGGCCATGCTCCTGGCTGGTGTGCAGCCCTGCGCTATCTGCTGGGCTTCCTGTGAGCTTGCTGCCAGAGGTGAAAACGTGCTGTCATAAAATCCTCCCCAATAAATCTGTCTTAATTGAGTCAGCTTGCAATTTAGTTGTGGAGACGATAATTTCTCCACCCAGCTACTGTGGTTTTCCCGGGCATGTGAACAGGGGATTTTGACCAAGGATGGAGGATCCTGATAAGTTTGTGCAACTGTAGCTGGTCCCGTGCCCAGAATGAGGAAAAGACCTACAAAAGGAGAAGCGTATATTAAATACTTCATAATACCACAAAAGGAAAGAAAAAGAGGAGCAGGTGATGTGGATTTGATAAAACTGGTTTTCTCTGGATACTACAGGATACACCACACACAAAACCAAAATTAAAAAAAAAAAAAAAAGTGTAAATAATAGTTCAAGTAGCAAAAAGAATAAAAACTACCTGAGAAAGGAAAAGACTGTATCTGCAGAACAGAAAATTAGTAAACTATATCTCATGGCTGGAGGAAAAAGAACAGAAGATGAGATCTGGAAGGAGCTGGGGCTCAGATGAGTTGCAGCAGTACGTGTGGCAGAAGACAGAGCACCAGCTGCGGCGTGGAGCCTGGCGTGCCCACCACACATGGAGTCCAAAGGTGGCCAACATGAGCAGGGGGCGGGAGGTCAGGGCTGGGAGCCTGAAAGGCCGTGACTTCAGCTGGGAGGGGAGAGGGCTGAAGGGGGGCGCCATCAAGTTTAGCCAAAAATAGGGAATGCAGAGCTGTTCTTCTTTAATCCCACAATATTAAAATGAGGGGGCAGGTACTGAAAGTGACATTTAAAAACATTTCACAGAGGCCAGTGAAATTCCAGAATTTCAATGCCGCAGGAAGCTGAGGTGGAGCGCTGATGGGTTCAAACAGGGACGAGACCAACTCTGCAGCAAGAGGTTCAAATCCAGATAGGGAGGAAGGATCCATGAAGGACATCGGCAGGGATGTATGGCTGACATCCCCCATCCAACAAGTGTGGAGGCATCGTGGGGTGAATTGCAAGAAGCAGTTGGGTTCACATCTTCTCCCTTAAATGGTGCAGGCTCCTGGCAGTAAAGGACTTCCAGCATGATCTGTGAGGGCATTTTTCACACTCACGTGCCAGCACTATGAATCAAGGAGCAGAAAGCAGGACTCTGGACTCCTGCCTGTTGAGTTGTCCTCCAAAAGGAGGATAAGGAAATGAAAGTGGCATGGGAACGCAACGTGGTCATTACACACAGCTGAAGCAGGACCATGAGGCAGAGCGTGGTCATAAAACATGTGGAAGGGCAGATGAAAGCCCAGAAGTGATGACCAAGAAGTGTTTTACCAGAGCCTGATGGAGCAAGAGAAGATATCAGTGAAATGATGAGAGTTTAGAATAACATTCCCAGTTACCGAGGCCGTGCTAGCTACCAGGGTCCTGCTTCTACCACTCTGCAGCTCCAAATATAAACCCCCTTGGTATAAAAACGCCTCATGCCAATCACTTTGAGTTGGTCACCAATGATCTCAGCAGCCACTGAGTCAACAGGTAAGTACTGAGTCAGCCAAAAAAAAGGGAGCAGCTTAATCTTGGAACATATCACAAGATTAAATTGGAGCAGCCAAACATCGCTGTCAACAGAGAGGATTAGGAAAGGACTCTAGCTGCTCACCATGGGCAGCACATGGCGTTTAGCAGGAGGAATCTGAAACACAGAAGTTGCTGCCAATGGGCACCTGAGCTGCTCCTGGGGAACAGCAGCGTGGTGCTGGGGAAGGATCAAAAAAGGCTCTGGAGACATCACCCAAGGTTACGCAGGGTCCATATGACCAGAGGTCTGCATCTGGATCCCATCTATTGAGTGAAAAAAAAAAATAGTAATCACCACAAACTAAGTTTGCTTGAAGAGGCTGGACTGGGAGGCTGGTAAAACCTCTGGGCAGCAATTAATTCCCATGTGTAGCTTTGAAGCTAAAGATGATCCCCTAAGCAGATAAGAAACATTAACAATAAAGAAAAGGGCCATCAGAAGAGAGTGGAAGCAGGGATGTATGATAAAGGGTGATTAGACAACTCAGAGGAAGATTTAAAAAATAAAAAAAGGAAAAAGAAGAAATATAAAGAAGTGTACTTTATGTAACCATATGGCTACATGAGCTTGGAGAATGTGCTCCAGGATCCTGCTTGGCAGGGGCTTTGACTAGATGATCTTCAGAGGCCTCTTCCAACCTCAGCCATTCTGTGACTCTGTGATCACGCAAAGGACCATATACTAAAAAGGGGCTGGAAAACAAGTCTTCCTTTCCTTAAAGAAACTTCTTGAGCTACTTCTTGAAACTTCTTGAACTGCACTTGAAAATTAGCTTGGCGCGTGTTGCAAAAGTAAGAGAGCACTACAGTCTTAATGATAAACTAACCAGGCTACCCATGGTAACTGAGCTTTGGTTTTGGTCTTTGTGCTTTCATGTTATACTATTAAACCTATTAAACTTGTAAACAAGGTGGTCAGGTATTGTTCTGAAAGTCTCTCAGCAATGTCTTAATTAGGTAGCTTCTAAAATATCATTTCTTTTTATGCCCCCCAAAATCATGATTATGGTCACATCTAGCCCTTCTTGTAGGCTCTTACATCCAGTTTGTGCCCTTTGATTATGACAATACAGGTTTCTGAGCCTTTGATATGACCACCTGAAGAAGGTCCTAACAGACCAGGTTGCCCAAAGCCCCATCCAGCCTGGACTCGAACACCTCCAGGGATGGGGCATCCACAGCTTCTCTGGGCAGCCTGTGCCAGGGCCTCACCACCCTCAGAGTGAAGAATTTCCTCCTAATGTCTCACCAAAATCTACGCTCTTTCAGACCATGAGCTGGTGTCAGCAGACTGGGCTATGCGGGCAGAACTCTCTTGTTACAGAAACAGGGCAGCAAGTCAAGCAGGATCCACGAGGCCTCAGAAATTGAACAAAAATCAGGGTTGTGGACAAGGCACCCGTGCTGTGTATCTACTGAACTGCAGCTGCACCAGCACAGCCAGGGGCTGGGCATGAGAGGAAGGTCCCTTTGCTGGCCTTCCAGAAACACACGGGTATGTTACAGGAGAGGTGGGAGTGGGAAATTGCACTTTTCTTTGCTCTGAATATACAGACTAATAAATGTTGCACAGAGACAGAACTGCTAACACAGTGGGCACGGCAATACTTACCTGGGCATCCAGTCAGCACCCACTCTGAGTAGTTTGCCTCTGCCAGCTATACGACAGCAGTGTGATGAGTTATTAGGGCAGCATTATCCCAAGGTAGGACCACAGAGAAGTCTGAACAGGGTATTTTTTAACGACTAAAGAAAATAAGGTATACTCAGACACAGTAAGCACTGTTCATACAGCATACAAGGACAACACTAACACGTACCTCACTTTTACTGATGATTAAATATGATTGCATTAATCCCTATCTAATGGTTTTGTTTACACTAAAGCATTCAGATACTAGGGTCAGATTAATAAATAAGAAGATAAAGCTCATGCTACTAAAAACAAAACAAAACAAAACAAAACTCTTTTATTCATAGTAATATAAATAATACCTGCATCTTATTAGAAATTTTGTATTTTTCTCTTGCCAATAAGCCAACTTTAATGGCTCTTGTTTTGTAGATGACAGGCTAGAGAAGAATGATGCTCCTCTCTGAGCAATTGTAGCTGTATTCAGACTGTAAAAATGGATCAAACTTCTGTGGTCACCCTTTAGTAGGTATTGATACTAATTTTGATAGCAGGGAGTCAATGTCTGGAATTAATGTTTCTTCCTAAAAAAGCACACTAAAAGCCAATGCAAGACATGGTTTTGGATTGCAGAATTACATGGTGATACTTGCTGCTACTCCATATACTCTGGCATGATGTGCATCACATCCAGGTGCTACCCATTCAGTCAAATTGCCTGGTTTTGCAATTCTCTAATTCCACTACCCCACATGTTTGAAATGGCACAAGCAGCTGTTTCCATTACTCCATGGGTTTGAAATGACCCTGCTGAGTAATATTGGAAAATTGTGGTCTTAGGGTGCTCTGGGACGTAGAAAGCTCTGCACTTCTTTGTCTGCCTTCTTTGCGTCACACCAGTGATTCCAACAGCTCGTCTTTGCACATAAACACTTTCTGGATGTCATGGTTTTGGCTGGGATAATTTTCTCTGCAGAGGCTTGTATGATGCTGTGTTTTGGATTTCTGATGAAAATCGTGCTGATAACACTAAATAGTGCTGACGTTTCAGTTGTTGCAGAGCAGTGCTCGCACAGAGCCAAGGCCTTGCAGCTCCTGGTGCTGCCCTGCCAGCGACGTCCCTGGGGGTGCACAGGGAGCTGGGGCGGGACACAGCCAGGAGCTGGCCCAGCCTGGCCAAAGGGACATCCCATGCCATAAGGCATCATGCTCAATAACATCTGGAGTAAAGAAAGAGGAAGGGGAGGACATTGGGACATGAACATTGCCAAGGTTTTCACTGAGGTGGCTGCTCTGGGGAAGCACTAGGGTAGATGGTTCCCACTGGCAGTGCCAGTTTTAATTCATGTTTAAGCAGTTACTGGGCAAGCCAAACAAACAACAAAAATCCAAATAATTTCTCTTTCAGAAGAACCAGTTCCATCAATGCTGTTCCCAGCACCTCCTAGCTAAATGACAGCCTTTCTCTGGTCATATCAGATCAACAGCAAGGATTTTCCAGACTCATCCCTGCCTCCTTGCACTGCACAAAATGCTCCCATTGTGTTACTGCGGTGTCTTACCGGTTTGAAGCAGCCCAAAACAAGCAACTGTGGCTTCATCTGGAAAGTATGTATTATTATGATACTGTAAAGCTAAGTGCAAGATCCAATGTTAAAACCTGTAAGAAGTACAGAGGAAGGTTTTCACAATAGATGAAATTACAGGAGCTTTTTAATGCCTTCTGCTGGAAAACATCACTTTTTGTCGTGGCAGCCCAGAGGTGTTGGACACATTTGGAGTTCAGGGTTCCCTGGGCAGTGCTCAATTCTGTGACAGTAATTGTCACCTGGGCTTAAGCTAAACTTTACAAACATCCCATCCGGGGCAAATTTACAGGCCTATATTCTATAAAATGGAATCTTAAAAAATAAAAAGCAAAAATTTAACTTCAGCACAAAGGTTTCCTATATTCACATGTAAGTATGGGCTCTTGACCTTTCCACATTAGGCTGCACTTCACTCACAGATAAACAAGATCCTGGATGCTTCTGCCCCCTGTACATCTCCACTTCTTGTGAGTGCAGGTCTGAAATCCAAGCAGGAGAAAGAACTCTACAAAGCCAAGGTCACCGAGACTGAAGAAGAAACCCCACGCACGAGTGCCGTGGCTTGGACCCAGAGCTGGACCTGTCAGTCCCCAAAGTGCAGAGACATTTCTGGGACTTCTGTCATCAGAACGTTGTCTCATACGTGCCCGTAATATTTTGGGAAGGGAAAATGCTGAGGGATGTGCGACCCTATGGAGAATTTCTCTGAATGTACTTTAAAGAGATAACTCGTGCAGTTTCCCAGCAAACCTGCAACCCTAAGCAGCCTGGCGCATTGCAAAACTGTCCTCTGAATTTCGTGGAAACAAAGGCAGGAGTTCCTTCCTCTTTCTGAGATCACTGAATATAACTGAGAGAAGCCCTTTTACACTAGGTTGCTACAAAGCTATGTCAAAGCAAATGGGAGCTTTCCCCAGAGGTCAGTTTTTGTCTCTCCATTCGGTTTGATTTGTGATAGCACACCCCCACGTGCACACACCTGAGAAGTCGATGGCGTAGAGCAGCTGAGGACCCTGGCAGCACAACCGTGCACTGGATCCTGGGGAAGGGGAGCAGGCAGCCAGCACAAACACAGCCATTTACACTTCGTTAACTAGACCCAAATTAAAATGCAAAATTTCTCCTCAAGACTAGGAAGCAAAAGAGCATTTCATTTTCCTACTGACACACTAGTTGCTCTGTTGAAGTCTTGCAGGCTCCCATCCTCGTGGAGGACTCCTCCGTATCTCCATCTCTGCCAGGTTACCACAGCTGCATGTTCCCCAAGGTCTTTTTGTAACTCCACGCTATGGCAATGCAATCCTGACCTGTAACTACACAGGCACTTGCAGTGTATCACACCTTGGTTTTGAGAACCAAGACTTAGTCACATAATTTTGTCTTGAAAACCTTTTTTTTTTTCCTGTTTAGTTTCATCCTGCTCTTAATTCAGCACTATCCTGCTTTCCAAACGAGACATCTGATTTTTGCCTAAAAGATGATGTAGATAGGACAACACTATATCTTAGTACCTTTCCAACTAAATAATGTCAATCACAAAATACTCATTTTAACCCAACAGAATGACTACAGACAGTAAATTCATGCTCCTGCTTTGCCAGAAGCAAACTACTTCCACGACATTCAGAGATGTAGGAAAGGAGGGACTGACCCTTCTTCAACGAAGCAGCTGAGTATCTCTTTGTATCTGCCCTTTATTCTTCAGATGACACAAAATCACTGGTTTGAATTTCCTACCAGCATTAAATTATTGGCTTTGATATGAACACGGTTAGTCTGCTTCCAGTAAGAATAACTAATTCAAATATACTAATTTACTATTAGTAACTAATAGTAAAATACACCTAACAAGGAAAACGATCAATAGTAAATTGGTAAAACAGAGAATACAGTGTGACAAAGATATGGTTTAAAAATGACCTAGAGGTGTAATCATTAAAAACAATAGAGGATTTTAAAATACACAGTTACATAAAAAACAAACCACATGAGAAATTGTTTCAGAATATCTCTTAGTTTACCAGAGAACAATTGCTTGAACCTTGCTGCTTCTGCTAATACTCAAACAAAATAAATATTTGACCTTAGCTGGGTAGTTCTGCAACTTGCTAGGACTGTTGGTGTTAAAAGTCCTCGTAACACACTTGAGGTGCAGTCTATCACTGCAAGTCTATTGCATTTAAGAAAAAAAAAAATAGGACAAAAGGAGTGACACAAATTTGAAAGTAATTAAACCAATTAATTTAACAGAATCAGGATGTGTGTCTGACAAGCAGTTCAGCTCCAACAAGTTGCTTCCCAGAAGGGATTCTTCAACACCCAATTAGCAGACCAATTGCACAGGCCTATAAGCAGTTCCCTGCAAATTACCAGCTAAATATCCTGGAAGTAGTTATTGATGGACTATTAGGAGAAAGCCAAGAGGGGAAAGTAAAGGAAAAAAAGTGAAAAGGGAGAGAGGATGGGGAGAGAGAGAGAAGGCAAGACTGGAGAGGAAAATCAGGGAGAGAGAAAAAAACAAGAAAAAAGAAAAAAGCTTTATAGCAGGTCTAGAAACCAGGAGTTTGCATCCCATAATTTGAATTAACATTATATATATATGTTTCTTTGAGGCTAATTTGCTTAAGCCACAACAACTTTTGATACAAACTACGCCAAAATCAAAGGAAACTTGGAGTCAGGATAGCTGAGGCTGGAAGGGAGCTTAGGAGGTCTCTGGTCCAAGCTCCTGCTGATCAAAAGGGATCAGTTGTGAATAGGGTACAAAACCTTGGGAGAAGAGAGCCCATCACATCCTTTTAGCTAATTTTTCTTAATGTTTTCCAGTTGTTGTTATATTTATTAAGTAGTAATTTTGTGTGCTTCAAATCCTAAGCAAATGCCAGCCAGAATACATTTTTTGCTGAGCCTCTCCCCGAGCAGAAGCTGTGGGCCTGGGTGGGGAGCAGTGCTCTGAGGTGAGCTGTGCTGTGTCCTGACCTGGTGAGGAGCTGGGTCACCACACAGGAGCATTTCTGGCACCCTCCCATTCCTTCCCAAGGCTTTCGCCCAGAGAGAAAACCGCTCCCTTGCAGCAGGGCCCAGCGTCTGCAGCAAGCGGTCACCCACACAAGAGCTGCTGGAGACTGCACATTATTCCTTGCCTATTTATTCCCATCGACTTCAATAAATTGTTTTATCGAGGCATTGGTTTCTCAAGAGAAAGATGTAGTGCTACCACTGGAGTTATCACACAATACCACAGGAGAACACCTTTCTCATTAAAATCTTTTATTCATAAGCAAATAATAAAAATGGAGGCAAATATTTGATGACATGATCGAGTTTTAAAATATCTCAGAAAAAAAGCAATGTGAGCTAATTAGTTCTGACAGTGTCACATGCTCATAGCGGAGCAGGTCTGATCTTGAAAGTAATTGGAACCTTCTGAGGCCTTGTCTAAAATACAAAAACATACATCAAGTGAGGAAATCAGCCCCAATTAATTTATTATTGCTTAATAAGGCACCAAGAGCGAGGGCTGACCTCCCCAACTTCAGATGGCTAAATGAAGGTTGTGCCAGTCACTGTGGGAATAAAAAGCATTACAAGAAATTTGACAATTTTAGGTCTATATTGGGATAAAATAAATTGAGTTTACGAATTCTCCTTTCTCTCTGCTGATTATAAAAGAGCACAGGGCAATCTCTGCATCATGCCTCCCATCCCATGCTCCACGTCCAGAGACGTGCTCTTGGCCCACCACGTGCATCAAGTGATGCAGTTTATCTCAGATCTCGTTCATTGCAACCCATGCAGAAGTAAGTATTGTTAGCGTACACATGCAGACATTGCTGCTGTTCAGCACCAGAACGAATTAAGCTGTAGTAACCTGTTTGTGTACCTGCATCTTCTGTAATGAAGAAGATTTGAAATGCCCCTGAGCTGAGCATTAGCAAATCAAGAGTTTAACGCTTTGGGATATGTGCTGTAGTTGAAGTTATGTGACCAGCTGGCACAAGATTCAGAAATGCTTAACTTGAGTAATTTGGGCGCAGTGCACTGTTTCAAGTTATTATCTGCATAACAATGCTGCCACAAGGTTCCAGCTAAAATCAAAATCCAGCTATATTACACGGTACACACATTTGTAAGCAACTTTGTCCTCTGTGGACTGAAGCACGCCACTGCAGCACCAGGAGACACTTCTACCCCCAGCTGCACCCTCCACCTTTACACAAACGTTGTGCCTCACACCTAAGCCACTGCATCTTCTATAGGGGAGCAAAATATCAGATACCTGAGGTCTACAGCTGAGTCCTAAAGAAACACTGATTGTTTCTGATAATGTACAAAACAGACAAGGAAACAAAGCAGGGAGCTGGCTTCCCAAGATCACTCAGAAGGTTGTGGAATAGCCTGGAAGAGTCCAGACCAATCCACTATACCACGGCATCTCCCAAAACAATTTTTCATCACAGTACTTTATTTCTCACAGGCAAATTTTAGAATAGATCATACGTCTACGCAGCAATGCCTACGGGCAGGTAGTCATACCTGACTGAAGTCTGGGCAAAGCCATGGGGTATCAAGTGCATGGTCTGAAGAACTGAGCAGAGGTCTCTGGTAAATCTTCAGAACCAGGGGTGGGGATGAGGGAGGGAACTATTTACTCACATTTAGATCATCACACTAGTACAGAAGTGCCAAAAGGAGGGAAAGAACAAATAATTCTTTCCCTTACATTGTGGAACAGCTACAGAGCTAAGCTGAAGTGACCCTTACTGCTGCTGAGGTCTCAGCTCACTGGCCAGCAAATCTCCTCTTTGCTTAAGACAACCTCCCCCTACCTACAGTCAGTGCTTTACAAATTAACCTCACTGCCACGTTGATTGGCGGGTGAGGGCTTGTTTTCTCCAGTGACAAACAGCTGATGTTTGCCAAATTCAGATCCCTGCATAAGCAAATATTTTTCAAGCGCTGAATTTCTAAACAAGCTAGAAAAATGCGTTAAAAGATGATTGTGTTCCAGCATTGCACAATATTCATACTGCTAAAGCTACTTAATACTTGCACATCCAATGCATATATATAATTTGATGAAGTTTTAACTGAACTTTTAATAACTGTTTACAGTTACTCATGAATTATGTCGTGACAAAAACTGGACCAAAAGTTTCATTGGTCTCTATACAAGTGCATATCAGTGCTTGCACATTCAGTCTCCTCTTCTGCATGACCAAAATTTTCCACTTTTTATGAAGAACTGCTCTTCATTTGGTCTCTCCTGTTAGGTGAGGTGCACCTCAGTTGGATGACATTTGTTTTTTCAGCTTGGCAAGACCAGTAAGACATTCATCTCTCCATTCCCTCCTGGCATTGAGGTGTTTCGGAACAACTGGAATTTTTTCAGACATTGCCTGAAACAGAAAATTTAGGAGATGATTAAATCTCGTTTTCCTGAGTAGTAAGAAGGATTATTTTCTTGCTTTCGCTGCATCAGAACAAGTATCCTTCAATACAAACTGTCATATAGTCTATCACAGGCAATAGGCCACTAAGCCTTCATGTGGCTGACTGGAAATTAGCTAACCTGTATGAGAGAAGTGCTCCCACTTGGAGAAGGTTGGCTTGAATGTTGCAATGAAGGTGCCTACAGAAACATTAGTGCATCAGTTTCTTTTCTCAGTTTACCCCACACAGCCACTGTCTCGCCTACATGACAATAATCTTTTATTAAGTAGGAAGGAGGACACCTGGACTTTCATATTGCTAAACATATGCTCTAAACCAAATTTGTGTGTGTATATGTAACACTGTAGTCTCTCTTCTGGCTCCTAATAAATCTAATAATAGATAACATGTTTTTTTGAAAACATCTGTTTTAGGAATGCCAGTTACAGTCGAAATGACAGGGAAAGAGATGGAACAAACCTATAATTTTATTTTTGTTTTTTAATGGAAAATGTGGGAAAGAACATAGCACTATTTAAGGGTCCGAAGGTAGAAGCCTGAACAAATCAGAAGGCAAAAATACTATTTGCAAGTAAATGGAGGGGAAAAAAAGTGCTACTGAGTGCATAAACAAAGTTTGCCAAATGTATCTGCTAAATATACCACTGAAGGTAGAAGAACAGATAGAAAACTCAAGCAAGCTAGCACAATGGAAACGGACTTTCATTTAAGGAAAAACAGCTGGGTTTGAGATTGGAGATACAGATTACAAGGCCATCTTTGCCAAAGCAGCACCTGAGGTCTTCAGTTTAAAAAGCAATTTTTGAGAAACCAGATAAAACCTGGTTCTGCTACTAATAATTGGCAAGTTGCAGTCACTCCAGAAAAAAAAAAATCAGGGGGAGGGATAGATGAGTAAGATAAGAGATGTTTAATGGTTTACTCTTAAGAGAGGATTCTTGCAAGCTCATCTTTGGCATTGAAAACTGCAGATAATAGGCGCAGAAACAGATGCTGAACTGGAATCTGGCATTCCTTAAAGAAACCCAACCTGTTTCATTTTAATTAAAAGCTTCTAATTGTGAATAGCTCCACAGTTGTCATAGATTGTTATTACAAGCAGACTATATTGTTTAAGCGTAGAAAAATCTTCCATTTTAACATAGCTGATGTTGAAATTGCATTAACATAAAGAGGAACAAAAAGCTATTTTCCAGACAGAGTGCCTGCATATATGGAATTAACGTGTGACAGCTAAACACAAACAATTTATTATACACACATTCTTCAGCAAAGCATTAAAAAAGGCAATGTTGAAAGGTAGAATTAGGAAATGGCAATACTTTGGAGTTAACTGCTATGAACACACATAATATCCTATATGGTGAATATAAACAAATTGTTGGCTTTGAAACATAATAGACATACTAGGTCCTGATAGAGCATAGCACTTAAAAAACACATCTTTTCTGTAAGCATGCAAATAGTCTTAGCAGACTGCTCACATGCTTAACGTAAACACGCCTTTGTATTCATTACAGACTGGAGATCTAGCTTGTAAATATACTAAATCAATAGAACAGCTGGAGGAAAAAAGCCATAGGACTTATGCAGGAAGACTGAGTAGGAGGAAGACACAGAGAGAAAAGTCGTTGTGTAGGAAAGGAAATTTGGAGCTATGCATGTAACAATTGAGAACATGACAGACACAGTAAGAAATAGCATGGGGGACTTAACATAAACAACCCACAGTTGTTATCAGTTGACTCCTAGTAATGTTACTCACCTGCTAGATTGTATTCCCTTGATGTACTTCAAAGTGCTTTGGAACAGGGACTTACATAATCATACATATTCTGTACTAATGTTTTTGCTCAAGGTACACATTCACACAAGAAATAGATTACAGTTGTCTCTAACAGTAAATTGTAATTATACATACATTAAAACAAAAGCTAACATTCTTGATTCTGAAAGTCATTGCATCTATTGACTCTCCATATATTTACCTGACTGATTTTCTGCTCAGTTTCGCCTGAAAATTCTGGAACTGGTCCGAAGGTGTTCAGAACAAGTTTCATACCTTCACGGTATCTTTCACAGTAATTTGAAATACCTAAAAATAAGAGTGAAAAAGTACATTTGAACAGAAATTCCTACTTGAAGTTCGATAACATTACCTGTGCTTAAGCCTTGTCTTAAATCAGAGTCCAAAAAGGGTGTGCTATTATGCCTAAGACACCTTTATCACCAAAGAAAAATGGATTCTATCCACTGCATTTCCATTAAAGTTCAAGAAAAAAATCATTTAGGACACGCCTTCATTGCAAAACCAGTTAATGTTCCATACCAGCAGGCAATGCTATGTGAGGGAAGCAGTAGGCAACCATAGGTAAACTTGTGCTTTGTTACTCGAGACAAGAAAACCTCCCCAAACAGTGTCCACAGGAAGAACGTTCTCATCTTCTCTCCTCCTGTTCAGTATGTGTCTTACCAGGTGAAGCATCCCTGGTTTTAATTTTATTTATTGACCTTGAATGGGGCAAAGCTCTGGGGAAAAGAGTCAAAGGCATGGAGACCCAGATGGTCTTCACTGAAGGAGAAAGACTTGAGAAGGAACAGATGGATACTTGCAGATCAACATCTTGTTGTGCAACTAGAGGTGACAACAGGGATTTGGCTTTTATGATCACAGAGCCCCCTCTGAGGGATGAGCAGTGCTAGGAGAAAATGGGATTCACCCAACAAATTGAGGGAAATGCATTTTTGCCATAAAGCTGGCTAGCAACACATAACACAAGCAGGCAAGCATATTTCTGGAGAGTGTCAGGATCAAGCTCATTATAAAGGTACTGGATGGGCCAACCAGGGGTGATGCAAAGCTGGCTCTGCTGTTCAGTAACAAGGAAGTTCTGGTTGGGGTATGAGAATCAGTGGCAGCCTTGACTGTAGCAACCACGAAATATTGGAGTTGAAGATCCTGAAAGGAGTAAGGAAGAGTATTAGTAGGCAGCAGACTTGAGTTGATTCAGAAAATCGGTGAGATCCCAATGAGATGCTGCTCTGAGGGGCGAGGCAGCTCAGGAAAGCTGGCTGCTCTTTAAGGACAGCATCCTCCAAGGGCAAGACCTTGATTCTCAGGAAGCCAGGTAGGTAAGGAGAAATTTAAAAATGCTGTCCATGCACGTCCAATGCAATGCTTACAGAAAAGCCAAAGCTCAACTCCAGTTGAGACTTGCAGAGATATCAAGGACAAAACGAAGGGCTTCTACTGTTATATTAGCAATAAAAGGTTGAACAAGGGAAGTCTGGGCCTGTTGCTGAATTAGCAACTGGAGAAACAGGTAATTCTGAGTAACTCATTGGTTTCTTTGCTTCAGCAAGGTCTCCCATTCCTCTGTGCTTAAGAGGCAGGGTTCAAGGAAAAAAAGAGCAACCAGCAGGAGGTAAGGATCTAGTCAGAGATTACAGAGATTACTTGCAAGAATTCAGCCCTACCTGAGTCCATCATAGTCCATCAGACCCCACAGACTGCATTCAAGGATACGAGAGAAAAGGCCAACATCCTTGCAAGGCCGCATATTTTTTAAATCGTGACAATTAATACATTGATCAAATCATTTGAGATTCCCAAATGACAGCAAATATTGCAAATATTGCCCTCATCCTCAGAAAATGTAAGAACAATCCAGGGTACTACAGGCCAATTGATCTCACTTCTGTCCCTGAGAAAATCAAGGAACAAGTCCTTGACTGGAAACAAATTCTTGGGCACAGAAATAAGAGGAAAGTGATTGTTAACAGTCAAGTACTTGCCATTGGTAAATCGTATCTGACCAGCCTCACTGACTTCTGTTATAAAATCACTGGATATATGGGTAATGGGAAAGTCATGGATATCATTTACTTCAACTTCAGAAGGGCATTTGGCACTGATCCCATGATATTCTTGTATCAAACTTAGGACATTAGGGTCTAGATGTAGGATAATTAGATGTTAGGTTGAATGTTAGGAAGAACTTCTTTATTGAAAGGGTTGTAAGGCATTGTAATAGGCTGCCCAGGGAAGTGGTTGAGTCACCACCCCTGAAGGTCTCTAAAAGACGTTTAGATGTAGAGCTTGGTGATATGGTTTAGTGGAGGACTGATAGTGTTAGGTCAGAGGTTGGACTAGGTGATCTTGGCGGTCTCTTCCAACCTGGATGATTCTGTAATGTATAATGATGCAGTGAATGCTCAGGCTCAGAAGGTAGCAGTTAATGGGTTATACTCTACTCAGAGGCCTATAAAAGTGGAGTACCACAGGAATCTATCCCAAGAACTGTACTGCATAATAGCAATTAAATCTTTGAATGATACTAAGGTGGTTGGGGGAGGGAGGGGGAGGATCAGCCGATACACTGGAAGGCAAGTATCCAGAACAACTTAGGCTGGAAGAATAGGTCGACACAGACCTTAAAAAAATAATTAACAAGGACAAATGGAAGGTCCTACACCTCGGAAGAAAGAACTCAGTCATGGAATGGTTGAGGACGGAAGGCACCTCTGGATCTCATCTGGTTCAACACTGCCGCTCAAGCAGGAACACCCAAAGCAGCTTGCCCAGCACCATATCCAGGTGGCTGTTGAATTCCAAAAAGATCTCCAAAAAGAGAGACTCTGCCTTTCTGGGCAACCTGTTCCATTGTTCAGTCAACTCAACTTGCAACAACACAGACTCATGCACCCCAAGAACTCCCAGTCCCTGTAGGCAACAAGCTGAATGTAGCACCTCTGAGTATAACCCACTCTGCTCTTTGATAGCCGTTGCATGGAGCAGCTGCATTTTCCAGCAGTGGAAACAAATATCCTCAGACACTACTGAAAGGGTCATGATCTACAAGGTCAGTCAAAATGCTCCTGACATCAGATGTGCAAAATATAGATTCAGCACCAGTAGCAAGAGGCTTGGGGAAAAGAGAAGAATGACTTTTCCAATTAAATTTGACAATGACATACCAGTCTTAAAGAAGAGAGCATTAAAAGGACCAGTAACAATGTGAATTTTCTTCATCCTAGCATGGAAAAACAGCCATCAGGAAAGCTATGTTCAATGGACAGATATGAAAGGGAGCAGGGAAGCTGGAAGTCTAAACCCCTTAGAATCTGTACCCAAAGGCTGAAGTCCTGCTGACAAATAAAGGCCCTGACTGACGACCTCTGACCAGCACCCCAGAAAGCAGGTAGTCAGAGAACCATAGATCCAGCTAGCTGGTAATGATGAGTAAAATGGCAGTGTAGTGGGTTTACGTGGCAAGGTTTTGGTAGCAGGGGGCCATAGGGGTGGTTTCTGTGAGAAAGATCTAGAAGCCGCCCCATGTTTGGGAAGGGCCCCGTTGTTTTCCAGATCTGAGCCAATAAGCGATGTTTTGCGCCTCTGTGAGAGCATATTTAAGACAGGGAAAAAAACGCTGCGCCACACAGCAGCCGGGAGAGTCAAGGGAGTGAGAAACAGCCTTGCAGGTGCCAAGGTCAGTGTAGAAGGAGGGGGAGAGGTGCTCCAGGCGCCGGAGCAGAAGTCCCCTGCGGCCTGTGGTGAGGACCATGGTGAAGCAGGATGTCCCCCTGCAGCCCATGGAGTACCACGGTGGAGCAGGGTTTCACGCTGCAGCCCGTGGAGGAGACCACGGTGTAGCAGGTGGCCCTGCACCGACGGAGGCTGCCGCCTGTGGAAGACCCCTGCCGGAGCAGATTCCAGGCCGGACCTGTAGCCCGTGGAGAGGAGACCACGCAGGAGCAGGTGATCTGGCAGGAGCTGCTGCCCGTAGGGGAGCCAGGTTGGAGCAGTGTTCTCCTGAGGGATGGACCCCGTGGTACGGACCCATATCTGGAGCAGTTCTGGAAGAGCTGCTGCCTGTGGGAAGCCCACGCCGGATCAGTTCGTCAAGGACTGTATCCCGTGGGTGGGACCCCACAGCACAGGGGATGAGGGTGACCGAGAAGGAGCGGCAGAGAAGAAGTGCTGTAGACTGACCATAACCCCCATTTCCCCGTTCCCCTGCGCCGCTCGGGGGGAGGAGGTAGAAGAGGGTGGATGGGGGGGGAGGTGCTTTTGGTTTCTTTCCTTTGTTTCTCACTTCTCTAGCTTGTTAGTAATGAGCAATAAATCTTACTATCTGTCTTCTTATGCTGAGTCTGGTTTGCCCGTTACACTAATTATTGCGTGATTTTCTCGTCCTTATCTCAATCCTTGAGCCCCTTTCACATATTTTCTCCCCATTCCTCTTTGAGGAGGGGGAGTGAGAGAGCGGCTGTGGTGGAGCTCGGCTGCCCACTCGAGCGGAACCACGACAGGCAGTCAGGTAGACCTTGGCCAAAGGTACAGCTTTAGGAGGAATCCCAAAATAATTAGTGCTGAGGCGTTAAAGAGGAGCTATAGTGATACATGGACCTATAAGAGAACTCAGTCATCTAGCAGACTCCTTAGTGCTGTTAACTACCACAGTCAAGAAGGGACAAGTCAGCCTTTCCCAGTGAACATCAATCTAGAAGTCATGAGCTGCACCACAGCAGCACACAAGTAATGCTATTCTGTCAGTAAGCAAGTCAACACAAGTAAGAATGTAATTATCCCAATGAATAATGCAAATCTGAGACAGGAAGTTCTGAATATCCACTGAATGTCTGTGACAAATTCCCTTTTCTGATAACCTTAGAACTGAAGAACTTTCACCTTTCGTTCTCATTTTAATGAGCTAATTACCCATGCAAAGAGAAAGAGAAAACTCCAGAAGACTAAGGCAGGTGGGGACAGTCACCAACTCTTCTGTGAAGGCTCAGGAAATTGTACAGGCTGAGAAGCATGAGCCTGAACTCATCATGGTCTTATCCAGCCACAAAATGCGAGAAACGTAAGTGGGGTGGCCTGACTACCGCACCAAAGAATCCTAGGTCAGGTCATTAAGCAGTCTCTTTCCTGAACAGCTTACAAACAGTTCCCTGGAATGCAATACTGTGTGGTATCAATACCACAGAAGTCACACCTGTCTAACCCTAAATGGTTGAGGTTAAAGGTGGATGAAGGAACGGAAACCTCAGACTACTGGCAACCATGAATCATGAACTACAATACTTACACGGCACAGCACACCTCACAGCCTGAATTCGCTGAAGTACGCGCATTCCAAAAGGCTTCTGAGGTTGGTAAGAGTAGGGAGAATGTTGTTGTTCCTGGACCTAAGACAGAAGAACTTTCAAAGGACAGACACTTCCACTAAGGAATTAGCACTCTGAAGTTAGGATGATCATCACAAGCAACCAAAGGGACAGAATGGGAGAACATACCCATTGCAAGAGAGCAACCTGGGAAGATTTGAGTGTATTGAACCCTCTTCAAAACTTAAGAAACATTAGCATGTCAAAAGGAAGGAAGGAAACTGAGAAAAAGGACAACATTGTAGTAGCTTGAAGCTACATGTGGTGCCAAGAGCATACCAATCAGCATTTAGTCAACCTACCTCCTTGTGTTATCTACCCATGGAGCGCATGTGCTCCTCGAACCCTCTCTGGCATGTTCTGGCCTTCCCCAGCACAGAAAGAGGAGGACAACTGGTCATACAAATTGAACAAAATACAAAGTTTCCATATAACTAGAGAACTGATATGCCATATCAGTTGTACAGAACTTTTTGTATGTGTCAGTCAGGAAAACTGAACAAAGCCAGAAACATTCAAATTGCCTAGTGGCCACCAAAACATCACTGACAGGAAATATGATTGAGGAAGAGAAGCATTACCATGGGATGTTGAACAGGCTGTGATATGATTTTATCTCTTCATTGAGGGCATAAGCAGAGACCATCCTCCTCCACAAGATCTCTGCAAAGGACCACTGGTTACTGGAACACTGACCATACCTTGTTATTAGCATAAAGAGCCTGTGCGCTACCTCTTAACAGCTAGGTTCACAGACTCTGGCACCTAAAGCCAACCTAGATCAACCTGCAGCAGATATTCTGGATGATACTCATGCACCAACCACAAGATGATGATGCTTACATTTCATCTTACTCATGTGAGCTTCCTGTAACAGTGGAGAGTTGAAGAGTCTGAGCAAGTTGTTTGCCCCCACATCATGCAATGTCATAGAAAGTTCCCAGATATAGAAGTAGAAATAAATAACTGATGCTGAGGAGTGCAGAACTACATGAACACCTTGCTAACTCACAGCTGGTAGCAGCAGCTGTTGCCAGCTGGACAATCACAAAAGCAGAAATGGTTATTCAGCCAAACATGGCAATTCAAGCAAATCCACACAAGCAATTAGTAATCAAATGAATGGTAAACAAAGCTGTGTCAGTGACCAGTTATTCTGGTGCTTCAATGGCTGACAAAAGTCTATGACACCTAGACCAGTGCTGAATAGTTTGGGATTGGTAATTTTCCAATAGCCAAGGTGAACCTCTCAACCACCTGGTCAGCCTGTGTAATAATACCATAGATCTGAGTAGTTCCAATTCTAGTACAGTCAGGAAGGTAAAAACCGAAGTCTGTGTCAGCATTTTTTTTTTTTTTTTCAGGAGCCTCAGCCTAAAGAGAGAACATTAGTATTTTGGGAAGCAAAATGCTTGGCCTTATCCATTTACCTAGTGGATGTGAACTCCTGGGTTGGAGATGGCCTTCAAAGCTCACTCAGCCAGCTAGGCCTGGAAATTGAGCTCCTACTGGAGCTCACCTACAGCTTGAATGAATCAGAATAATTTCTGGGTGGGTGTTTCTTACCAAGGTAACAAAGACATGCCAAACGCAAGTTGGGTAATATAATTCACTCACTGCATGCAACGTATGAATGAAAAGAAGCCTTAGGCAAAGTCATCAAAACAAGAAAAGATAAAAACAAAATATTATGGCTGTAGAGAAGAGCAGCACTACAGCTTACCTCAACATTGTGGCTGAAATAGCAACATGCAGGCATGCATGCTGCTTGCCAAATGGTGTGGATGCTCTATGCAAACACTTTCCAGTCTCAAGAGAAGGGAACACACTGAAAGTTGATATAGAGAGATAGATGGTACTACTCTAAGACTTAAAAATAATAATAATTAGTTTCAAAATAGGTAACTTGAGATAGCACTCCCAGCATGAAATCTCAGGAGACACCCACTGTTTGACTTGATGTAAGAAGTCAAGATCAACCCTATGCTGCCAGCTTTAAGAAACTGCTTGAGCAATGGGGAACACTGCTGGAAAAATCGCTTTGCTTTTCAAACACAATCTCAAAATGATAAATATTTGACTCCAGATCTTCAGACTTAAGAGTTCCTTGACTCAAAGGTCAGGGCTACTGCAAAGGTGGATGAGAAGAGCACTTGACTGGAGCATAGGGACAAGAAGATGGAAAACAAGTATGACAGAGTCCCTTTAACTTTAATCCTTGTTGATACTACCCAGGCAGCATCTTAAGCTGGCTGAATTAGCATCTGTAAACAGTGTGAGATAAGACAGGGCAGTACCTGGGAGCTGGAGAAACAGGAAAATGATGGCAAATAGGGCTATTAAAGACACTCACCATCTTTCCTTGTATCCAGATACTGTGCCTCATTATTTCCAACTGGAAAGAAAAGAATGACAAGATGCATCTGGGACAAAGAGGGGAAGCAACCTGCAGTACAGGAATGACAACAGTTTCCTTTTTCCCCATGTGGTTTGTTGCCTCCCTGTTCAACCTCTGTCTTCCTTGCACACTGACCTCATCCATGTTGGAGAGAGGCAGCTGGGAGAGAAGGCAGATGTTGCAGCAGACATCTGAGAACTACAACCACAGAACAGAAATACCTCCAGAGAAGGCAGGAGTTCCATGAATCTCCCTTCCACCACACTTCCAACTGTGATGGAGAGGGAAAGAAGAGGATGGAATAACAAAGTGTTTTAAGGGAGTAGCAGATATGGATTACAGAGATGAAAAGGGGTACAACCTAACTTCCATGAAAAGTCTCTATCCCACTCAGCATTTCTGCCTGGTAAAGTGCAGTTAAAAGAACAAGTTACCGTAAGCGAGCTGAGGGCATTCATTCAAGGCTCTTTAGCTGCCCATACCTATCTTGCCCAACGGGAAAGGCAAGGCTCTTTTAGGAAGAATAAGCTACGCTTCTGGTTTGCAGGTCCTCACCTGAAGGACTTGCACTGGTGTGACACAAACATGGGTATTGGTGAAATGTCTCTAGCTGCATCAAGATGAATGGGGCGTTGAGGATGGAAAAGAAAAGGAACTCTGGACAGGCTTTTAGCTTAGAAGTATGCATAAAACACTTTTTGGCCTTTAGAAGACCTCTTTGCAAGTGAAGGTCCTTTAGATAAAGGTGATGGGAAGAATGGGGAAAAAGAAGGGAAAACATTGCAACATTTTCATGCATGTGAACAGCCTCAAGTAACTTAGCTTCTTGCCTGCTAAGACTCCTGCCTTTTTCATAAGAAGGACAACAGGCATGAAGGATGCAAGCAAACAAACTCGGTAAACGAGTTTGGCAAGGACATTACATGTGGGGCAAAATGAGGAAGACACTGAGATATTTGTGAGACAGAAAAAGAGACAGTGGCATTAACTTGACTACTTTGAACTTGATGAGCAATATAATAAGAAGATAGTGTAATGACTCAAAAACAGTAGTCAAGATGGTCAAGCCACTGATGTAACATCAAATATTTGAAAAGACAGGGGTGGGGTCATTTTAGGAGGTAAAATCTAATAAGAGGTTGCACTTGGTAAGAATGAAGGTGAGTATAGATAAGATCAGAAAAAAGGGGTGTATTTCAGGAACACCATGGAGGAATTTGTCATGGTTAGGATAAGTTCAGAGAAAAAAGTTCCAACCTCTTTGTTTTGCTGACATTACAAGTCTGAAGAAAACTTTCTACGTGTAATCCTATCTTCATCAAGGGTGTGTTCGGACACAAATGCATGCTCTCAGTTAGGGTGTGAATTCACAGGACACTTGCTACTCGACATTAATTCCATGTGAGGTTACTTAAGCTGCATGAATACTTTCACCTACACTAAGACAGTCGTAGCAACAAAAAAGTTTTCTTCTCGCTGGTGCTGTGTTACCATCTCAGTAGCAGTGTACAAACATTCCTTTTGTTAGATTAGCTTCATATATGGGATGAGGTCCATAGACAGGTCACTTGGTGAGCACGCAAATTCCTCTGTTAGCACAAGGGAGAAGGCGGCACTGAGATAGGTTCTTGAGAATCAGAGCTTTATCGTGATCACTTGAGAAAAAAACATGAATTCCTGTGCAAAGTAAGTTGCTCCCTTCAGAAGATGGAGAGACCCACTTTGCACCTAACAGTCCATAGTAGGAAACTGGTAAAACCAACCTCTGCACTGAAAAATCAAAATAAAAACAAATAACCTTTGCTTACTGTACACAAGCATTCTCATAGAAAAAGCCTGCAGCTGCAGATGCAAACAGCAGTTCTAGCAGACTATAAACTGCTTTAATCACCCTATTGGAAAGCAAACTGAATGTGAGTAAACAGGTATGAAATAATTGGTGGGCACATGAAAGAAGAGATTGTAGGATTATGCATCACTGTGATCATCTCAGCTCTACAAGTATTCCTGAAATAAATGGAGATATTTCAGTATCATAAAACACAACACATGAGCTAGTCAGAAAGAGGGGCAATCTTCCTTTTCTTTGATTTGACTACCTTAAAGAGATTCACACACCTTCTGCTTACTTGCTTGTGTCACAAATCTCCTGAACTGGGTTGAATCCTTGCTCCCTTCGTGGAAGAATTAATCCAGAGGATGTAACAATGAAAATAACCTATGCTTTAGAACTAGCCAGCATGTATGTCTACAGTAATTGTTAAAATACATACTTTTTGTATGTAAAAGAAAAACACCCTTGCTTTGAATTACGGGTTATGATTCTCCTTTCCCTTTGATCCTTTGTGCTTTCCATACAACACAATCATTCCACTCCTATCATCCCAAACCTATTCATCTGACAGGTGCTTCCAAGATGAGTTAGCGTTCCTTCTTCCAGTAAGTGAAGCAAAGTTTTGACCACGAAGAATCATACTGTGCTTACTGGCTATCTGTGCTTTTAAGGACCATACATCAAATCCATTTTACATCCAGTCCATGCTATGAACACCTCACAAATACCACAGTGAGTAATAGGCAGAATACGAACCTGGAGTGGTGTTTTTATAAATATGATACTGAAAAATATCCACAAAGATCCTTCAACCTCCCCATATCCAACTCCTGTACTAGTATTATCAGTTTTAGATCAAGATTAAGTTACAATTATAGCTCACTAAGTACCCCACTACTAAAAGTAACCAACCTAGGACAGCCATTAAATACACATGAAGAACTTTTGCTGCAAACACGTAAAATACTGTATATGATGGTCTGGCCTCTGTTTTTACAGATTATTTTTTCCTAAGGTCTTCAAACAAATTGCCAGTTCAAGAAATAGGAGATACAGTCTTACTGAGGCTGCATAAAAGAATCACTTAGTTTGGAAATGACCTCTACGATCATCTAGTCCAATCTTTTAAATCATATTAAATATCTTCACATGTAACAGGCATGGAACTGCTTTTGGTATGGAAACTTCTTTTTATTGCTGTAAGTGAAATTAGTAAAGATTGTGAAATGGATGTTGATGGATGTATATTTTAATGATACAGGCACTTATACAGGAGTGACACTGTCTGCTAACATAATCCCTCAGTAAGGAAACAGGTAAAGTGACTCTACTGAAGTCTATTCATGTTCCTTATAAAAGGAACGTAACGGCATTTCTTGTGCTATTGCCATGAGAAATCATAAGATGCTTACTGAAAGTGAAACTAACAATCAACATTATGATATGTAAATTGAATTATTTTTTTTTTAGGAGGTTACCTTTGCCTGTTGCCATTCAGTTTTCAACTTGCTGTTGCTGCTTCTGCTCCTTTTAGTGGCTTGACATTATCACTTTGATGTTCAAAGCTGTTGGCTCACAGCCACATATTCAGAATTCCCATTACTCATGCATGGATTAACCAGTAGTCTAAGGTGGCCTAGATAATAGCTTTTGATAAGGCTACTTATGAGTATGCAGGAAAGGACTGAAGAACTAATACATGGGAACCCTGGCATTAGCACATAGGAGGGTCATGGGAGGATCTTGATGTATTGCATCACCTTAACGCTGACTTCAAAAGAAATCTCTGGAATAATATTCTTTATTCAAAAACAAACAAAAATATCACACCGCCCTTACAGAGAAAAACGGTCTTCCCCACCTTCCAGGATCTCCCACAAACACTATTTTCCTCTCATGCTTCCTGCATCCCTACTATGTTTCCTCCTTGACTAGCAGTGAGGTTAAGATTGTGGAAAATTGCCATTTTAAGTCTAGAAAGGTAGCTGCTGTGAAGCTAGTAAAGCTGCTGGACAGGCAAAAAAGGAGAATGGAGGCATCTCTACCTCAATTTCCTTTTGCTGCTCAAAAATAGACACTTAGTGCACTGCATCAGAAGAGTGCTGTCCTGGGCAAGCATCCATGATATTCCTTACTATGGGAAGCAATTCTGGGCAAACAAAGAAGTTGGCAGTGGTATAAGCGTGCCCATAAGCCATCATGTGTCCTGACATCAGCAATTTTGATGTAGAACTGTCTCTGATTAGAGCAGCAGCTTGAATAAGTCTGCCAGCACAAACAGAAGCAGCTCTGAAGTTGAAGAAAAGGCATCTGCAAGATGGGGAGCGAAGGAATACTTCTCGTGATCAAAGTTACTGAACAAACACAAAAGCACCTTGTCAGCAAGTGTCCCAGTTCACAAATGTACTAGTTATATTATTTCAAAGATATTTAATTGAAAGTGTTATATAATGCTAAACTAACTAAATAGGTATATTTTGACTTTGTATTTTGCAAACCTACCACAAAGCTACTCTTTCTTCAATCTCCTTTTCTTTATCAATCTCGTGGATTGTATTTTCTAATTTTCCTCCTCTGATCTTGAACACTAATATTACTAACCGAAGGTAGCATTAATCTAGAATCTGGATAATCTCTGCCATGAATAAGCAACCTACCTACCAGTTGCAAATACTACTTGAAACTGGTTTGAGATGGGAAATTTCAGAAGTGTTTTATAACAGTAACTACTTTCTGGTGGGAATAAGGAAACGAAGCTGAATCACGATGGAGCATTAAAATGTCACAGAGGGCACTCCAGGAAGAATATCAAAACCAACCTAAACGATTATAAATTCCATTAATCTCAAGTGAATATATATATTTAAATCCATGATCCTAAATTCTAAGATTATATATAAAATAAGATAAAGGATACCCAAGAATGATACAGTCTCTGAAACCATTTTTTTTTCTGGTACTAATACACATGTTGTTCTGCTTTTATGTTTTAGTTGGGGCTGTTTAGCAAGTTGCTCTGACAGAATCACCTGCACATAGACAGTTCATGCAGAGGATGGCATGGCAGGTTAGTGGAATCAGGGGGCAAGGACTGGAGAACCCTGGCCTGCAAGACTCCACGTAGATTGCTGTGTTTAGGGATGTGCAGTGTGCATCAGTTCCGATATATCTTCTGAATTCATATACTTTATATTGAGTGTGTCTACATTCAGTAGAGAAATTACTGGAAAATTTCTGGGGGAAGCTTTTAGGAAGATGCCTCTACTTAGATGGATGGATGTTGTTTCCCTTAACAATTGCACAAAAGCAAACACTTTGTGACATTTAATTTACTGGTATGCCACCAAACTGACAAGCAGAAAGCCTCTGGTGGAGGACACATTTCCACATTCATATGGAAATTGACAATTTGCCCTTAAAAAACACAAATTTTTGCAAAGTGACTGATCAATAAGTAGTCATAAAACACTCCTATTTTCCACTGATATTTTACAATCTTCATTTCTTATTTTCATTTCATTATTGTATTCTTATGCATTGCAGCAGTTCCTGAAAGATCCATCAGTGGAGAAGGGGACTGCCATGTCAAGGACAATACAAAAGCAGAATAAAGACAGCCCACAACATAAAAAAAATTAAAAATGTGTTTAGTTAGTCTTTAGGAAGTAAAGATCATTCATGTTTTTTTGTTTTGTTTTGTTGTTTTTTTTACATTTTGTTACATTTATTGCTTAAACCTTTGTAGCCCCAGTCTCGTAATTTTGATTTCATTCCATGCAATTAACTTTTATTTAGCTTGGATTTATGTATGTAATTCCAGAAACACCTAAGATCTATCTTGATTATGCAAGGCGTGTTGAACTGTTACCTCACTGCTTCAACTAAGTTAACTTTGTAAGAACGGTGTTTTGCAGACAGAAACAATTTCACTTCAGGAACTAAACCAGTTTAAACCAAACCAGCACCAGCCGTGCTTACAGTGAACCTTTTGCTACCAGTTCCTCAAAGAAAAAAAAAAAAGGCACTCACCGATGGAAAGTGAGTTTCTGTTGACATGGAATTATCAGACACACTTTTTTTCTGACACTCATACAGTCCTGAACTATGTGTACTGCAATGGTTTCAAAGCACTGGAACAGGTCTTGGAAAAATGAGGTGCACAGCTGGCGTTTCAATTAGATGTCATTTTTGACATTATGCAATGTAAGACTTTCTCCATATTTATCTCATTTTAAGGTACCTACCTTCTGCATTAAGATGCATGGTTTCCAGAGGTCCAATGAATGCGTATCGCATTCCCAATCCATCAGACATCACAAGGTCTAGATCAGTAGGAGATATTACTCCTTCCTATATGGCAGAAGTAGAAGAGGAAAACTTGTGAATGTTAAGTTTTAATGCAAAACTGATTGTTTTTTGCATATAATTAAAAAAAATAAAATTTAAGAAGTAATACAAAGAGAGACTAGAAATAGCAGTTAGTAAATGTTCATCAGAATCGTGCACCTACTATACAAGTCTTGTTATTCAGTATAAACATTAATTCACCTAACTTTTTTTTAAAACACATTGGTAAGATCACCATACTTCATAATCTAAATACATTTTGACAGTACCTTATTTTTTAAATTGATTGTAGATTAATACACTATGTAATACAAACTACCTGTACACACTAATTTGCCTGATACTTACTACTTAGAGTAATCCATGTATTAAAATTAAATTGACCTGTTTATGTCAACCCATAAACACTTTTCTTAGAAAAAGAGAATCAGAGGGTGACACTCTTAATAGCACATGACCAAAAAGAGTTTATAGTAAAGTCCAAGTATCATACCAGCACTTTTAAATACAGAAATTTTAGCTAAATCTTACACCTCCCTTCATTTTCTCCTAGTTCAGGATTTTTGTGCAGACTTGCAACTGGCAGAATGGGGGTGCAGCATTTGTACTACCCTGAGGCCACTTGAAAAAAAAGGCTAGGACCAAACACGCAGGCAATGCAGCTGCCACTCCCTTCCAAAAAACTCACTGAATATTCAACCTACACAGCCTCAACCTGCCCAGGTTCTTGAGTTCATTACCAGTCTCAAACCTCAGAGTTGGCAGGATAGGAAGTATACAAAATGAAGAATTTCTCCTGTTAAAAAATGAGTGCTGCTGTTCCACCCAGATGGTGTCACTTACAGGAAAGCCAACGCCCCCATCAGGTTAGGGCAAGTACGTGAAGGCTTATAAAAATGAGTTAATGAACAGTAACTTACAGCTTTACTTAAGAAAAATAATATTTATCATATGAGGTTGATTTTCCACCTACTGGAAAGGCCTGGACAAACTAAGACCTGTTCTAACTACTTCCATCAGACAAAGCTTCATTTCAAGAACTTGTCATCTTAATTCAAAGGGACAAAAGAAAAATCATTTCCTTCTGGTTGTTAAGGTGAGAGAGATGCTGAATTGTCTGTCTACCTGTAGCCTACCTGGAGGTGATCCCCCTACAGAAGACCTCTTGCTCCACGAGCCTTCTTTAGCTGCAGCAGGCAAATAGATATACTTGTCTGCTTGGCCAAGACAGGACTGTTTTTTTGTTTTGTTAACTTTTTTGTTAACATTTTAAGATGTTTTGTTAATATCTACACTGTAGAAGTCTCAGCTTAAGTGAGCTGAATCCCATCCACAGTATCCTTCTGTGTTTGTCAAACACATCTGCTGTTGCTTTAGAAGAAAATAAGCCAAGGACCAACATAACTTCCATAACCAAAGAAACTGAGTTTTTAATCATCTCAGGTTTAAATAGAGCCTTTTATAATATTCAGTCTCAAGTCTCAATCTGTTAGTAGGCATTGCTCCTATCAGAAATAACCCTGTCTGAATCACTGTTGCAGGAGACTTTTGAAATCTATCTTGAAAAAGGAAACAATGACATAATTATTACCACCAACCCACCATATTTGCAACATCCAGCTCTGGTAACAATTTAATTATATCATAGAAAAGCTAGGGTTGTAAGGGACCTGAAAGATCATCTAGTTCCAACCCCCCAGTTAGGCACACAATGGCAGGGATAAGAAAGCATTATTTTCTTCAACCCAAAGGTAAGGCACTGGTATGGTTAACATGTCTAGAGGAAGACCAGAAGGTCTGTGTAAAGACAGGTCTAAGTGCAAACCTCAGCATTCAGGTTACAGAACCGGTGTCAGTGAAAGAAACAGGCACCACATGGGCTGTGAAAGTTTTTTTCTCCTGAAATAACACCACAACTAACAATGAGTTACGCTGGTAAAGCTGTGCTTGATGAGTGATTTTTTTTCTTCTCCTCTCAGGCTGATGAAGATTTGCAGACAAACAATTAACCACAAGTTCCAGACAAGCATCTGAATGGCAGCAGCACTTAAACTATAATATTAGAGAGTTGACAGGCTTACATAAGACTTTTGAAACAATTCAGAATCAATGCAGATTAGTTTTCAAATGAAAAAGTGATCTCTTCCTTCCGATACTGTAGTCTTCAGCTTCAGTACCAACATTTGAGGACCCAGGGCCCTCAGGATCACAGGGTGAGTACTTTGCTGTTGGCCTCCTGCCTAAAGCTGTAATGTTATGGCTATGGCTGCTAAAAAGCAAAAATTGCAGTTAACAGAAGGAAAATAAAAGGTTCTTCCAGCGGAGGTCTCTTATTATTCTGTACATATAAGCTCAGTTTTCTTTGTCACACAGATCCTCTTAAAGAAAAGTCTTTTACCTTGTTCTGTTCAGAAACGAGGAGACAAGGAAGAAATATGTTAAACTGCCTTCCTCTAGGGGATAACTACTCCCACTTACATTAAGGAGATCATAAGTTGGTGGAATGATTCAGCAGGGTGGGTGCAAGGTCAGCAAGGTGTCTTCCACAAGGACTGGTGTTTATGCTAAGAAGTAAACAAGAAAGTCTTCCACAACCCGGTTTCATTAAGTCTAGGTGTGAAACAACCGTCCCAAGGAGGATTTTTCCTCCTCTTCATTCTGCATAACCCTTCTTGCAAGTCTTCCCCTTAAGCGCTTGTCAAAGGGAAGAGGAAGTACATAAAAGTTAAAGCTTTGTTTACCAGAAGCTGACTGACTTTCACAGATGCAGAATTAAGGAGGAAATTTAAAACAAATTCCACCAAAACCTTCAGTGACCCGAATGGGCAGCTAAACTTCAAGATTTACACTAGATCAGAAACCTCCACACTGCTTGTGACACCGCTTACATACCACAATCAGATCTTCCCACGTATTTTAATCTCCTGTGAAGCCAGAGTATTATCCTCTGGTAATTTCTTAGTGATCCTTGTTATGTAGGGACCCTGCTCTCCTTTCCAAAAGCCTGTGGCGGTTCTGCCATCTCCACCTTTGGGCCCTGACCAGCCTGCCAGGTTTTATGTCTGTGAGTCACACCTGCATCTCAACTTCTGTCACCGACTTGGCTTGTCATCATATTAAATATGTCATGGACAAAAAACAATCTTATTTCTTCTGCTGCTACCAATTCACCACGTTCTCCTAGTAATTTCAGCCTTTCTGGAGTTATTCTGGACTCTACTCCTTCCCTGACCACATAATAGGTCTCCAGATTTGCCACTGCATCCTCTGAATCTCCAAGATCCAGTCTTTTTTCTCTCCAGTTGCTACTAATATATTCATTCTCTGTCAAAAGCACTCGTTACACCCTTTACTTCTTCACTATCACTTCAATCAAGTCCCTTCGATCCACACCCTGATGAAATCTTTTTCCAGTCCTATCATTTCGAGCACAAGACTTTTCTCCTAGATTCCTCTACCAGCTCCATTTCTTTCCATTTCATCATGTTTGAGAAACTTGTCCTACAGTTTACACCTTGTTACCTTGCTGGCCCTCATCTTCCCCCATGACACCCTCACGCACCTCACCCTGTAAGAGCCACTGAGTATCAACACCTTCTCCCTGGGCTCTTGAACTTCCTTTTACAATATCCCCTTTTTATAGAACACTATAACTACATGCTTAACCCTCTACAGTTGTTACCTTTGTTTTTTGTAAAGGACCTATGAACAACATTGTAATACAATTAATAATAACAAATTTGGAATTTTGAAGTCTTACCAGTATTTAAGAACAGCCAAGCTAGCCACCTGAGACAGGAGGTACATGAATTAGGGACTGAAGCCAATGCACATTCTTGCTGTGAAAATGAACCAAAATGGACACAGCCAAACCACAACTGCTTATTTTCCAATAGATTAACCAAAAAAATAAATAGCAAGACCACCCATTCTTATTGTCTACAGTCTCCATGACTATAACTTAAAAAGAGTAAACCCATTTTTAACGAAATCTGTATTAAAGTAGTACTAAAGGCATACATAGAGGACAATACATAATCTTTGAGACATGCATCGTATGATCCATCTCACAAAGTAGTTTCAGCAGATTCTTAAAGGTAGCTGAAACTCCTAAACAAGGGCAAATAAAGAGGTCTCTGCTCCCAGGAGCTATGAACAAAATCAGACACATGTACACTAGTGGTTACTGTTAATAAAAGTATGAGAAAGTAAATAACAGGAAATAATAGAGAAAGCTGTCAGATATTTTTCCCTACTATCGGTTGCAGATTATTTTAATAGTTCCACACTTAAAATAACAAAATTTAAGGTTAAGACGACTAAAAAGGTCAGAGCAGTAAGGGTCTTCAAACTCAGCATCTCACAGTATGTCTCTTCCTCTCATTATAAACAGCTTTGCAACCAAGGAATTAAAAATATGAAGGCTACAAGAACTTTAGTCTTATATGCACTGGATGGTCCTATGTTAGTTTCCCCCAGAAAGTTCTCTGGTACTTGACCTCAAAGAGGCAGACATGGAAGCAGAGAACTGGAGTCTTCCCAATATCTGCATTTTCAAGGAATAAATGCGGAGCTTGAGGAGAGAGAAAACTGATACAAGAAGTTCCTGCCACGAACACCTACACTGCCCAAGTGTTTGTAACTTGCATATCAAAACAACATTCAATCAGACATCGTGTCACATGAAAAGACTAACTCAGATCTAAAATAAAGCATCTCATTGCAGCACTCCTGTCGTGAAGGAGAGCATTTGCTTGAATTCTTTCTTTTCATTCCATAAGTGAATCTACAGTCTTTGCTCCTAACTTCTTGTAAAGTTGAACTCCTGTATCCTTAAAACATTTCATGTTATCTACCTTACCGAAGTTCTCAGCACCCAGGTGTTCTCTCTGTACGTCTCCAAACCAGTCTTCGCTCTTCTACTTCCCTTAAAATTGGGTTCTCAACCTCCAGTTCTAATTTTTTGTCACGTTAACCTCCCATTCCACATTTGTCCCAGTCCTGCATTCACTCAGTTTGTGCCCAAATTCAATATACCAGCTCAAGGGTGCTCTTGAGGACCCTAACATCTTTTGCAAAGACACAGCATCCAAATTGCTGATGACACCAAACTTGGAGGAGTTGTGGACTCGAATGAGGGTGGAAAGGCCTTGCAGAGGGATCTGGATAGGTTGGAGAGCTGGGCGATCGCCAACCGCATGAAGTTCAATAAGAACAAGTGCCGGGTCCTGCACCTGGGACGGGGAAACCCTGGCTGCACGTACAGACTGGGCGATGAGACGCTGGAGAGCAGCCTAGAAGAGAGGGATCTGGGGGTCGTGGTAGACAGCAAGTTGAATATGAGCCGGCAGTGTGCCCTGGCAGCCAGGAGGGCCAACCGTGTCCTGGGGTGCATCAAGCACGGCATCGCTAGTAGGTCAAGGGAGGTGATTGTCCCGCTCTGCTCTGCGCTGGTGCGGCCTCACCTCGAGTACTGTGTGCAGTTCTGGGCACCACAGTATAAAAAGGACATGAAACTGTTGGAGAGTGTCCAGAGGAGGGCTACGAAGATGGTGAAAGGCCTGGAGGGGAAGATGTACAAGGAACGGCTGAAGGCACTGGGCCTGTTCAGCCTGGAGAAGAGGAGGCTGAGGGGAGACCTCATCGCAGTCTACAACTTCCTCGTAAGGGGGTGTCGAGAGGCAGGAGACCTTTTCTCCATTAACACCAGTGACAGGACCTGCGGGAACGGGATTAAGCTGAGGCAGGGGAAATTTAGGCTTGACATGGGGAGGGGGTTCTTCACAGAGAGGGTGGTTGCACACTGGAACAGGCTCCCCAGGGAAGTGGTCACTGCACCGAGCCTGACTGAATTTAAGAAGAGATTGGACTGTGCACTTAGTCACATGGTCTGAACTTTTGGGTAGACCTGTGCGGTGTCAAGAGTTGGACTTGATGATCCTTAAGGGTCCCTTCCAACTCAGGATATTCTATGATTCTATGATTCTACTTTAATCACCTTGCCCTGAAATTTGCTGTGCTCTGCTTAAGCACCCATGCCCACGTGCAGTTAGGTCACCATGTGGAGTCTGAGCCTGATCGCAACCTGCTGGCAGGCCCCCCCATCAGATTTCTGGCTCTTGTGGACTTCCCTACTCTTAGACCCCACATGGCAGAAGTTGGCAAGTCCAATGCAGGATCCAGCAGGCAATTACACTTACCACAGGAATTCAGAGCAAACAATGAAGGCTTTGGGACTGCAGTGCTTGCTTTCTGTACAGCCCCAGGTTCAAATGCTCCTCATTAGGTGACACAATCATAGCTTTGTATCAGAGCCCTTCTCCTGTAGTGTGATTCCTGCCCCATGCCTCACACATCTCATCACAACACTGCTGAAGAAAAGAGGGACTGGCAAGCTGTCAGTTACCAAGCTACATTTGGGAACTAAAACATACCCTGCAAACTGTTCAGTCCATTCTTGATGATGTTTTCCCGGTAAATTTTAGACATGCAGGTACAGCTGCACTATCACCAATGCCCTTTTTAAGGCTACATAAATACTACCAGTGAAGTTTCAACTAGTTTCTTGGATGAATTAAGATCAGTTGATTAAAAAAAAAACAAAACAAAAGGAAAAGAAAAGGTGACTGTCATGAAAGTACATCTGCACATGTGTGCAGGTGTAAGACTTCTCCCCCCGCTATTACTATAAATATTTTTCAGGTGAAGACCCAGATAAGAATTGTCAAGTTCACATTTCAAAGTCCTCACAGAGGGTTGTTTACATAAAGGGGCTGATTTAAGATAGTTTCAAGTGGCTTCAAAACACTTAAGACCACTGCTGTGTTCCTCTCCTGGTTCACACATGGCATTTTTAACAAGGACATAAATATTTCCGCATATGTCAGAGAACTGATATTAAGCAATGCAAATACAGCAGTCCTCTGTTGACAATATAGACTTGCCCCCAAGTACTCACCATGTTAAAAGCAAATTCAAAGAAAACTTATAACAGAAGTATGAGAACTGATTGATTTATGACAATTAACTGCTGGCATAAAAAGACACTTGCTCTGGCATTTTACAACCAGTAATAAAACAAGTATGCTTGAAATCATGTTTTATGGTTCCATTTCATTGTTCTTTTACAACGTCAAAAACAGTATACAATTATTAGCATTAAAATACCAAAGCAATCATAAGTAATTTCACAAGAATGCCTGTGTTCTACATCCAAAATGTTTTAGACTGCCAAATCTAATACATGCAATTTACCTATCTAACCACAAAAGGATTAATAATAGGGTCATTTTGGACAAGCAGATTTTATTACAATGTCTCTATTGCTAATATTTGTAGTGTAGCTTCCACCTTAAGTACTTCCTAGAATAGCAAAAAATTTTGTTACTAGGAAGTATCAATGTGGACTTCTGCAGCAACAAAATAAAAATTAAATTTTATTCAGTGTTCTTAAGAGCTTCTCAAAACTTGTGAGCTGGGGAGGATGATGTTTTTCACAATATTTTAACCCTCAACAATAAGGACTAAAAACCGATTTTAAAAGTCAGAACCAAGAAATACATTTTTCCCCACTTTGAAAGTGGAAAACACCAAAAGAACATGACTTACAATGAAAATGACTAAGTTGGCTGCACAACAGTAGGAAGAAAAACTGCTCAAGGCTTGTATTTTTCACCTATCCGTAGTGATTCTCCCCCAAAAGGGCTGTTTAGCCCCAAGTCATACAGCTGAAACTATACACCTTTGATTGTATTTCCATTTCAGAAGTCTAGACAAATACCAGGTATCAAAGTTGTTGCAGTTTAAATGTGTATTTGCCTGAAATGCAATAAAATTAAACAAAACCAGAACAACTTGGAAACTTAGATGAAGTACAATGAAAGCAACTCTGTCAGTGCTTAAAGCACTGTGTTGTGTTACTATTAACATACCACCCACAGGTTTATACTAAAGGTACAGGTTCATACTGGAAGTTCACCTCAAGTCAGTAGCTTTTTTCCACCGCTGATAATAGCCTACAAAGTGTTCTTATCTTTCCATAATCAAAGAGCACATACAGAGCAATACTTTCATACTTCAATCACAAGCAGAATCTCAGCTCCCAGCAGTCCAGTCTTTCAGATTTTGAGAGCTGGAGGTTGTTTCTACATTGTTTTCATTTAACATAAATTTGTGTCTACATGTCCACTGAACCAATTCATAGTTTTGGCATCCAAGGTTTGTGACAGCAAGTTTCACAATTCAGCTTAAGCCTCTTTGAGTCATGAGAAAACCTACATTTTTGAGACATTACCTTCCCTGATATATATGCCTACGCATTACCAAACTTACTGGTCCACAATTTGCTAACTACTCTATAAAGTGTTTTTTTTTTTTTTTTTTTTTTAAAAAAATACTCAGGTGTAAGTGCTAACTTCCATTTCTGCAGTACTGTGCTAGCAGGTGTGTAAAAAGATGCTTACACCAGTATTTCATCAATTTAATATTTGAGTTCTGGGAGTCTTTGGTAAGTTCAATTTCCCCGTCATTATCTGCTGCTATTCATTTTGTCTTTCCACTTCTAAAAATCTTGTTCTTCACATGACTGAAGCAACTTTTAGACCCTTTTCCTTTAAAGAAAGTTTAGAGTTGGGGAGCCTCCTTAACGGTGAGCATCACTGTTCAGTAAACAAAATCACAGAATGGTTGAGGTTGGAAGGAACATCTGAAGACCATTTAGTCAACCCCTCTGTCAAGCAGGATCACCTAGAGCACGTTGTACAGGATGGCACCCAGGTGGGTTTTGAGTATCTCCAGAGAAGGAGACCCCACAGCCTCTCTGGGCAGCCTGTCCCAGCGCTCTGTCACCTCACAGCACAGAAGTGCCCCCTCATATTCAGCCGGAACCTCCTGTGCTTCAGTTTGTGCCCAGCAACAAGATGAGAGGCAACAGGCACAACTGAAAAGAGACAGGCTTCATCCTCTTGACACCCTCCCCCTCATATATTTATACCCTTTGATGAGGTCTCCCCTCAGTCTTCTGGTGACCCTTGGGGGACACTACTAGCTACAGGCCTCCAACTAGACTGCACCACTAAGCACAACCCTCTGAGCTCTGCCATCCAGCCAACTGCCAATCCACCATCCACTCATCCAGGCTGCACTTCCTGAGCTTGTCTATGAGGATGTTGCAGGAGACAGTGTCAAAAGCTTTGCTGAGGTCAAAGTAGACCACATCCACCACTCTCCCCTCATGTACCCTGCTAGTCGTCTTGTCATAGAAAGATATCACATCAGTTAAGCATGATTTCCCCCCGTGAATCCATGCTGACTGTTCCTGATCACCTTCCTATCTTCTACCTGCTTGGAGATGACCTCTAGGATGAGCTGTTCCATCACCTTTCCAGGGATGGAGGTGAGGCTGACTGGCCTGTAGTTGCCTGGGTCTTCCCTTCTTGCCTTTTTTGAAGATTTGCATGATGTTGGCTTTATTCTAGTCCTCAGGCACCTCTCCTGTTCTCCACGACCTTTCAAAGATGGAGAGTGGCCTAGCAATAACATCAGCCATTTTCCCCTAGAGGTTTGTCTTCCTTGTTCACATTTTTGGTAGTAGTTTTTATTTTCATTCTTTTTCTTTGTTTCTCTTGATTAGCCTTATTATGGGTTGAAAAATAATTTAAAGGTTAATATCCTTTCTATCCGATGTCTTTCAACATTAGTACAGCTTTCTGAAGGATTTTTTTCATCATATCCTTCAGATGTCACTTTAAATTTTTTTAATAGCAGATACCTTTTAATTTAAAGAAACATCTCCAGTAGAAGCTCAGTTCCTTCCCAGCATCACTGTGTATTATTACTCATCAACTCCTTTATATTGTTGCATTGTGTTGCTAGTGGAAGCTAACTGAAAGTAAAATCAGTTGAGCAAATATGTTTGGATACTGCTTTGGAAAGAGTTGTTTTATTTACATTATGCTAATATTACCTTAGTTTCAAGATCTTTACCTATATCTTTGCACTTTATAAATAGCTTGAGAAAAAATAAAAGAAATCAAAGTCATTCATGACAAAAAAAGTCAGCCCCACTCACACCAATTAAATCTCTTCAACAGAATTCCAACAGCTTCATAATTCATCTCTTCCTGGTGAAAGAATGGATTTTGTAGCACAGAACATGCAATTGTGGGAAAAGCTGAAGCAAAACAAACAGATGATTCTCAGCTAGAAGTCAGAATGGGAGGAGGAGAAATCTGTCTTTACCTGCAAGTATCAAATGAACCTAAGAGTTCAATTCCTAAAAGGCCAAACAGAGAACCATTTAAAACATTTCATAACAACTGAAAAGTAAGCCAGCAACATTCATAAAAATAACAGGAAATAGTGAGACAACCTAGAAAAAATAAAAATCAGTATCTTGATTTCTACACTTTCAACATTGTTCTTTTGATTGTCCTGAAAAATGACAGTATTCTGAAATGAAAGCAGGATAAAGGATAATTGTCAAGATCATATCACAAAGTTTTTCATAAACTTTGCTATTTATTACTGACATCACTTCTTACTGTTTTTAACTTAGACGCTAATTTTAATTTTCATGTACATAAGGGATAGTTTAATAAAAAAGTCAATTTTATAAGAAATTTAAATATACAATCTTGCTTGTCTCTACAAAACTGACAGTGTGTAAAAATTGGAAAAATATATACATACACCCACAAGTCTCCAGGCTTCACTTATCACTGCATACTGGAGCCGATTCAGAACAAATCCCTCAATTTCTCTGTTTAATTTGACAGGAGATTGTCCAATCTTCTTCATAAGAGCGTATGTTCTCTCTATAGTAGAAGGATCTGTTTCTGGATGCGGAACAATTTCAACCAGTGGCACAAAGTAAGGTGGATTTACCTCAAGAGGAAACACAAAAGAAGAATGTCAGCTATGTCAGAGACTAACAGATCAAGTTAATATAAAGCATATTTATAATTTTCTACTAGCGTGGATATTTTCCAGTTAATACAGGTCTAATCTTTAGTTCCTGAGCCAATTCACCAGTAAAAAAAAAAGTATATTAATTCAAATTAAAAAAATAATCTATAATTAAATCTAACTCTGTTTAATCCCAAAGTCCACGTAGCCTAAGGAGGAGAACAGTTCAGTATTAGAAGGCTTTATGCTGACTTGAATAACTGATGTTTTCCCAATACGCAGGTTGGATTTTGTTGTAAAAAATGACCACCACTTGCCTTCCCAAATTAAACAAGGTATTTCCTTTTAAATAATCAGGAAGTTTGAAACAGAATTATTCCTATGCACCACCTGTATGATGCAAAACTCAACAGATAAATGGCTACTGGCCCAAGGCTGGGAATATATTGTAAACACATTAACAGATATCACATAATACATACTTCCAAAAAAAAAAAAAAAAAAAAAAAGAAAGCTGCAGAACAAGTTACCTTCAACACTGCATCTATTTTTAAAAAAAGCCACAAAACCCTACTTCTCCATGACTCTTCCCAAATGTTATTTTACACACAAGTCCTGACTTGTGTGCAATATGTTTCTGAAGTTGTAAACAAAAAATTGTAATGAACATCCTAGAAGTGCCTAAGGTTCTTCAGGTCAGTGTTACAGGCAGTATCCAGTGTGTGCTCCTTCCAGAAGTAGGAGTCTGTAAGCCATATTCTTAAGGTCTTAAATGAAGCTCTTGTACTCATTTCCAACAGTCAGACCCAACATACCATAAATGACCACCAGAAAAAACATTCACATTTAAAGGACGATAATTAAATACTGATTCTTTCACCATGTTCCCTCACAGTCAGCTGCTCTTAACTGTACTCATGTAAATGCAAATACAGGACTTAATCACAGCAGTGTGCCAGCAGTCCTTCCTCTGGTTTGGTTTTTGTTTCAGCACTTGCATGTTTTCCTTTACTTTAGCATCTGACCAACACATAACCTGCTGTACAGCTATGCCTGCTCTTACCCATGTAATACATTTACTTTATTTTCTTTGGCAGTGCCACCAACAAAGCTGTGTGGTGTGATGGACACCACTGCAGACATGGTGGTGCCAGGCAATTCAGCAAGACCTGAAACACTGCAAGAAGCTCTCTGAAGGCTTTTCTAACCCTTAAGTATATCACCGGGTCTCATCAGAAAGAAGACGAGCTAATTGTTGAGCAAGACTGAGGCTATTAAGAATTTCTTCCACGATTAGTTTTGACAGAGACCTTATTGAAATATTTTATTTCACTGACTTGGCACAAGGAGTGTATGGGTGTGTTACTGAGCATGCTGTGGAGACTTAGGAGGACAATTGTTTAAGAGTGAGATAACTAATGTTGGTAACAACTAAACGTGGTAAAATGAAGATGAAATTGAAAGGGAGGAGAAAAAAAGGCTTCTAAAAATGAGAAGGGTAATGCAAAGCCATTTTTAAGGGAGCAGGAGAGTTTACCTTACTCAGCCTAACAGAATGATAGCTAAGAAGGGATAAATGAAGAAAACAGACAGAATTAAACTAGACAAAAGCTATAAAACCACAGTCTACACAAACAAATTTTAGTGGACCGTTAGTAAGATTGAAATAAAACTTCATATAGAAGCAGTCAAGTAAAGAAAAAAAAAAAAACAAAAACAAAAACTAAGAGGGAGCTTAATATATTTTAAGGCAACTTGATGACATGGCTCCTCTTACAGCAAGGAACTTCACTCAGTGGCAGTCTCCTCTAGCTCCGTGTTTCTAGCTGCGTGATCGGGCAGGCTCATATAGTACTTGAGAAATTTCTCTTCATTTCTCCTCAGCATGCTCACCTGTCCCAGAGGCTTTACAACTTGAGCTTTTTATTTTTCTATAAAAGTATCAAATTCCACACTTCTTATTTTCAGTGTCTTTCTGAACAGCTTCCTTCCTTCAGCCACCATTCCCCATGTCCTACTTTTGTTTAAATTGCTAGTAAGGTCATGATTAAAACAAAACAATCAAAAACCAACTACTACTACAAAGCAAATGTTTTTACTGATATAAAAAAAAAAATAGAGAAATGCCCTGGAATAGTACACCCCCCTATGAGTGAAGCTGAGACTACTCAGAAAATGGTCTCAGACTGCAAAGCCATCTCTGAGCAGTTACACATTTTATGGCACTCTGAAGTGTTTACTTTGGAAAACACACATACCTTTACAACAGCAACCTAGAAAAGTGTTTATGCAGAAACTAGCTACTTTGCCAGATCTGATCAAAGATGGTTTCAGAAGTAGCTCCTATGAAGGCTGCAGCTCAAACTAAACGGATCAACCAGAATAAACCAGTTTGGGATAACAATAAAAGAGTAATGGAAAAAAAATGAAAGGCTGACAAACAGAAGAGCACAGGAAGAAGCCTAGGAAACGGTAACAAAAATAAAATCATAGTTATAGTTCCTTAATACAGAAGCTTAGAAGAGACATGATCTTTTGCACTATGGAAAGTTACAATCCTAGAAATCTGAGATAAGGAACTCCCTAGTTTTAGACTGGAGAAAGGCTAATCCTAGGCACAGATACATATTTTGAAGCTTGATTTCTTTTTCCTTTTTAGTTAAAAGGGGATAAAAAAATCAGTTTTAAGGAGAGAAACCAATCCTTTTGTTCCTTTTTCTCCTCAGCCACTCCAAGGCACAACGGTACTGGTGGAGGGGTGTCAGAGGGGCTGACCAAACAATTTGCAGCATTAGGCTACAGGCAGCTGTAGAGGTATCACAATAAAGTAGTGCTGGATTTTTGTGTTCACACTGCCACTCTTGAGTATGCCAACGGAATTGGCATTTAATGTACATTCTGCCCTGGAAAGGCAAAGTGTAGTAACATTTTAGCTAGCAGGTCAAGGGAGGTGATTCTCCCCCTCTACTCTGCTCTCATGAGACCCCACATGGAGTGTTGCATTTAACTCTGGGCCCCCCAGCACAAGAAGGATGTTGAAGTATCAGAATGAATCCAGAGGAGGGCCACAAATATGATCAAGGGGCCAGAACAGCTCTCCTGCAAAGACAGGCTGAGGGAGTTGGGGTTGTTCAGCCTGGAGAAGAGAAGGCTCCAGGGAGGCCTCAAAGTGGCCTTTGATACCCAAAGGGGACATACAGGAAAGCTGGGGAAGGACTCTTTGTTAGGGAGTGGAGTGATAGGATAAGAGGGTAGATTTAGAAATATAGGGGTAGATATAAGGAAGGAATTCTTCACTCAGTGGGTGGCAAGTCCCTGGAACACGTTGCCTGGAGAAGCTGTGGATGCCCCATCCTTGAAGTGCAGAAGGCCAGGTCAGATAGGGCTTTGAGCAACCTGACCTAGCAGGTAACATCCCTGCCCACGGCAGGGGGGTTGGAATTCAATAATCCTTAAGATCTCTTCCAACTCGAACTATTCAGTGATTCTATGAGCCACATACAGCAGAAGAGTACCATTCTCCAGTTACTGCAAGCCTTTATGACCACAGCCCTCTTAATATAAGATTAGCCTTCTGTTTGCAAGATCAGTCAACAGACTCAGAGTCCAGAAACAGAAGCAGTAAAAACCCCAGTGATTAAGACAAAACATTCTTCCACACTGAGGACAGAGGCTGTGAAAAACAGCCCCACAAATGCCTACAGAGGTTCAAAGGTGTCCTTCAGCATTCTGAGGTTCTGCTGCCACCTCTAGTCATGCTACTTACGCATCACTGCCTTGTCCCAGTCAGACACAAAGCATGCAAATTCAGCTCTATGTACAGTTTGTTCCATTTCATTTCATTTCTCTGCTGCTCCTCTTCAGGTATACCACCTCTACATCAATACTTTGATGAAACCAGAGCTAAAGCTTTCTACCTTTCATCTACATTACCTGACAAGTGCATACAGCTTGCTGTTTGGAACCTTACTGATACTGAAAAATTACATCAAGAAAAATAATAATGATGCCATCAGAAGAGCACAGGGACTTTTATAGGTTCGTCTACAAAACACAGAGTCCCTATAATTTTTTTTGAGAACAATTAATTGGAATAACACCGCAATGTGCACACAAGAATTTACATGGAAGGTATCTAGAACCAATAGTACAAAACATACACTAAACCTCAATTTTGTATATGCTGCCACTCACAGAATGACCAAACTAAAGCATTTCCAAAAATTCAGGCCCTGCACACTAACAAAGACATGAAAGCACTCCACATATCCTCTCATTCTGCAGAGAAGAAATTGGGACACAGTCTCATTAAATACCTATAATGTTACGATAAAAACAATACATGCCACCATACTTACAGGATGCGACACAATACACTGCTTAACATGTTTAAGGCCAGTGAACAGTTTGCTGGGTAAGAGACAAGAGGTCGAGCTGCTCAATACAACATTGTCACCAACAATTAGATCTAGCTGAGCAAAAATCTTCTTTTTCAGTTCCAGGTTTTCTGGAGTACATTCCTGAAATAAGAACAAAGAACAGTATTAGAATTCTTCTATTTTAATAGCATTTATCTATGCATTTCAGACTTCACTGATCCACACAAACCACCAGTTTTAATTCAGCCTAGATGTACGATGAGCCATACTACAAAGATACCTTTCTACACACAAAGGAAGTGAAAGCTCTAGAGGTTTTCTGTAGCAGAAGATGGATGACTACACACCACTGGAGATTTAACACAAAGCAGATGATTCTGCTTTGCATAGACTTCTATTCATACAGAGGTAACATAGTAAGGAGGAATAAGACTTGTTCTTTTCTGTTGTTGTTGATTTGCCTTTTTTTTTTTATTTAAAAAAAAAAAAAGAGAACCTTAAATGAAGTAAGTCAGTCATCTTTTGTTCTTTTTCAGACAAGATGGAAATGATCATATGTAGCTCAAAAGAAGACAAATCTATGATTTCCAGAACTAAGGCAGAATAACACAACTTACAGTTCTGAAACCTGCACTGAAATATCTGTGATCCCCATGCTTTAAAAGCTTAAATACAGACACCTACTTCAACTGTGAAAAAGATTTCTGAAGTGGAATGCACGCTATCAAAACTTCCCCCAAGCTACAGAGCATGTTCAGCACTACAGAGTTGTGTGAAGTTTTACCTATATGAGCCAACAGCCAGAACCTCTCCAGTAATTTTAAAGTTATCCCCATTAGCTGCCTGAAGAACAGCATGCAGAAATCCACCAGTCTGAGAGCAACATGGACATGGGAGAACTACAGTGGATCTCACAATCAATAGGAAAGACTTCAGTCTGTCCAGGACAAAGCAGGGGAATAAAGTCAGCCAGCTTTTTTTGTTTGTTTGTTTTTATTGTTTTTTGTTCCCCAGAAGGGTTTCACAGAGTCTAAAAATAATCCTAAACTTGCAAAACTTCAGCTTCCCCATCAAAACGCAGAAAGTACCTACTTTTTTCCAGCCCTAAGATTCTCCCACCTATCAGCATGTCACTTAGTCCTTCCTGCTATGCTGAACTCAGCAGGAATGCCCAGAGTTTCCATCAGGCTGGATATAAATGGGTTAAGACTAATTTGAAGTCTTCCAAGAAAATAAGCATGTTGCATGGGGCAGCACTGAAAGTTCCATGATGCAGAAGAGATAAACGGGGTCATTTAAGAACTCCAGAGAGAGCGCAAAGTAATAGACATCCTTATCAAAACAAAGTGATACTCTGCTCATAACCAACAAGCTTGGAGCCTGGAATTAAGTTTAAATAGCTTCTTTTAGTAAAGCCAAAGATGAAGAGAACTCTGCAGATACTGTTCAGGCTAATAAACGGGTCTCACTGAATAGACGTATTGTGAACTTGAAACCCTAAGCCTCCTCTCACATCAGATGATAATCAAAGAGGCAAATCCGAATCTGCTGGAAACTCAAACCTGCCACAGTTACGTAAGGTTTCTGAATGGGCCATTTGCTTGAAGTTTCTCATATATCGTCGCAATTGTATTCAGGTTCTTGGACCACCGCAATAAAGCTTCTGTCCTCATCGGGCATGCAATTATTTTCTCAGAGACACCGATTCCCTTAAGAACAGAGGGGAAAAATTAAACTCTAAACAACCTATTAAACAGGAGCCTCACTTGCTGTCAGTTATGGAGCCTGGAGCGGTCTGAGGCTATTCTGTTTACCCTGAGAAAAAGAAGATCAAACAGCAAGATAAGATTCAGTTTTAAAGCTACCACAGTCCCCCTCAAAGAATCAGTGCAAAAAAGGTTAGCCAACACCTCAGTGCATTTTAAGTGACACCGTATATTTCTGTGCACTTTTTGTAGAGATTGCACTTCTCATTTGTGAGAAACAGTACGCCTTTATCCCAAGGCTTGAGCGTCTGGACAAGGCTGCTGCTAATCTGACTAGAAATTTATTAAATGTCCTCTTCAGCAGCCTGAGCAGAGCACGACAGCTGCTCATTTTTAAAACCCACCTCCTGGAATAGCTGCACTGTATTAAAGACTTCTTGTCAGACAGCTTAATGCCTGTTACCTGTAGGTTCAGAGACAACATAGCTGCTACTCGGGCAGCTGCTACTCGAGCTCTGAAGGAACTAGAGAAGGTTAAGGACATACCTGAGTTATCCCTAACAATACCCTGACATGGCGATCAGGGTCCAGTTGCCCCTAACTAAAGATCTGTACCCACATATGATGCAACCATTTGAATGCCAGTACATACAAAGCTAGGAAGCTTAATCTGTTGAAATCAAGAGGGTTTGTGTTTTTGTACAGGCTTTTCCCACCATGCCATCTGCACTCCCACACACATCCATGCTCACCTGAGAGCACAGCTTCATTTACCTATATTAAATGCTGGCATCTGCCCAGATTCTTCCTATCCGTTCTTGGGTATGCCAAGGAAGCAATTCACCTGCATCACCCTCTAGCAAACACTCCCCAGAACACTATCTTGCAAAATACCTCCCTTCTCCTTGCACCAGCAACTGGAGCTGCTGCCAAGGCAATGGATTTACTAGCACTGTGAGGTGAAGAAGCAAAGCATGGCCTGGAGCGAAGCACTGCAACACAGCGGTATAGTCCTAAAATAGCAGTACAAGCATCACAGTGTAAGATGAAAGCCAAAGATTTAAGCTGGCATGGAGATTACTAGTTGTTCAGCAACAAGCAAGCCAACTTTCTATAACAGCACCTGATGATGCTGTCAGAGTGAGCAGCAGAAACACCTCTATAAGTAAGCATGGAGCTTGACAGTGGTCACCAAGTGTGAGGAATCCCCAAAGAAAGAAACTGAAAGCCCACAGCTGTACAATGATGAGTTTCTACCTCCTGACTAGATTCTGGTTGCTGTGTATTGAAGAAGCAATGAATAAAAAAAATTGTTCCCTGAGAATATTAATATGAGCATTTATAACAATGTAAATTTCTGCAAGTGAAGATGGATCAATCTTGAACTTGAAAGAAATAATTCTTGAAAAATTCACCTGCTCACAGGTGAGCCACCTAGCTCATAGCATGTTATGAAGTCCCCTAGGCAGTACTTCTCCTCCTCCCCTACCTTCACCTGGCTCGCAGAGCACACCGCCTAACCCCCAGCGGTTGTACTTCACTGCTATGCTGCAGCTGCTGCAGCAGGAGCGCCCTGCAGCCTTGCCCTAACCACAACAAAAGGTAGAAAATTCCTTGCAGGAGTTCTGGGCCATCTTAGTCCCCACTGAATTCAACAGGGCTTCAAGCAGCAGGTGAGCTGTTTAGAAACCGTAACCACTTCAACTGCTACAAGCACGCTCTTCATCTTGTGCAGTTAAGTGAGGATCTCTAAACATACCACGAACCTTGGCTCTGTTCCTGTGTTTGTACACGTGTAATTTACAGCACTGTAAGTGGTCTCAGCTTTTCTTTTTCTAGAAAACGCTTTCCAGAGCCAGGTGACAGCGATCCTCTCATACACAAGGATGTACAGCAGCCACCTTTGGAGCACTGACCTGTCCCACAAGCTGGACCTGGACCGACAGCACTCCTGGGACACAAACCACATTAATTCCTACAGCAACAGACTACCAGCTTCTGGAGGGAATACAAAGATATTCACAGGATTAAGAAACAAAGAGCAGAGAGACCTCTGCAACTCAAAGCTGCTTTCCTGAAAGTCTTGGTGCCTAATCCCTTTATACAAATACCTTCATTATCTTCTGGAGTTATAATCCACTAGAAAGAACACAGAAAAGACTTCAGGCATAATTGTTTTATTTTTAACCTACAAAATCACATTAGAAAGATGCATTTTTAAAAACAAAGCCTTATTCACACAAACCTGCATAAAGCAGGGACCCGTGGATTTTAAACTGTATTAAGTTCATCTCTATAAGGACAGACATCTGTAAGATCTGTAAATTTAGTCAAACAACAGATTTCAAAGATCTATTAACTATATTTAGCAACTGCACAGTCAAAAGCCTAATATTTTATATTACAAATAATTTAGCAGATATAAATAATAAAGGACTCTCATAGAAAAAACAAAAACAGATGACTTCAAAAACAGCTTATTTTAGCATTTGTACATTCTATCTGTAAATTAAACCTTGCAATTTAGCAGACAATTCTTGTACAATATTACTTGCTTACTTGCACAGTTGAGATCACTGACGTTATTGAAGCAATACTGCACTTGTGTATGCATATGCACTGCTGTGCTCCTCACTGTTGCTGTTTCACAGAATCCATACCGACCAAAATCAAATTATACTTAAAGTAAAATAGTGTTTAAAACACTCACTAGTATAATTAGGATTTCAATACTAACTATTACTTCTGTTTAGGCTTTTGTTAGACTTGCTAGTTTCATCTTTTCTGCAGGGTTTAGGTCTGCAATTCTTGTCTGGAAGATCAAAGGTGCACTATCAAGGAAAGGGGGCCTTATTTCTTTTTGTTCTGTCATAACAACGATACACACAGCCTGCTCAGCAGACAAGTTACACACAAACCACACCACTGCAATTAAGAAGTGTGACATTTTGACTGCAATGCTTAGGGGTTTGGCTGAAAAAGCAGGCTGAAAAATAAAATGGTGTTTTCAACATCAGAACAAGCCATTATGTAAAAATATCAATTTTGTTTCTGATGTTATTGTCACCGATTTAGCTCAACTATCAAGTATTTCACAGTTATTAAACAGGTTTGGGTAGCTACACAAAATTCAAAATGATTACGCAATACAAGTGACAGCAAGTATTCCAGGTTTTCCTATTGTATCACCCTTTTTTGAAGTAATTTTAGGTGCTTATTTTGAGACATGTTTTAAGATAAATAATGTGTGGATATACCAGTAACTGTTATATGAACAGGTTTAAAATTAAGACTCTATTTCTTTATCAATTTCGACACAAACTATTTTTATTACTATTTACACTAGACACAATCATTCAAAGCATTTTGTTGTTTCAGCCAAGTGACAAATAGTTTGACTGTAAGATATGTAAACAATGACTGTATGGTGCAACTCTGAGACAGATCTCACCACATTGTTTTTTTTTTTTTAACGTATTCTTTTACCTTTTCTGCATCAAAATAAATTTATGACTATATGTATTTATAAATAGAGTTTTCCTCATCTGTATCAAAAGCTTAAGATGGATGGTCTAAAATGTTGTAGGGTGATAGCCCCCCCCCCTTTTTATATAATTAATCTTAAAATACACACATACACAACATACACAGAGACAAGTGGAACCTCCCCAAACCAAGTTACATGGACGCAATGACTCAGAGATGAGAGTTGTCCAGGTTTTCCCTAAGAACATAAGAAACATCCTCTAGCCCACTATATTGTCCCCCAGCTTGCTTAATTCTTGTAAGAACCTGCTGATACTTTATGCCACCACACTTTCTCATGGCAGGCAGCTTCAGCAATTCGCTGCCCGCAACATGAAGTGGTGCTTTCTTTCAAGGGGCTCCAGCCCCCTCATCATTTCAGTTGCTCTCCTCCTGCACCTCCTCTAGTTCTCACGCATCCTTGGTGAGGTGAGCACTGTCTGCAGTCTAGCACCTATGAGACAAGGGCACACCAACGTTTCATACAGCAGTATAACAATAACCTCCCACTCACCTCTCACCCCTTCCCAAGTGATACTCAGAATTTTGCAAGCTTTTTTTTTTTTTCCTGCAAACATGCACTGCATTGATCATTTTAGAGAACTTTTTAGAGAAATGTTGGACAATTACATTTTTGTTCCCAAACTGCAACTGCTACTTGTGACTTCAGAATCACGTAGCCATGATTTAAATAGTTTTTCCTTATGTTCTTTCACATCTGCGTTACTACTCACCTACTACTTTTTCTCTGCTCGGATTTAGGAGGCTTGTCAGGAATTTTAGGCTTGCATTGCATTAGGCCACCTAAAAGAATTTACTATCACCTACAAACTCAAGTACTGGGTGTGTTTACCAACACTCTCAGGTCAATGATGAACATACCAACTAAAATCAGTTCCAGCAATAACATGTAAAAGCTTCCTCAAGATATCTACATAAGGAAGTATAACAGGATAAAAAAAAAAAAAAAAAGAGAGAGAGAAACAGCCTCCCCACACTCTGGCTTAAGGTATACTCCTTTACACTCTGAAGTGAATCACTCAGGTGTTAATTACTTCCTCTGGCACAGGGCAGAGAAGTAAATACAATGTTCACAGAGTCTGTAAAGAAAATATTTTTCCCCTTTCTCTAGCATGTTGAAATTAAATCCCCATCAGGTCTTTCCAGCCCTATCAGAGTTCTAACAGTGACTTTCCAAAACATTTGCTGTTGTATCTGTGGTTAAATATAAGTCCTGGGATTGTCCACAAGTTGTCTTGACTTCACAAATCAGTAACAAGTGCAAGGAGCGGCACGTACAGGCTATTAACACACTACTCACACCACAAGCAGAAGGGAAGAGATAGGACTGCAAGTGCAGGTCTTGCAAAGTTGCAAGCGTGGATTGTTTTGAAAAGGTAAGTCACTGCACATTATTCCTGGGTTCTCGTATTACAGAAGTCAAAACAAACTAAACTAATAGTTTTCTCTTAGTCTCTCAAGTTATTTTGAGGATGTCAAAGCCAGGGGTGTTAAAGTGCTTTACAGCTTTAGTTTTTAAGGTCGTCACTCTAAGCTTTCCCCTCCTCCCCCTCAAATCCCAAGAAACAACCATGTCTAGTAATTAAGTATTTAACAAAGACACGATGTCAAATAAGAATGCACCATTTTGAACTACAAAGATGGGGTGTGGGTGAGGAGAAACATTTCTTTCTGTCTCCTTTTAAGGAAGGCTATTACCCTTATCTGAGGGTGAAGGTAAGGACAGCTGCTGGACAGGAGACATTCGCACACCACCGTACGGGTGTGGGACACGGCAGAGGAACAGCAGATGCACACACAGCTGTCAGTGAGTGAGGCCCCAGGCTACGCAGCATCCTTCGGTGTGGTATCAGCATTTTGATCGGTTAAAGTGAGGAAGATTAAAAAGAAAAGAAAAAAAGAAAACCAACAATGTACTCTTATAATTGATGTGGCTGTGTTAGAGCAGGACCACAGCTGGAGCCCCAGCAGCTCGGAGCAAAGGGGAGCACCTGGCTGAGCACTGCAGGGAGGTGAGATCAAGAGACTGGCCCCAAAACACTTGGGGTGAGGCAGGAACCCAGGCAACGTGGGATACAAGCCAAGGGAAGACAGCTCAACGGGCTGCCTGCCCCTCTCCCCCCTGCAGACATGCATTCCACACAGCTGGTGCAGGACTTCCTCCAAAAAGGGGTTTAAGCACATGTTCAAATACTGGATCAGTAACACAATACGTCTGTGGACAAAAGATTCAGATGTGAAAAAAATTAGTTACCCTAAAACAAGCCACACAATCTGAGCAATCAAGTCTTTGTTTTCAACCTGAACACAGACCGGTATCCTTCTCTCTTACCCATGGCTCACAGGATAAGGACAGCAGCACCTTAACTGAAGAGCAGACCAGCAAGCAATTAATGAGTGGTGGTAAAACACGTTACCACCATTTGTGGTACCTATAAAAATGGTAAATAAAATGGAAAGGCATGGTCACATACATTCACGTCCCAGGACTTCAGTTAGACTCAGAATAAGGGTAGATAATAAAGTGCTTAACAGGGGGAAGGAGAAGGAATCCCATCACATGACAATTTTAAGAACAAGTCAAACCATTTCTGACAGACACTTGTCCGAGTATGACTGATCCTGCCTCGGGGCAGTGGATGGACTACATAACCTCTGAAGTTCCTTCCAGACAGGCTTTGGACAACACAGGAGCTGGCAGGGCAGCTAAAGGTAAGGGTGAACCTTCTCATAAAGGTGAAATCCTCCCACAGGCTCTTCTGTTGAGGAGCAGATGCTCAGAGCCAGGGCAACCCCTATACAAGTTTAACTCCAATTCATATTGTTTGGACTTGTTTAAATTTCAGTTCAAAATATAGTTATAAAAGTGTCCTACAGCAAATCTACAAGTATCCAGCTTTCAGAACGGTGTTAAGTTCATATTCAGAAAGGCTTTAAAAGAACTTAAAATTGTCAGCTACAGGGCAACAGACCAGCAAGCCTAATTTGTCATGGAGCAGTTACAAAGGCACCAGTTAAAACACCAGCATTTCTAGGCTAATCTGACTTTGAAAAGAAATACAAATTAGAAATTTTGTGGCTATTAACTCACCTCAAATCTACCAAAATAACTTGTTAGGTGCCTTGACTGGATGAGTTCATACTAGAGGGAAATCTGATGCTTCCTAAATCACCAGCTCAACTGACAGGAGAGACTGCCTACCACATGATACTGTACAAATAAATACCACTTTGGTGAGGTGAAATCTAGCATTTCGATGGAAACATTTTGTACTTTCCTACAGTTCAGAAACATGCCCTGTTAAGGAACTGGAGCAGCAAAATATCAAGTTGCAGCCACTGTACACTGTTAGAACAAACAAGTGAATTACAGGTGGCTGCTCAGCCTTCAGTCAGTATAAAACACAGAAAGGGAGCTGGGAGAGCAGAATTACATATTATCTAAATCAGAGTGAAAACTTATAGATTTAGGAGTGTTTGTTGTTTTGTTTTGTTTTTTGTTTTTTTTTTTAATGTAGAGAATTGTTGTTATTGGTTTTTGTTTGTTTTTAATATATAAATGAAGGCAAGTTTCATCTCACTTAGTGTCAGTATCACGCCATGAAGACATCCACCTTTTTCCATGAGGTTACTGTATCCTACAAAGCTTTCAAGAGACAGACAAAGAAGATGATCAGGGCTGCCACAGGAGGGATTAGGATCCTTTTTGGTCCTTTAGGGAAGGGGCAAAACGATCTCAAGATATGCCTGATCAACGTCCTCCTCCCCACATCCTTTCTCGAAGAATCAGACCTGCTGTTTCCTTCTACTGTGATCCCATCCAACCTGAAAAACAGGGAAAATTGCCAGGGGAAGGAATCCAGGAAAGGCAATGGAAATATAATACAGTTCTTGAAAAGACACCAGAGAACAGTGAAAAAACACAGGAGCAGGGTTAACTGCTGGGCAGGACAACAGTTATAGCAGTGAAGACCTCCTCTAGCAGGGACCAAAACCATTTTAAAGTCCATAATGGTTGACAGTGCCAGCTGGTACATGTATAGGCTAGATGGGAATGAACGTCTGGAAATTTGGAAGAATAAAAGTCCATTCAACAGCAGCACCACAGCTGCCTACTCAAACTTCCAGTTCATCTCAAGCATGGACTTCATCAAGTATTTCACAGCAAATCTTTGAGCTCAAACTGTTTCACCCCTAAAAATGGAGAACAGTTTTCCTCAAGCTTCCCCAGCAATGGCGAGGCAGTTGATGTCCCTAGAACCAGCTCCCTCAGAAGCTGAAATGGAATTGCTGGTGCCTCAGACCAGTGTTTGAGGTAGATAAGGTAAAACCAGGCCTAAGGTTATGTTTGCCCAGTTAAGAGCAAACAGATCCGTGTTTGCCTGTCCAGTGCTCCAAGCCGACCAGACACCAGTCCCAAAGAAGCTGTTACCAGAGTGCTTGCACACTGCCTCGCAGCAGCTTTTCATTTACACAGGTACTTCATTAACACAGCTTCCAAACCAGGATTGTCTCCCAGCCTACGAGCTCAGGGCAGCTGAAGACACCTTTGCACATTGACCTGTCTGCATACAGGTCACCACCAGAAGCACAAACCTTCTTGGAAGCCATCAGAAGAGCAGAACAAACACTAACGGTAGAAATTGGTACCAATCAGTCAAGCAAGTTTGTGTGACAAGAGACACGAGACACCAGCTGTCAAGACTCCCAAGTCAATGCTGTCATCCCATCCTGAAACACATCCAGACTTTCTAGAAGTTAATTTTAAGGTGGTAGCACTTTTTAAATTATTATTTATGTCTACCTGGGAGATATAATACATCCTGGAAGGTCTGAAAGAAACCAAGCCAAAAATCTGTTAGTGTTATTATTATTACTTCAAGAGTTTGCACATGTAAGGTAGGGTGGTGGGAGGGAGTCCTCCCACTTTAACATAAGGAAAAAAAAAGAAACTGCTCAAGGGCTGTTCTGGAAAAGTTCCTTTAAAATGTAAAAGGATAAATACCTCACACCATGGGATTATGAATCCTCTCCTTATGAATTCCGTAGTCTGAATTCCAAGCTTAACGTCATCCTCTTGCCAGCCTGCTTTGTCCCATGCCACAGCCCAGCTGGCAGGCTTCAAGAGCACCTCCCTGAGCAGGCAGCTCACCGTGAGCACTGGCCTCAAAGCCCAGGCACTCTCCCTGCTTGCTGCTGGAGAACACGGTAGCTCAAGCATCAAATCTTACCAGCAGCTAGTCATTTTATCCTCCTATGAGAGCTAATAGGCTTTGGAACAATTTAGCAACAGAAAAATAGAGCAAAGCATATAAAGAAAGGCTTTTGCTTTAATAGCACCATGGTAAGAGATTATACAAATGCTGCACTGATTTTTATTATTTAGTAATTAGAGGCACTGCCAACTGCTTCTACGTAGCACAGGAAAACTGAGAGGTGAAACTGCACTTCCGTCATTTTCCTGGGTGAATACTCAGTTTTAAAGCAAAAAGCAAATTAATTTCCTTCCGAAGATGATGTAAAGCACACCAAATCATCAAGATAGCTTACTTCATAGAAGTGTCCATGAGATAGAAGATATAAACAAAAACACAGCAAGGCATACCTTGTTTTTAGAAGTTCACAACACTACTATTCCAAATAGTAGTCTTTCTCAGTCCTTCTAATTATTTCTTGCATCTTTCACTTCACTTTTTCATTGTATCTTCATTACTGCTATTCAAGAAGTTTCATATTTTTATAATTTCACCCCATTCGTTTCAAGTTATGTCCCACTAAACCAGCATAGAAGGCCATCTGCAGAATTCACTCAAGCAGTGCAAACATCAAAGAAATTTTTAGTTTGAGGTGGACTTACTCCACAAAGGCCAAATTTGAAAATAAGTTAAGATTTAACCAACTGAAATCTAGTGCAAAGAAATGGAGATCTCATGGAAGTCTTCTGACAAGTTAATCAGTAGGTTTTTATTGCTAGGCCAGAAAATTAAGCCCTCTATATTCAACTAAGATTAACGCAAATGACATCTTAAAGTAACCAAAAATTAAAAATAAGAAAAAAAAGAAAACAATACACTTGTCTTCATAGTCCACCTTGTCCTTCCAGGTGGAAAGCTGTATGCTGTGAAGTTTCAGAAGTTTAATATGGTTCATCCAGGCAGAAAGTAGTCAGTTCAATGCTGAAATAGGGCTATGAACCTAAAAATAAGGATTTTTTTTTTTTTTTTTTTTTATTTCCCTTCTCACCTCCAAAAGAACAAACTGAAGACTAGTTCAAATAATTTGTCTGCTTACATTGTGTATTTGGTAACACTTCATTTCAAGCCAGAATTTGATACTATGGCTTGGAACTGATAAGCTGATATGAACACCACCAACAGTGTTTCACACTTCAGGCTTGTTACCCTTCAGCATGCTGCACCTCCTTCATTTATTTATATGTACAACATGTAGCTGTTAAGTGTTATCAGAAGGATTAAGAGAACATAAGATAGTACCAGAAAGCTTGAGAGCTTGCATTACCCTAGGTAGATTGTTGCTATTCAGGCACTATTAACGCAACACCGCTGTCTTCAGCTACCTGAAGGGAGCACACACAAGCCACATTCTTCTCAAAGGTCCACAGTAGTAGGACAAGAGGCAAGGGACAAAAGTTGCAGGAAGGAAAATACCAATTAGATACCAGAAAAGAAGTTTCACAATGAGAATAATCAAATACTGTAACAAGTTACCTGAGGAGGCTAGAAGTCTCCATCCTTAGAAATATGCAAAACTCAACTGGACAAACTCTGGGCAAGCTGATGTAAGCTGGTCCTGCTTAGAGCAGCAGGTTGGACAAGGTGACTTCCACAGGTCCCTTCCAACACAGAATTACTCTGATTTTGCACCACTTTCCCAATGCCCGCTTCGTTGATCAGCTGATCAAGAAGAATACAAAGGGGACAGAAAAATGCAGCCCCTGATTTCATCTGAAGCAGCATGCAGGACCTTACTGAAAACTCTTAGGGCTGAAGAGCCTCTCTACCAGGAACAAAAGCAAACATTCAAAATCTCTAGGTGCTAGTAACAAGTGCTAGTAACTCTATTACAGCTGCACTCAGCTTCAGAAGGTAGTAAAATACAACTGAGGATGCTTGAAAGGAGATGCACACTTGCCAGCAAAAGAGGACTGGATGCTTACAGGTGGCATGGAAGGAACAGACATACCATATTGACATACTAGGTGGTAAGAAACGCTTGAAAGAGCAAGAGAAAACAGGCAAAACTTGGAGTCTGCTAGAACCAAGAAGGCAGACTTCATAAAGCTGTGAGAACCAGGTGCTCAAATGATCGTGCCAGCAAAGGACTGTTTATTTGCCAAAGACAAAAAATACACAGAAAAAGGTTATTTCTCCTTCAGAATGCATTAAGAGTAATGTATAGAACCAAGAAATAACCTAAGTACATAAGGAACATCTGGATAACAGAATAATTTATTTTTATTTATTTATTTTTAATATATATTTCCACTTCTCCTTTCTACTCCTTGCAGACACTGAAGATCTCCTCTTAGGAGCTCCCAGGGTCTGTCTCAAGTGGGAAGAAGTGGAAGTAATCTTAGAACAAAAGGGGGGGGGGAAAATCAAGGTACTGGGACACGGTATCCAGTTTTGATGTGTTTGCATTGCCCCAAACCAGTAAGTGATACACAGCTGCTCACTTGAAACAACGGAATGTATGCATTTTGATAGCAAAGAGCAGGAGAGTAGCAAGCACAGTGCCAATTTTAAGGAAACTACGGGAAGATTTCAACACTGAGCCTGTAAGCTTTATGTCTCTATTAAGAGAGTTAAGAGAAAAAGGGAGCACTGAATGAGCTTTAAATAAATGTGGAAGAGTCAAAGCAACATTTTCAAAGAGAAGCATTGCCTCACAAATCTAGTTGAATTGTTGAATCTTTTAGTTGCCTCTAAATGAGGCAACAGGCACAGGAGTCATGCAGCTGATGCAGTCAGTAAGGATGTCCAGAAGTCTTGTTACAAAGACCAAGACATTTGACATATATAGGCTTTCAAGGAAGTTAACTAGCTATGTGAGGGGGAAAAAAAAAGTCCTTTCATGGACAGTAACTGGTAAAGATGGTAAGCATCAAGTAAGAACAGTCAGCTCTTACTCAGTGAAAGATGCTGACCAGTACTGTTTCACAAAGATTAAATGACCTGCAAGTTAGCTCATAGATTTAAGTTGATCCTTCTCATTATTACCGCAAACATCTCCAGGAGGACTTTATAAGACTGAGTGAATAGACAAACTTGCAGATTAAACTCTGTAGACGTGATACATATGTGAAAACAATATGAACTGACAAACTCTAAGCTCATTACTAATGAGGAAGTAAGATACTGAGCTAACACCATATAGTTTCATGACCTTGTGAAAAGGAAGCGAACACAAAATAGTACATGACTGTAGGAATCTGCAAGTACATTCACATCTTGACTGCTCTGTGAGGCTTCCCTCTGCCTCCCCTTCTTCCCCACTCAACTGGCTACACAGGAGGAAGATGGGGTCTGGACATCTGTCCTCTTTTAGTATTGAGGATGTGCTGCAGCTAAGCAGGCTGTGGGATTTACAGCTTGAAACACTAAACTGTAAACTCTTGGGTACAACACGTGTTGTGGAAGAGTTAACGGTACAATCCTGGAATAGTACTGGGCAACCACACAGGGCAGAGTATGTTGAGTTCTGTGCAGACACAGACTCATTCAGCCTTTACTCCAGAAACAGTCACTAATGCACCTATTCCCTTAACTATACCCATATCAATGAGCACATGAGTAGTTATGCAGCACAGAACAATCAGGTCCAATAATTTAACTTGTTCCCCAGCCAGATTTTATTAGCAGCACAGACCCAGCCCTGCCTACTAACCTTATTTTTAATACTCTAATGCTCTGCCCATAGTTGGTTTTGGCTACAGTTCTCCCTCTTCATGCAGCACTTTGTAGCATCCGTGACAAGCGATTGTGGCAGAGATAGGATGTGCGCTCCACAGAGCCTAACCTGTTTTTGCCTGAGGGCACAAGCAAGAAGAGGCTTGCTTTTCACCAGTCACAAGTCAGTCCTGGGCATAGCCATATTCCCTGCCTTACCTAGATACCTGGAGAAGAAATACTTTTTAGTCCTAGCTCTAGCATGAGCGATGTTGCTGAAACAGATAAGCTCTCCCCCAAGAATCTCCTGCCCCAGACTCCTTCTTCTAACAAGTATGGTCTTTGTTGCATGTGGAGGTCAGCAATTCCCTCTCAGCTTAGCCAGCTGTCAGCCTCTTCCAATATAACCCAAAAGAAACTTGCAAAGACTCTTGAGCCGGCAAACCTGCAAAGAGGCATGATCTCCCCTGCTGGGATACTAGGCTGGAAAGAACTTTAATCATAACAAGCACAACCATCCTCACAGGGTCAGGGTGCTGAACTCTCCACCGCCCACCTACTGCGCAGTAGTTTTTCATCATCTTTCTTAAACTGTTTGCTAGCTGTTGCTAAATCTTTGCTTACCTGAATGAAAGTAGCACCCTCTACTGCTGCCTTCAGGTCTGTGCAGATGCTGATGAGAGCCAACTGCTTCTCTGCATTCAAAGATCCTTTCAGGAATCCTGACTCCTCCAGCTCTTTCATTTGTTTCCTGATAGAAACAAGACACACACAAGTACCTGATCATTTTTAAGCCACATTTACTTTTTGTTTTTTAAATAAAAGCTTCTTAAAAACCCAGAAACATGAACACTATTTGCCATGCCACAGCATATACTTGTACTCAAAAACAAAGGTTACTTTTGGTCATTTCTCTCTGCTAAGGTTTTTCTTCTCTTCAGTCATGGGCAGTTGCAAGATTTATTCCTAGCCCCAAATTTGTCATCACCTCAAGCCTGTTTTCACTAGTGCAAAATCAGAAAGATTTTCTACTTATATTTAACAGGAATAGAGATACCTTTAATTTATTTCCTCTAGTGTTACAAACAGCTTTTGGTGACACCTCTGCAGGATCACTGTTTAACTGTATAAAAAAATGCATTCCATAATGCCAAGAGTCATTCCTAAAAAAAAAAACACATTCCCCAGCACAGATAATGAATACAGAGCAAGTTTAATAACTACAGGAATTTTCAGACACTAAGTGGCCGGAGTTTGAACTGAATGTTCAAGTATACAACTGCTTGGGTTGGACATGCCACCTGAGAAAGCGCCTCCGCAGCTTAAAACCCTCAAAAGTCAAGAGCAAGCCTCAAAATTACGTAAGTAATTGAGATGTGTAATTTCCACAGAAATTAAGTGGGATTACAGCACCTCATCACAATTAACCTGAAGCTATTTGATGTAGCCATTATTAGAGTTAAATCTGTTGGTTACCTCAAGGCAGAACTCCTCTAAAGCCTTTGCTTATTATTCAGCAAAAAGTGCTCATCCCGAAGAGGAGGAAATTGAGCTAATGATTAGCAGTGGGAGGAAAAAAAATAATCCTTTGTTCTCCCTACCAAACAAGTTCCGAAACTTTGGCTTCTTTCTGAATGCCTCCTTAGACAGCAAGTAAATTGCACTTGGCACCCAACTGGAGGGTGGAAAAGCCACAGCAAACAGAGGAGCTGTACAGCCTGGAAAGAAAAAGTTTGTGATTTGTGTAACACAAAAATACACTTCGCTGAATACTGGAACAACCAGGGATCCAGAATGCTTTTTCTAAGCGACTGCAGCACAGACATGACAGTCTTCACAAGGGGCTTTCTGGGACAGTGTATGTTAAATGTGGAGAAGATACTTACATACACCAAGATGATCTCTGTACCCAGCCACAAACCAGTCCTTAGTAAGTCTGCCCCCTCTTGTTCCCAAACAGCACCACTGGGTTCGTTTTTGCATCTAGAGACCTCAGAAGAGATGGGGCTCCCTGAGTCCATCAATATTTTTCCAAGCAGCCCTTCAAATTAAGGGAAAGGGATGCAGGTTGCCCTGCTTCTATCTTCTCCACACTTTTCAGGCTGCCGGCTGAGCAGTGTGGGATAACACACCCACACTTCATGAGGCCATCCCTTTATTTAGGGCTCTTTCCTGTCAACAAGTCTCGAGCCCACAGATCTAATATTAAGCTTCCTCCTCCAGATTTCTTAAAGAGACTGAGGGGGATTCATCTCACCTACCCTGCCAGCACGTACATCCGAGGCAATCACCTTCAGCTCTCGTTTACAGAAGGAAGAACGAAGTGTTTCGGGTACATTTGCCTGATCTTTTTTAGGGATCTTTCTCATCTTATGACAGAAGCAGCTTTTTTTAGCTGAAATAGGTAGAATGAGCCATTTAGACCACAGTATTCTGAAGCTACCAAAGATAAAAGTTTTCAGAGATTTATTTAAAGACAACCCAGTTCCTTCTGAGCTATACAGAAGGAAGTCAAACCTTAGAGTTTCAATGGGCCCTCAGACCTTCAGCTGGGAATGGCTCACTAAATCAACCATCAACTTCCAGAGAATCAGAATTTTACTTCAGCAGCTGTGTAGCTGGATTGTGTCCAAGAAAATACAACAAGCATAGACTCTGGTAGTTCTATCATGGCTTTATTAAGAGGTCATAACCACCTGCTGCCCTGCAAGTTACCCTGACTCCCACCCTCCCACTGAAGGTGGTGTAGAGGAGAGTATTGGTTTCCCAGCAGACAATCCAGGTTCCCAATGCATCTCTCCATCACCGCCCCAGAGCTGCAACACCTCACCACTAAAACCTGGGTAAGGAGCACTTTGCAGCAGTCACAAGCATACAGAACAGCTCTGCTCCTGGTTTAGCACGAGAGCCAGAAGAGGCAAATACCTTCTAATCTCCACGGACTTTGCACCTTCAATCAAAGCATTTCCTATAATTTGGGAGTAGGCAAGATGTCAACTGAAACCCTATGTGAAGTTGGTAAAGGTTAACACTGTACCTTCCAAAACAGAATGGGCACCCATATTTTAATGTGTGCAGAATAAGCACATACTTCAACTTTCAACTCTTCAACTTTCAGACACACACAAGAAAAACAAGCCGTAAAACACACACGGCTAACTCCTACAAGCATTAGCTTTCTCCTCTTCAAGGAAATCCTTCAATACTTAACTCCAGATAATCTTTTCTGCCCTGCAAGTTCTGATACCTTATTTTTGTAACAGCTGATCATTGACAACACTTTTTTAAAACTGTTTTAGGCAGAGCACGCCTCAGTAAACAGCCAGGCACTGCATTCTGTTTACATTGGACAACACCTTTGGAAAGGTTCATCCTTAGCTAGAAAATGAAGCCAGGAGTTACGCACTTCTCAGGCACTGCTCAGGTCTGTCATGTTTGTTTCTCTGGAGTCCCTTGGATTTTGGGCCAAAATTAACATTTCTATCAGCCTGTGTAGTCCAAAATTGAAGCATTGTTCTATCAGCATTCTTCCTCTCTTCTCAAATATAGATTTATACTCAAAAACTCTGGTTAGTGACACAGAAATCAGTAGAAAATCCATTAAGGTTCTCAGCAAGTTCCCCACTCAGCTCCTTGACAAACAGCAATGGGACAGCTGCAGAGCACGGCCTTCTGCCTCTTCAGTAATCTGCGTGGCGATCTGCAGGGAACAACGCTTCAGCTCCCTTTTTGCAAGCTGCCAGGGTACGCCACGGGTGGCTAGGCAGCAGCTCTAATTGACTTCCTAAGGCTTCTGGCACACTGAAGATGCCAGCACGTTGTGTGTAAAGGGACTGGTGCATCTAAACTGAAGTATCCAAACTTCTGGCTCCTGATGCCTTCCTTGTGAAGTGGTAGGGGACCAATTAATTCAGAAGGCATCAAATATTCATTCGTCAGAAGTCCATTTCACAGGCACAGTTGCCTGAATCCAGCATCCTCTTGCCATAGCCCATACCTTTTTTTTTTTTAAAGCAAAGTTTGAAGAGACCACAACAGAATTGTGCCCTTCCACGAAGGTGGTGAAGCTCCTGTTCACTTTCTGTGCAATTTTACACTTCCTCATTCCTCCTGGCCCTCTGAAACTCTGTACCATGATTGTTGCTAGCTGTGTTGAATCCCTCAGTTACCAGAGAGGTGGCATTTATTCATCTTCCACAAGCTCTTGTAGAAGTTCGCAGCACCTGTCTTCTGTTCCGTTCTTTTTTTTCCTCTGCCAGTGATGAGCATCCACCCGTTCTGCCTCTGCTATAAGCCATTACACACTATACTGTGCACAGAAAATACAATTTCTTAACTAACCTACAAAGCTACTGCCTTCATTCTTCAGAATTTGAGGCTAGACCATTCCTCCCGCACCCCTTCTTCTTCCTGCAGAAAGTCCTTTCTGTTAACATCACCAAGCTTGCAATTTAAATTTTACTTAGCACAGAACATGAAATGCAATTAATGCATTACTTCAATTTTGGCTTTCCCTTTCCCTAGGGGATTTTTTTTTTTGCCCCCTTCATTAATATATTTATTGACAGTTTGGTTATTTTCTTCCACAAATGAATTCTAATCCTTCCAAATGCTAATCCCTACTTACATTCCCCTGGGGTACTAGACTGGCACAGAAGCAGTGTGAGCAATGGAGGAGAGCTTCCATAAGAGACTTACCATACATTAAGGCACACAACAGACTGATTTATGCATACAGCAGTGCACCACTGACCTCTACTGGGTGAGTTTTTATTCAGAGCAGCCTCATGTTCAGGGTGATCATCGCTGAGTACGATCACAGACTCAAAGGCCATGGCAGCCGTTGCTGGAGGACACACCACAGGACTCCACTCTGCAGTTGTGTCACAGAGCACATGAAGCAGTAGCTTGAAGAATTTGTCTCAGTACCCATAAGGTCTTCAGAGAATGGTGAATTCATGTCCGTAAGAAAATACTGCCTCCTTTTAGAGCCCACCCTTCAACAAGCTCCAGAGCATCTCTGTTGTACCAGACTGCCCATGTCAACACTGTCCTGAGAACTGAACTGTTATTTACTTCAAGATAAGGCACAAAATCCATAGCTAACGACTACTGAATCACAACTCACTGACCAGATCAGCAAGGGGAAGGGAGGGGAAGAAGAGGCAACGCCAAAAATGCTTCTTCACAACTTCAGCCAGCCACCTTTGCCCAAAAACCAGAGCCAGCACCACACTGCTATCTACTGCTGTCTGATAAATGAGGGAGTAGCTGGAGGGGAAAGAAAAACCAAAACTCCACACAACCCCCATCACATCACCAGCCCCATAGATCTAGCCTGAGACACAACAGGTCAAGCTTGCAAACAAATGCCCCAACACTAGGGCCAGCTTACTGTCTGCACACACGATGGCCAAACACCAAGCTGCTAATATTGAGTTGCAAGTGGTCATTTTAAAGTATTCACATCCAAATCCCCTCTTCCTGCTTTCCCCAAGCTGAATATAAGCATACAACTTACACAGTACAGGCTTCCTACCCAGAACAGCAGGACAAGCTGGTCCAGACATGAGATCCAGAGCTGCCAAATGCACTTTCTCCACAGAAATGTCTGTGTATTAAAGCAGGACAGTTGCTCATCTTCCTCTGGCACAGTTTTGAAGAGGCAGAAAGCAAAGGACTCCAGGACAGCTGGTGCACAGCATAAAAGCATGGCAATGCATGCAAACTGATCTGACTTCTGAGACCTCCTGAAGGTTCACATGCACACACGGGCACACAGAGGCCTCAGGAAGTCTCAAGTCCAGCTTGCACCTGCAGCAAAACTACTGCTTGGACCAGGTGAGGTTAACCTTGGCTTTGTGCAGCCAAACCTTGAAAGCCTTCAGGAATGGAAATTTCATCACCTTTTCAGATAACCTGTTACTTCTGCATACCAGGCAAGCATCAACACTGTAACTGTTCTCAAAGCACAGCCTTTGTCATTGCAAAAGTCAGTCTTATTTAAAGCCTATATTCAAGCTGCCAAGGGGGACTGGCTGCCACACAGGAATGAGGAGAAAAAACATTTCTCTTTGGAGACTGTTTCAAATGACTTCCAAACACTCAAGAGAAAATGCCAGGTCTACTCTCTACGTCAAGAAACATTACATTGCTACAGACAGAAGCTTTTTTCCCCCCAATCACAGAACAAGGCAATGTATTTAGGTCTCCCAAACTTACGTCCTGTCTCATCAGCTGAGAAATAGGAAACTTTAAAAACTTTTAAAGTCCTTTTTGCATCTTGAAAATATCCTATTATTACAGATGGGGAAAGGACCCAAAGAGAATGGAAGCAGACACCGTTCCTAAAGGGACTTGGCTCTACAGCTTCCAAACATAAGTTACTCAGCAAGAGCTCACGGATGGACAGGAGGAGTATATCACCTCCTGCACAAGACTGAGCAGACAAGTCCCAAAGCACCTCTTTACATCAGCACCACTGTTAAATCTCAGGAGACAGCTACAGCATTTCTGAATGCAGAACTTCTGAGAAATAGCATTACCAACCCATCCTGTCTTCCAGTTCCTTAAAACAGCTCGGAAACTCTTTTCTTCCCCAGTGAAAAGGGTGGCTAGAGGAAGCTACCACTCTAGAACTGTTTCTGGAAAAAAATTAGATTAGTCTCAAATATCCCATCTTATTTTTCCATATAGAATTCATTCTACAGCTTCATTATATTTTTATTACAGCATTTTACTGTGTTTTACCTATCTTTATCAGCTGTGTAATTATGTTTAGAACAGCAGCACGGTAACTACTGGAAAAAAGTTTACATATTACAAGAGTCAAAGTATTTTTGGGGGACATGCACTAGAGCATTTCCACACAGTATGTTCCGGGATTACTTCCGGGAACAGGACACTACTTGTTTTTCTAATTCTCATTATTTTAAAACTCAACAACCTTGCATTCAAACCAGAATTACACTGACTCTGGAGAAAGCATACTGGATATGAAAATTTGCGTTTTCCAAGGCAGGTTAATGCAGGTTCTTTCTGTAGGTCAAGCAGGGCATAAAGCTGTTCGATAGTTTGTTTTCTTCTCCAGAAGAGGTTGTTCCATTAGAGCAGACACTGGTTAATAATGCTAATGGTACACCCAGTTCAGTCCAGTGTGCAGTCATTTTTTGTCAGGACACTGACTACCAAGTGTGTATCAACAGGTAGGTAGGAAATCCACCGCACCACGCTAGGCCTCAATAACCACACTCTCATTTCCTTTCCATATCTGGTCTACTGGCATTGTGTCGACACATATTTCCGTTTGTGTCAGTAGATGACAATTTCACAGTTTAGACTCATTTTTGACCAGTTGTTCTGAAAATCGTGACAGAGTACATTTCAGACTTTCCACAGATACATCGTCAATGCATGTCTCTCCCAGCCTCCATGCCAGTCCTGTGTGCAGTCTGCACATATCTGCAGCCCACCTACCGTTTTGTGAGAGTTGGATTCATTAGGTTAATGAATCCTGAAGTGCCCCAGTGAAACACAGATTTTACAAATCCAGAATGAGTTGCAAGTCAACGTACTAAAAGTCAATCATATTAACAAATTATTTCTAATCCTTGTAGAATTGACTACTGCGTACTACTCAAATCCAATTTTGCTTGGTTTAGAAAAGCAAAACTAAGAAGTCCTCTGTATTCTCCAGTTTTTCTTTAATATGTAAAGTACATACAACTAAGTCACAGACTTTAAATTAAAATGGAACAAAACTCTTTCCAATACTAAAGCTTAAAAAATCACCAACAAAAAACAACTAACCAAACAAAACCACACTCAACTAAATCTAAGAACTTTCCTAAATGATCAGCAATGCAGAGAGAATGGAAAGCACATCCCAGAAAATCCAGAGGAGCAACCAGCAGCCGGCTCTGTCACACAGCTTCCATTGGCAGCCCCTGCTGCTCTCTTCTACAAGTCTTCATTACCTACTTAAGCTCCAGCAGTTACGGAAGTATTGTATCAGTAATCCAGATGGATTTACTACAGATTGTGTGCTGTGAAATCAGTGCCAAAAAAGTTTGACTGCATTTTGATAGATACAATCATTAAAATACTGGCTGTTGAAACTACATAGCTTGTGTTCTTGTCACAAAAAAAAAACAAAACAACAACAAAAAAAACACTTTTATTGAAACTAGACTTTTTAACTAAGTTGTTACAACAGCCAAGATACCTAAGTTAATTATAAGTTTAACTAAACACCTTATGTGAAAGGCAAAATTTGACTTAACTCCTATGGAACAGCATGTGCAGGCACAGGACAGTACACTGACACACCCAAATGCCTCTCTACTCTACCACACACGGTAATTTATGCTTTTCTTTTCCAAGCTGAAAACCTTGGAAGACTGCAGGTGTCATTCTGCTATTAGAAAAAAAAATAAAAAAAATAGGTGAGTGCTAGCTTTAGTAATGCAGACCACAAGACTCCCTCCCTTCTCCAGAAATCCAGAAACTCATTATGGCTACTGTTATGACAGCAACTCTGCAAAAAAATGGAAGTGCCATCATATAGGTTGTAGTAACAGAGGTGTTAGTCAAACCTAACGTCTATATTGAAAGTTTAGAGGAAATGATAAAAAAAATCACCACCACCAAAAAAAAAAAAACCACACACACACACCTGTAAGAGACAGATTTTTCCCCCCTCCTTCACTATCAATTTTTTGCCTAAAAAAAAAAAATAAATCTGATTAGATATAACATACTGTCTCACACCTAAATTCCTACAACAGGAATAGTGTACAGAGGCTCCTAACGTCACTCTTCCTTGCTGTAAGCCTTGTTACCAAAAGCAACACACCACAATCCCTTTTTAGGTACAAGAGGTACAAGTTAATCCCCATACTGGCTGCCGCACAGCAGCTAACATGTTACATTACAAGACAGCAAGAGGTGAGGGCTGAAACATTTAACTAGATACTTATCAGGAAGCAACCTGAACTTCAGCATTAAATGCTGACATAGCAATATGAGGCTGTACACAGAACCTCCCTATCAATGTACACTCTCACATCCACAAGAACTACACTTCCAGGACTGGCAAAAAAAAGGTTGAGTAGAACCAGTCACTGTCCCTTCTAACATAAGAACTAGGGGCCAAACAAAGCACCTGAGGAGTCAGGTTCAAAACAAACAAGACGGACAGCTCTTCACACAGAGAGCAGTAAACCCGCAGAACACAAAGTCCCTTGGCAAGGAGGCTGCAAAACGATTTACACAGGTTCAAGGAAGGTTAAGAGAAATACTTGGAAGAAATATAGTTAAGAGTCACTCAGTACATAAGCAACTTCTAGGCACTGCAGGTCATGGGAGGGAGGGAGGGCAGACAGGCAGGACTTGAATTTGCAGCTCCGCATGTTTCCAAAGGCTTCAGCTGTAGTGCCACAGGGTTAACAGAAAAGGGCGAGGGGATTACTGTCTGAAGCAATTTGACTGTTCTCATGTTCAAGTCCTCAAATTTGCTAAAGGTGCTTCCAAGCCTCTATTGTAACTGTTCAGTAATTGAGTCTTTAACAGAACTAGTTACCTCTTCTTCTAGGATGCTGAAATGTCAGTTCAAGATTTATTTTTTTTTAAATCTAGTTATAGAGAAGTGGTAGTTGCAGTAGGTCTCTTTAGCAATCAGTACTAGCCTCTTTGAGATCTGAAGAAGTCTTTGTAATCTTTCTATGCAAAAACTCCTATGTTCCTGTATTTTAAGTTTAGCCTATAGATAACCTAATCATGGAAGATGTGATTTCAAGAACTTGGATTTAAACTTAATGTCTTAAACCATTATTTAATTATTGAAGCGCTCTTCAGAAGTGTCATTGAGAGATTTAGAGGCACAGTTCTAATCTTAACAGGACTTGTACTTTTAAGTTAAAGCCTTCTTTAATGCTTAAGATCTATACTCTCTTGAATAGTAAGATGAGGCTGTTCATTCATAATTACATCCCACAGATTCACTGCAATGTGAGTCATTTCAAGTCAGGTGACCTACCGTATGTTTTCCAGTGCACCTGTTAATTGTTGTTGTGCAATGTCATAAAGTTTCACTTTGAAGCCTCCAGCAGCAAACACCATGGCCCAGCTGCGACCAATGAGCCCACTGAAAAGGAAATAAATTTTAACCAATTAATAAAGTAGCATTTATCTGGGGTGGGGAAGGTCCAACAACAAGCACTGCAAGAACTAAAACAGAGTCCAGACCCTGCAATACTCGATCCAAAAATCAGTTACATGTTGATAAGAAACCAACCTCTCTCTGTAACAAAGCAATATCCTTTGCTAGTAGTGTAGCAGCTTCTTTGAGTGCTGGGAGAAAGATAATAAATAAAAAAAAAAAAACTGATAGCGGAATTCTAAAGAGTAGGAGCTGCTACTCTGGGACATTGGATTCAAGTATTAACAGTTTTGTCAGCTGTAATCCTAACCTGGAACTGGTGCATGGAATCACATTATGGAGGGTTTGTTTTTTCATCTTTTTGAAACTCATTTGTTTAATTCAAAGTCTGAATATGGAGAGCAGCCCATTTTTTCAGGAGTTCAAGATCCTGCTTCAGAGCTAATCAGAGAAACCTAAGGCCCAGCTACTGTAATCACGGATCCTCTACAACTCAGGAAATGCTGTAAGTGTGCAAAAACCAGGAAAGAAAAATACATGGTTTTGATGCTACTTTTCCATCTACCCACATCTAGCATCACCCGTGCTTTTGGATGAAACATCCTACCATGCTGGAGGCCTGCAGGAACAGTCTGCCCACATCTTGTGGTAAAGCCATATTAGTTGTAGCCCATTATTAAGAAATATATAAAGGAAATGTACAGTAATTGATAATTTCATCATACCTATCAGAACAATGCAGGTTTTGAACTTAACTATTTGCAGGCATTAGCCTCTTTAAACAGAAGTACTGAGATACAGTACAAAAAAATTAAACAACATCACAAATAATTATAATCCTAACAGCAACAAGAACAGAACTCTATATCCATGACTACTATTACTGGTGTTGATTTTCACATGCATTTCCTGACGTTTCTGAGATTACTGTCCTTGTAACATTAAACTGAAGCAATGTCTGTCAACTGTAAAAACGGAAGGCAAATAGGTCATCAGTAAATTATGATATGGGGGGGTAAAAATTCAGAGATAAAGCAGCAGGCCAGATAAGAAAAGGAAGAGAAAACAGGAACGCGTTCAGCCTTTAGTTAAAGAAGAATAAAAATGGAACAAAACAGGAAGTTTCAGGAAACAGCAGGAATCAGTGGAAATAACTGGGGGTTGGGTGGGGGGTGAAACTGTGTATTTAGCGTTGTTAAACGAGAACTTAACATCTATTTAAAATACATTATTTAAAAGAAAAAGCAAACATTTTCACTGCAGCAAGCCCAGATCTCAGCAGTTCTCAGGCAAACTACAGAGCAAGCACTTACAGAGAAGTAACATACAGGTCATACTTTGTTAGCTATGATAACTTCCCAGCTAACAAATACTTCTAAACTACCAGCGTTTGGACCACCTGAACCTCTAAATAAGTATATCTAAGCCACTAGTATCTTTATAAACATCACTCCTCTTGAACTGCATTTTTAAATGAACTTTTTCTCTTTAAAAATCAACATTTGACCAAATAATGTATTCTATTTTGATACTGATTTTCAGGATTGTGTGATTTGTTTTCTTAGGCACTATCAAGCGTACGAAGTCAGCGGTAGGCATCAGACTTGTGCGATGGAGCAGCAGTGCATGACAGCCGCATCCCGGGAGGATGCAGACACACTTGACCCCAAGACATCGTTTAAGACAGGCAGGCACTGTCATTTGGGGCCCGCTGCTGCAGCCTGTGGATCCAGACCTTCTCCCTTGGCTTTGGCTGGTATGGACGGTGGGTTCCTCCTTAGGCAGGTAGCGCAGAGCCCGGCTCTCCGGACGCTTCTTTGTGCCAGCAGACACATCGAGTTTCGTCGCTGGCGCGTGACAGCGGCCAGACACGTGCCTCCGACCTCGAGCTGCCTCGCTGCCAGCGTCGCCTCGCCAGGTTATTGCCCAAATCAACCAATTTTAGCTCAAGAGGACGAAGTGACACCTCCACAGCCAAACCCACCGCTGCATGCCCAACCGAGGGCCACCCCGCGGGCACACCGAGGGCTGCTCCCCACCCACGGGGGCGGCTTTTAAACCTCTCCCCGGCCTCCTGCGGGCTCCCAACCACACCAAGCACCGCAGCACCGAGCCGGAGAGGGCACCGAGAGCCCGGCCGGCTGCGAGAGGCGCTGCCCCGCTGCCCCCCGCCTGCTCCTTCCCCTTCCAGCCGGCTCCCGGAGTGCGGCAAGGGGAAGCAGAGGCCTCACCTGCCGATCACGGCAACCTGCGAGGACTCCATGCCCGCGGGGGATGCACCAAGCAGCAGCCGCCACCACCGCCCCCGCCGCCGCCTTTAAGGCGCCCGCTCCCCACCCACGGCGGCCGCCATGTCGCGGCCGCCCCCATTGGCTCCCGCTGGCCGCGCCTCTCGGGCCGGCCTCGCCTCGCTGCCACGACGGGAGAGAGGCAGGGAGCCCGCCCCCGGGGCTCGCCTCGTCCCCTGCCGCAGCCATGCCGGCCCTACACGGAGGTTTATCCCCTCCGAAAGCGAGGAGCCGTGCTCTGGTCCCCCCCCGCCCCCGGGAAGGACCGGCACTGTGTGCTCTGCCCCACGCCGTGCCAGGAGGCAGCAGGGAGGGCAGCGCCTGCCAGGCTCAGGGGCACTCTGCCCGTGCCACCTGGAAGCGACTGTGCCCCACCACTGCCTAAATCCGCCCTTGAAGTTGATGCCCAAGTTACCCTACTGTCAAAAATAGTTACCCTGCTGTCCAAAAGCATAGATCCTGCTGGCCACATCAGGTGTTCAGGTTCAACATGAGCTCCCGATGAAACTGAAACACCTTTGAGGATTGGGGACCTGGGGCTTGCAGCCTCCCCTGAAGAAGCAAAGCCCCCACCCCATGACACTTGGGCCACAGAAAGGACGAGAACGTGTGTCAAAGCCCACAGCTCTCAGTTCCCTGACCAGGGTACAAATGAATTCCAAAATGAAGTTCAAAGTCCAAAGCATTACCTTTTTTTTTTTTTTTCATTAGGGAATAATATTATTAAAAAAATATAATAAATGTATTATAATATGTTTTTATAATACATTATAACAAATACATATTTTATTGTAATAAAATTAAAGTTAAAATTTATAATTTCATACCATTAAAATACTTTCCTCTTGAATCCTGATAAATAATATATTTTTGTTGACTTTCCTTGATTTTTGGACAAAAACTTTCTTATATTGTGAAAAAAAATGGTGACATTAGAATGTCAACATAATTCTTTGATAATCTTGACAGCTCTATAGTATCTGCTGTTCTGCTGGAATGCAGTGTGACTCATTTTTTCTAATTCTATATAGTTCCTACTCACCTGCATGTTGCTCTGTAATCACGCTGGATATTCCTAAAAAGAAACAAAAGTTAAGATTTAAAATGCCTACTTGTTAGCAAAGGTAGCAAAGCACCCAGAGAGCAGTGGTCAATGGCTCTATGTCCAGGTGGAGACCAGTGATGAGTGGTTTCCCTCAGGGGTCTGTCTTGGGACTAGCACTTCTCAATATCTTCATCACTGACATAGATGATGGGATTGAGTGCACCCTCTGCAAGTTTTCAGATGACGCCAAGCTGAGTGGTGTGGTTGGTACCAAAGAAGGAAGAGAGGCCATCCAAAGGGACCTGGACAGGCTGGAGAAGTAGGCCAATGTGAACCACATGAGGTTCAACAAGTCCAAGTGCAAGGTGCTACACCTGGGCCGGGGCGATCCCAGACATGAGCACAGACTGGGAGAAGAGCTCACTGACAGCTGCCCAGCAGAGAAGGACTTGGGGGATCTGGTGGACAAAAGGCCCAACACGAGCCAGCAGTGCGTGCCTGCAGCCCAGAAGGCCAACTGTGTCCTGGGCTGCACCAACAGAGGGGTGGGCAGCAGGTGGACGGAGCTGACTGACCTCCTCTACTCTGCCCTCGTGAGGCCCCACCTGGAGCTCTAGGTGGCCAGGGCCTCAACCCTGGAAGTGTTCAAGACCAGGCTGGATGGGGCCTTGGCCAACCTGATCTAGTATGTAACCTCCCTGCCCATGGCAGGGGGGTTGGAGTTAGATGATCCTTAAGGTCCCTCCCAACCTGAGCCATTCTATGATTCTTTGGTTATATTACTGTACTCTTAATGTAGCTGAAAACCACCTCTAAGTCATGTGTTACTGGCATTCTGAAAACCAAGTTGAAAATTGATACATTTTTTTCCAGAATAAGTGTTTCATAATTACTGGTGAAAAAAATCAGTGAAACATTATTTGGCTATCATTTCTTCTAGTTTCCAATGGGGGAAAAAATACAAAAAAATAACATAACTAAAAACATAATCATTTCGCATGTCCACCACCTTCACTAGCACTTCACTAAGTCCAGCCATATTTAGCACAGAGACAGAGATCTCAGAAGTATAAATTCCTAAAGCTTTCATGAGGACTAGTCATAGGACAGCAGGTGGAAAACCACGCCAGTATCTTCGTGACCTCAGGACCTAAATGCTGCACGTGTGACCCGAGAGCTGCCAGCAGTTAGGAGATGTAGGAGGAGCAAAGCAGAGATAGCTGGGCCACAAGAAGACCAAAGGAAGTAGGAGGGCAGGCTGAAGGAAACCTGGCCTTCCAGTTTGTGGCTCACAGTTTGCTAAGGCTGACGCAGAAAACATCGTGTTATGATTATAGCAAATACCAGTTTTACTCCTTTGAAGACTAATTTGAAATGGCATGATTTGGCATGTATTACAAAGAACTTTGTTTAGACAAAGCATAACTGAAGCAATGTATACTTTATGGGCTCAACTTTTTACTTCAAAGAAAAAAAAAAAAGTTCCCAGAACATAAAACTGATGTATTTTGGGCTCGGGAACCATGGCTTTCGAAACAAGTTCACTATCACACTTATTTGAAAACACCCACTGGTTATTTCAGTATTCCTTGATATACGTAGGTGTGCATTTATACCTGGAGTTGTCACACGAACTACTAGACTTTTAGACAAAAGCAGTTATAGTCGGGCAAATTGATATTGCAAAACGAAGCGCTCGGTTAAACAACTCAGGAGGGGTTACTGCAGGAACTAACTGAGAACTAGTCATAGTTGTGATAACAGCAATTACAGGGCCTTTAAGTTCTGCTGGTGAACAAAACAAGAGGTCTGTGGTATTGTAATCTGAACTATTTTATTACTTTTAATGTAGTAATAACAATGCCACATAACTCTGCATTAGTTATTTTATTAGGGCATGACAACACCCACATGCCCCATTGTTTCCAGTGGCCAAATGGACCAGTGAGCCCAAACTGTCAACACATGAATAGAAGAGAGAGGTTTGCAAGATGAAAGAGGAATACAGAGAATTAAATTGTAAGAAGCATAGGTGAAGGAAGAAAATATAGTTAAAAAGAAAAAACAGGAAGTTTTAATTTTTGCGCAAAATAACTTTTAGGCCCAGTACTTGGAGTCTCCAAGAATAAGGAGCAGTGATTCTCCTCCCTCTCCTGAGTTCACATAAGAAGGCCAGAAGATATCAGGGGCTGAAGATCAAAACCTTTTTGATGACTTCATCAAAACCTTTTACCAACAATATGGTGGAAAGCTCTGGACTCCATTAGGGACTGAGAAGTAGAGCTTACATTAGCAGCAGAAGAGGCCTATATGGAGCCAATATGCACTCACCAGCCTCTGTATTCTTTTTCCAAGTCCAACAGCAGTAGGAGCAGACATGACTTGTCAGCTTGAGCTGCAAAGTTGACTCCTCCATGTTTCCAGTCTCTGTTGAGCATGCTCCTCTGGAGCCCCCTGGGAGGAGGTGAAAACCACTATTGGCTGCAGAGAGGAGGTGGGATTACTGCAGGGGAGGAGCAGGGCACTATAAGAGAGTCTTGGAATAAACAACATGGGAGCCTCCAATGCTTGCTGGGACCAGTAGGGGTTGGAATGTGTGGGAGATGGAAGTGTGAGTCCCCATGCAGAAAATAAGGGAATCACGTGGCTCAAAAAATACAGAGTATTCCAGCCTGAACTTTTGGTGTAGGATGAAAACAGAGGCATAGTTCACCCTCATTAAGTATTAGATTGGTTTAATATGTTACTTGTACGCTTGGATTGTTCGGGTGAACATTTCTTCTGTAGTTAGCCATGATATGTTGCTACTAATGGTTCAGGAAGCATAATAATCTCAATAATAATGTAGTAACTTTATTCCTATTATGTAGAGTTCTAACTAATGGTTTGCACAGTGTAATTATAATTAGTGATTACTTCAAAATCATACTACAATTAAAACTATAATTTTAATCATTGTTAGTAGTTCATGCAGTTAACTTAAGTGGTCATTCACAGTGAAAATGGTCTGATGCGAATATTACCAGTAGTGCTAGAACTTGATTCTTGAAAAATCTGCAGGAATTGGAAGGTTTGTTGTAAAAAATTATGCAAAGGCATAGTTTAGCAAAGCTAGGTAGAGTTGTATCTTTTAATAGTAGAAATACCCATCAACAAGATAAATGTCCTTTAAGCCCGAACTACAACACATGAATTACTTATAATATGGCTTATAATTGTTTATTTTCAAATTGAACATAAATTTACTTGCTTTAATAAATAAACTAAATATGAAATTGATGTTTAGGGCAGAATTATAATGAATATCATTCCCCCCCTTTGGAACAGTATTCGAATAGATCTATTGAAATTTTTCAATATAATATTTTAAAATAGTTTACCTAATTAATTCTGCATTGAGAACCTAACCCTGAAAATATTCTGATCCTTGTATTTATCATTGCAACAAGAGCAGTTCTATAAATTTCACTTTTTTTTTTAACTTTCTCGTAAAATAATTTATATATATTTATGTCAACTAATGGAAAAAGAAAAGGTGAAGTATTAGAAATGCTTTAATTTTAAACTCATTCCATATTTTCTTTCCCTTCAATAATTTTTACAGGTATACTGACAAGATCCATGGAGTTTTGAGAGGAGTGGTTACTGGCAGCTTTAATGTGAGTGGCAGTTAAGTTGAAGTGTCTCCACGTGGTAGTAGAAAACTTCTGAACATTTGGTCAGACCAGAATTCAATGCTAGAATATCACTCACTTTCAGAAGATTTTAATGGGAGAAATACTTTTTCAATTCAAAATGTTTTTGAAAAGAAAAGAAAAACACAGCTTAAGGGCAGATCAGACAAACAGTTAAACCGACAGAGCAAGGGTAGGGCACATGCCAACAATGGTTACAACATGTAGACTGAGGCCAGTAACCCCTGAACCCAAGTTAGTTGCTGCTGGAACAGTTTGTCTGAGTCCTTACTTGCAATGTCAGTGCTGCAAAAAGACAGATGCACCATGTATATTTACTGAACTGCAAGGAAATTAATTAAGAGGATGTCTTTGTAGTCTCCTTAACCTGCCATAAAGTTTTCACTCTATGAATGAGACCAGGAACACGATGTCTTTACGTCAACTAAACAACAAAATTAGATCAGCAGTTTGCTTTAACTGCACACATAGCTAACACAATGCAAGTCAGAGTACAGATCCGGGACAGGAATGAGAATCAGAAGGGGGAAAAAGAGTTGGACAACTTAATTTAGTGATAGTGCTGACATCTTAAAATGGTTAGGAGTTCAAAGCATACAACGTTGCTTGGGCTGCTTGTAACATTTTTGGGGGACAGCTTCACAATCCAGGTCACCCTCAGGACTTAACCCAAAACAGTAAAGGCAGATGTGCCACTTGGGTTTCACTCCATTGTGCAACCTTGGAAGAATGTGTGTGACAATCACATTCCATGAGTAAGGCCTAGTGTTGTCACGGTGGATCCCGAGACTGAGGTTTTGTGTTAAATCTTTATACATTAAAGTTTACTTATACTTCACAAAAAATAAAAAAAAAAAAAAAAAAAAAAGAAAAAAGCTACAGCTTCTAGAAACAGAAATAAAGCCTGTTAAGACCCTCAAGTTGTGAGTTCATAAGAAGTGTATGGATTGAGGGAGCTAAGGAGCTGCGCCAGGGAGTGCTCATGAGCTCTTGGCCCCAGAGCACACTGTTAAGGTGGGCAATGCACAGCGCTGGACCAGATGCTGGAGTCAACTGACTCAGCTGTTAACATAGCCCATTACAGTGTTACTTAATTAGCGTTCTCCCATACAATTCATTGTATGATCTGGGAATAGAGGCCAGGAACATCTTCCAACAGCTGGTTTTGGACGGTAAGGAAGTTTGACATGAACACAGATCCCAGTTGTATCCTGACACTGTTTTATTTACAAGCGTCCTGACTCCCTTAGCATGGAGTTTCTTTTTTCCGGTGCCCTGAAGAATTGGGCTGAAAACACCGCAATGCATTGAGCACTGGTATGCACAGGTCCCTGAGATGGACAAGCTGGGCAGCAGAGCTAGGGCTTCTGTTACAGCATGTACCTGCTGCTCAGTCTGAGTGTGTCTGGGAACAGTCAGAAAATAGAAATAAGTAAAAAAAAAACAAAAAACAAAAAACAACAAAAAAAAAAACAAAAAACAAAAAAAAACACATAGGCTTACTTTTACGTGAGGAGTCACAGGCAGAAAAGGGGGAATAGAAGTATATATGTATTTTTTATCCCAAAGTTCATAATTTGTAGCGAGTGATTCACCTGGATTTTTTTTTTTCCACCTGGAGTCTGTTACTCTGGAAAATACTTGTATTTCAGAAATGCCAAGTATAAAGACTCTAATGTCCAAAGGTCTCAAGTCTAAAGTTTCTGCGTGAAAGTGGTTCATGCATGGAACGTGAACGAGTTAATACACAAAGCGATAATGTGTTAATGCTTCTTTATGTTATCTTTGTTTCCCTTGTTGGGAGCTGGAATAGAAAGACCTTTCACTTGTATCCTCTGTGCCTTATCTCTTCTGAAAGGACTTTGAGGCTGAAAGAAGGTGAGCAGCAGAAAGCACAGACATTGTGTAATGCTCATAAACCTTGACCATAAAAAGAGTATCCTGGCTGACCACATGCTGTGTAGTGGCTTTATAGCTTTCTTATGTGCCATCTATAGCTTTCAGTGTCAGGCAGCAGGAGCAGCTTACAACTGGCCTCAGAGAACATTTTCTCTCTCAAAATAGTGTAGGCAGGTTCAGAGGTCGCTTGTCTATTCTGTTTCCCGTTGAACCCTGGATCATTTTGATTAATAGAGTGCAATGATTTGTTGTGGGCAAATTAGATGTCACTCATTAGATTTTTATTTCTGGACACGGCAAAGCAATGTCCATCAGGTAATAAATCTTACTTCCATTTATGTTATCATTATCCCATGGACTAAGGCAGGCAGTCTGTTCAGCCTGCCATCCCTCACAAGAATTTTGTGTTCCTCTTCTGGAGGCTGAGGAAAGCACAGGGGAAAACAAAACTTGCTTGTATGTCCATTGTATGACACATCTTTTTATTCTTTAGCACGTATTCCCATCTTGGAACGATGCACAACCTAACTCGGGAAATTAAGTGTATATGCAAGCAGTTGCAGGTAAGAATAAGTCCAAAAAGAAGCAAAAAAAAGTGAAATTTCACGTTTAGCTATAGCTCAGGGATCGACGCTAAACCGCTTTAAAAGTATGTCCAAATGAGTTCAAAGCAGTAATTTCCAATCTAAAAGATGACCAGTTATGCACCTTGAAGGACAGAATTTTATTGCCGTGCAATTTACAGAAAGTGTCGGTTTTTAACCCTCAGGACGCAGCACGCACCCTGCCGACCCCCTCCAGCCCCGCCCTCCTCCCGCGTCGCCATTTGCGGCGGGCACCTGCCCTTACCGGGCAGAGACGCCCAGGAGCGGGCAAAGGCTTCGGCGGCGGCTGTGCGCATGCGCCCCGCTCTGGGCCCCTAGCAACGGGGCGCGGCTGCAACCGCTGCAACCGTCACCAGGCCAACGCGGGCAGGGCCTGGGGCCTAGGGACCGGGAGCGGGACCGGGCTGCCCGCAGCAGGAGGTGGGTAATCCTGGCCTGTGTCGGGAATAGTGTGGCCAGCAGGAGCAGGGAGGTGATCGTCCCCCTGTACTCAGCTCTGGTGAGGCTGCACCTCGAGTGCTGTGTTCAGCTTTGGGCCCCTCAGCACAAGAAGGACATCGAGGTGCTGGAGCGTGTCCAGAGCAGGGCTACGGAGCTGGTGAAGGGCCTGGAGCACAAGGCCTGTGAGGAGCGGCTGAGGGAGCTGGGGGGGATTTGGTCTGGGGAAGAGGAGGCTCAGGGGAGACCTCATTGCTCTCTGCAACTGCCTGACAGGAAGCTGTGGGGAGCTGGGGGTCGGCCTCTGCTCACAGGTAACCAGTGATAGGACCAGAGGGAATGGCCTCAAGTTGCACCAGGGGAGGTTCAGGTTGGCAATGAGGAGACATTTCTGCTCAGAAAGAGCAGTCAGGCACTGGGACGGGTTGCCCAGGGAGGTGGTGGAGTCACCATTATATTTAAGATTTATATGTGTCTTATATGCAATATTTGGCATGTTTAGTATTACACAGAAAAAATGATGCAAAACGTGCACCTGGCTCCTGAGGAAGATGAAGATGATCTTTATTCTGGCTACAATGATTATAATCCCATTTTTGACATAGAGGTAAAAATGCTTGCTCTTTCCCATCTTTCCTTTACATAGGATTCATTTTTAAGTACAAACTTGGGTACAGGAATGTGCAAGGACACTACTGCTTTGACATGAAATGTTCTGTATTTAGCAAGAAATATGAAGTTTCACCAGGATCTTTTGGAATAACATTTCTGATAGTTACCTTCTCCAACAAAACACTTTCGTAGCAAGTCTAATACACTGTAATGAATATAGACTTCAGAAAATTAGAATTTATTAAATTCTAATAAATTAATAATTATATTTATGTTATGAATTAAATATAATTTATTGAATTCTAATTATCTGAAGTCTATATTCACATTCAGAGGGGTGCGCAGCAGCAAGTTTCCTGATAAAAGAGGTAGCTTACCAGTTGTTGGTCTTACTGTGCTGCAGCTGAGGGAGATGAGAAATGAGTAGAGTTTCCCACCCTGCAGCTCTCTGTACAACCAGTAGAGCATCTGGAATGACAACGTAATGCTGCAGACCACTTTCTGGAAACTGATGGTGTAGTGGAATTGGAGGGAACAAGGGTGTATTTTGGTCCAAACCCCACAACCCTGCCTAAAGCAGAGCTAGTGTTGCCAGACTTCCCTGGCATTCTGCATGAAATCCCTACAGTGAAGTCCATGGGAGTTTCAGCATAACCTCAATGATATGAGATATCTTAATGCATGGGCATGACAGACATTCATGTCAGTTAAAATTCAGAAAAACAACTAAGAGCAAGCTTTTGACAGAAAAAAAAAAAAAAAGTTATATTTCATCACTTAAGTTCTGCATCCTCTGGGTTACATTTTTCAGGAAATAATCAAAATTTCTTAATCTAAAATACCAAAAAAGATAGAACAACTAAAATCATACTTATTGTCAGTAAAACTTACCATTCAGTATTAAGTGTTTTTGGAAGAAGAATCATTTTTTACGTGTCTGCTTTCAGTAGTCAAAATGGTCTGGGATTGTTGCTTTGAATGTTGAGGTTTAAATAAATTCTACTATTCTTTCTAGGATTTAGAAAATGATACAGGTTTTCAACAGGCAGTAAGAACAAGTCATGGGAGAAGACCCCCTGTAAGTACATATTAAAATATATCATAGAATCACAGAATGGCGTGGGTTGGAAGGGAACTTAAAGATCACCCAGTTCTAAACCCCTGCCATGGGCAGGGACACCTCCCACCAGACCAGGTTGTCCAAAGCCCCATCCAGCCTGGCCTTGAGCACCTCCAGGGATGGGGCATCCACAGCTTCTCTGGGCAGCCTGTGCCAGGGCCTCACCACCCTCTGAGGGAAGAATTTCCTCCTAATATCTGATCTAAACCTACCCTCGTCTAGTTTAAAGCCATTCCCCTTGTCCTATCACTGCACCCCTGGCAAAGAGTTCCTCCCCAGCTTTCCTGTAGCCCCCTTTAGGTACTGTAAGGCCTCTGTAAGGTCTTCCTGGAGCCTTCTCCTCTCCAGGCTGAACAACCCCAACTCCCTCAGCCTGTCCTCACAGGAGCGGTGCTCCAGCCGTTGCCCTTCTCATGGCCCTCCTCCAGACCTGATTTAACAGGTCCATGTCTTGTGTTGGGGCCCCAAAGGCAAATGCAGTACTCCAGGTACTTCTACACTAATAGTGCAGAAGTTCTCTAGAGCCCTAGCTCTAATTTTAGCTCCAATACCTAAGAAAAGTTTGTCTCTTATCTTTTTTGTCTACTACTAATATGAAGACATGGTTTAAATATCTATAGAAAACTAAAAAATTAGCAGAGTATTAATTCCGTTAAGTTCTGGAGTTAAGCTGGAAGACAGCAAACAAGGAATTTTGGTTGGAAACATGTATTGATGTTTGATGAAATGAAATAAAGGGTTATTAAAGAACAAAACTAAATACTATGAAAGGACTTTAATATTCTATGCAAACAACTACTGGCCCTGGCATTATCCTAAGGTTGAGATACATACTAGAAAGTGTAATCTAGAAAACCGTGTGTTGTTCTGATTTTTTTTTCCCTCCATATTCATGTAAGTTACATCAATTCCTAGTTACATTTAGCTGTGACATAACCCCTATCAGTTTTCAAAACTAAATACAGGTTTGGTACCTGCACTTTTGAGGTATATATTTTATGACTAAAGAAGAGCTGAAACTGTCCAATTGGCATTACTTATTTGCCAGAATAATTTGTTTCTACAAATTGTGTAACAATTGTAGCATAATTTGTACAAGTTCACTATGTATAATAAAATACTAATTAACACACAGTTGTTCATTGCTTTCTTTCTCCCTTGTAGGTGACAGCCAAAATTCCCAGTACATCAGCTTCGAGACCTTTAGGTACTGCATTTGGGGTAGGTTTTTCTTCTTTTGTGTATATAATGAAAGTGAGATATTTACCAAAAAAAAATGCCAAAAATTAAATTTATCATTTAATTCCTTGCAAAACTTAAGATCTTTTTGTCTAAGTTTTCCCCTCTGGTCATACACATTTACTAACTTTATTTTACTAACTTTATTTTATTTTATAACTGCACAGACAGGTCTTGGAGTGTGCAAACTATGCTCTTTTGAATTAAGCTAAATCAAGTGATGCACTCTAAAAGTAGATCACATGTGCTCCAATCAGTAATGGATCAGTCCACAGGACCACCCTGGAGGTGGAAACTCCCAAAGCACTGTCCAGTCCATAGTACTACCTGTTTCACTCTGCAAATTTGCTTCTCCTGCTCCACAATCCTTATTAATGTAAATACAGCCTTAAGCAGGAGAAAAAAAACAATCATGGTATGTGATGGATAGTAGGTAAAACAGTAAAACTTAGGGGTAGAAATCAGGAATATTTTCTTATGGCCTGAAGATCTTTTATTTTTGTCTACTTGTATTGCATGTGTAGCAACCTTTAATATTTACTAATGTTTCACGCATTTACTCCTTTTCACTTGTAACAGTAATACTGAGGGACAATATGTGGTATGTCAGCTAATGGAAAAGACAGCCACTGGCACTTTCAAAGCATGTGTGTTTACTGTAAAATAAATCTGCATGAAAGTATGTTAAAATCTCTCCCCAAAATTTGTAGTTAAGTGCAGAAAAACTCTGCAGTGAAAATGGTGTTTGGAGGCTGTCCAAAACATAATAAAATAGACAGATTACAGTTTGTAATCTTGTACCAGCTGTACTCAGAACCTTACTGCAGAATTTTGTGTAAATTACTTGTAATGGATTTTTAAATGCATAATGTTTAATAATTGAAATTAATTTCAACAATTTAATGGTAGAAAATACTGCTGCCATAGAAATTTCCATGGAAATTACATCTTTTAAAGGCCTGGCAGAAATATCCCAATACATAAAAACAGTATTATAAATTTGTGCTAACTGAAGTGCTCCACATCTTCAAGTCTGCCAGGCACAAGTATGTTACACACAAATAATGTAAATGGGACATTTGCTAAGAACTTCTGAGCTTAATAACCTCTTACAACTAAATTGTAGAAAGATTATGTATAGCCTTTAAAGGCTTCTAATGCCTTGCGAATGCTAGTTTCAAACAAGTTCCTTGTTTTTGTAGTCAAAGGCAACTTTAACTTCATCTATGGGAAGACCAACGACAGGAGCTATACAGGTAAAAATTTTTAGTATTTTTTATATTTTATATTGTGTCACCGCAGTTATATCTGCTACATGTTTGGGTTTGATACAAATATTTAAGAGTTAATTGAAATAAGAATACAAAAGGTTATCTTAAATTTGTACTTTTTTAAAATAGTACTGCTATCAGCAAATGTGTTTTTGTTGAGCAAGTTACCTGAGCACATGATTGGAGGCAATATCACTGTAAGTGTTTTTAATGCTTCCTGACATGCAATGAATAACTTTCCTTTAAAATAGAAAGAAAAAAAGAATCAGTTTTTTTTACACTTTTCTCGTGTATTTGTGCTCTAGAAAGAATTTACTTCAACGCATCAACGACTTTCCACACCACCATTGACTTAGCATTAAATATATATCAATGTGCATCCACTTTGTATCAGCCCAGGTGGGAAAGAGGAATTATCAGAGAGCATTAGGAATGGGGCTGCTCCCTAAGGGAGGGCAAGCCAAGCCAAACCAGGGGCCCAGGAAGAAATCACATGGACAGCAGTGCGGGGGCCTCACCAATCCAAACAGCCCCACAGTACCTGAGCAAGCCAAGTAGGTTCCACATAGAAATGGTGGCCACATCCAAACAAAAGTCTAGAAAATAAGGCAATGTAATGAAGGTGGAGCAGGTTCAAGGGCAAGCCAAAAATTTGATGCATAAACCAAATAAGCATAAATCAAATCAAACATTCTGATTACCAGCAAAGTCTAAAAATCATATAAAATTAGTAACAAAAAGAAAAAAAAAAATGATTTCTGAAACAGTGTGACAGTAAGCTAGAGCACATTACAGATCTCAAGACCAACAATTCTTAATATTTTTCTAAAAATAAAAATGTTTGAAATTCAGTATTGTGAATACATGTACGATTTCCAGTGCACATTTGTATCAGTTATAGTTTCCACGTAGTGTTTGTTCCTCTTCTTTGTGGACAGTTATGATGTATAGTATTTGAGAAATACACAGGTCAATAAAAACAGTTTTAAAATATTCAATTTATGAGGTGGTAACAATTGTTTGTTGTATTTAAAGGCTTTGTAATATGTAACTGATTCACATACTGTCCACAATCTGCTTTTTTTAGGAATGCTCATTTAATATTTCTTTGTTTTTAAGGATGGGGTTTCTCGACCCATGACAGCAGTGCTTGCTGCAGGTTACACTAAGGCAGCTATGAGAGGTACGGTTTGTAGAAATCACTGTCTGCCAGATGAAGATGTTATTTTACAAATTTCAGTACTGTGTTAATTTTGCAGGTTCTTTATTTGATCCGCTTGGCCAAGCAAGAGGTCCTGCTCCACCTTTGGAAATGAAAAATCCAGACAGGTTTGTTCTAAATAATTTCAAAGTATTAACAGCAACAAAAAACAACTGATAGTAGAGCTTAGAAACATCCAGGCAATTAAAAATCATTGAGCGGCCAAACTCTTAACTTTGTGTGGTGCCACAAACAATTATATACATGATTAGCTGACTCCACGGACTAATTGCACTAACTTTAGGGACAGTCTGATTTCAGAGATTTCTGGGTCTGACTGGAGCCTAGCAGCCTGGATGTAGCTGTTGCCACACAAATACTCTTCAGACTGAACAAGGTTGTGGAAATTGTTTGGAAATTTCACTAGTTCATCTGCTTGTTCTGTCGTTTCACCTCAACAAATTTGCATGTCTGTCTTGTTCTCATAAGAGGATTTATGTTCTCTAAGGTCTTTGTGTGTATGAATGTGATACCTTTGGAGGATTCTCTCTGGGCATAGTTTCACATTATATTTTCTTTGATGGGAAAACTGGTTAGTTGTGACCTGATATATCACTGTGTTGTTTTATTGAGAGTATCCTGAATAAAAACTTAACGTTTGCCATTACATTACTGGTGGTAATCAATCCTTTTATTGTTTTGTTTTGTTTTTAGTTCAGAAGAGAAGATTAAGCAGTTAGAAAAAAAAGTGAATGAACTGGTTGAAGAAAGTTGCATTGCCAACAGCTGTGGAGACTTGAAATTGGTATTTTTTCTGGATTTAATTTCTCTTTTGGTATTATTTGAAGTACAATTTGCATAACTAGATGTTTCAAATTCACTTGGGGTTCAAATGCTTCAAATTATTAAGATTATCTTAATTCTAATTTTATGACTCTTCGGATACAGTGATAGCTTCTGTTGCCCCCCAGTAAAGATAGGACTTCTATTGTTGTGTATTTATTTGTTAGGATTTCAGTGTTATAAAGACTCCCTCCCCCATATCTCCACTGGCCTCTTCAACTGGGTCTAATCTATTAATCATAACTGGCACAGATAAGTCCTGTTCAACGTATGGACTCTATGGAAATGGCAGAACTTTCTTCCAAATCAGGCATGTAAATGGCATCTTTGCAACAATTGATCCCCAGATGTGTACAGATCTTTTATGAGTGGCTTTCTATTTTCTTGATATTAGTCAGGCCTTTTGGATAATGTCATTTTCATCCAGGACTGATCCTTAGCACCAGGGTCAATTGCATTTAAGCCTACTCCATGGTAGCCTTTGCTGTCAGGGATTGTTTAGTGCTATAGCATATGGAAGATTCTTACTATATTGCTTTTGTTGGGCCATAACGAATTAGCAGCAAGGTGAGCAGCAAGCATCTTCTTTTCAGTTTTTCAGACAAGGGGACCTTCCAAGCTAAGCACACCCCGAACTGCAAACACTAGTACCCTTCACAGGACAGTGGCAATAAAGCACATCAGCCCTGGTTGGGTTCCTGTGTATCAAAATAACTTCCACCTGTTACTTCTTAAGACAAGACTTCTTTTTTTTCCCATATCCTTTGGTTTGGACAACTTTAGCTCTTAAACTACTGTGGTACTGGGAGACCTTACTAACTAGTTCCCTAAGCAGCCTGAAGCCTGTTCTCCCCATATCCAGGGTTGAAGTTCTGGTGACAGTTTTCCTCCTATCACTAGAGATTTTAAACTCAGCTAGTTCATGGTCACCATGGCTGAGATGGCCATCAGTCAGCACTTCACTCACAAGACCCTCTGATTACAAGCAACAAATCTAGGATCCTAGTTAGCTCCCTTAGCTCCTGTACTAAGGTTACCATGAAGGTGTTTTAGGTATCTCCTGGACCTGATGTATCAGCTGTGTGATATTCCCAGTTAACACCTGGCAAGTTGAAGTCACACAAAAGCACAAGGCAGCTGATCTAGAGGTTCTCTCTTAGTTCCTTCAAGACTAATTTGTCAGTGTCATCATCCTGGCTGGGTGGTCTGTAGTAGACTCCCATGACATCTTCTTTATTTGCTTGTCCCTTAATCCTTACCCAGAGGCTCTCAGCTGTGCCACTGCCAGCTGCAAGCTCCATGCTGTCCAACCCCTCCACTACATGCAGCACCACTACCCTCCCTTGCCTGTTCTGCCTGTCACTTCTGCAGAGCCTGTGTCCATCCTAACACACCAGTCGCTTTTCAAGCACTGTGTGTGGTCTGTGCATCTGAAGAAAACGTACACAAGTATATTATTTTCATACTTGTTTTGAATGTATTTTTGTGGTCTTGGATTAGTAAGATTCAAGGCATCACTAAATTTTGGTCATTTATTTAAGGCTCTGGAAAAAGCAAAAGAAGCTGGAAGAAAGGAAAGAGCATTGGTGAGACAACGTGTACAAACTTCTACTCCAAATAACATCAACATAGATCTCACTTACTCAGTAAGTGCTTAGAAATCTTCAATGACTGAAGCATGTTGGCAGCTAACCTACTAATGACGTTTCAGTGTTTGCTAAGTGAGTTTATTCTGATCATAGAATCATTTAGGGTTGAAAAGACCTTCAAGGTCATCAAGTCCAACCATAAACCATAAACCTGACCTACCGAGTCCCATCACTAAACCATGTCCCTTAGTACCACGTCCACACATCTCTTATATACCTCCAGGGGTGAGGGGACGGGGACTGCACCACTTCCCTGCATGTTCAGATCAGATACAGTATAAAGTTAAAAAGAAAAAAAAAGTTTATAAAATGAATGATTTCTTAAAGTTAAAAACTTAATGTTGGGTTGCATATCTATTCCCTTGCAAGTCTATTCCCTCTTGAGTACCACGGGAACCACATAGTCAACATTAATTGAAGAATTGCACCCATGAACAGCTACCTACTCACATAAAAGACATGCATATTAAAATATCAAAATATAACAAATGTAAACCCCATACTTCAAAAATAAAAAGTCTACAAAATATAATGAAGAAAACAGGAGAGATCAGACAGACACTGCCTTTATCTTGAACCATAAAAAGTCAGGGAATATATTATGTGAAAAAGGATATATTAATATCCTGACTTAAAGCAGGTATCTAGATTTACTTTCTGGTTTTCAAATTATTATTATTTTTTAAAGGTTACAACATAAATAAAAATATTCAGGAGAAATGTAAGGTTATACTCCAGATATGCGGTAGAGAAAATGGTAAACAGTGAATACATCAAGTTAGGCAGACTCAGTCATTAATTTTACAGTGAAGTTCAGAGTAAAGCTGGGGAGAAAAATGTTTAAGTATCTTACCAGACACCAACAGAACTTCTGCTTTGAAACAACAGTTCAGAAAATTCTCTCTCTGTAAACTGAGGGACCACTGATAGTAGGACGGTTTTGCACACACTGTTAGTCATAAATTACAGAGTTTCTGAGTATTGTCTTAAATGCTTCTAATAACCTTGAATTATAACATTGTCTTTACGTAACATGATTTTTGTTGGTAATTAAGTAAAAAAATATAAAATACTTAGAAGAATATAAAAGAATATAAATACATTAATGTAATATATAAATATATATTAATATATAATATAAATATATATATAAATATAAAAGAATTATGAAGAGATTTGGAACTCTGTCAATGTACAAAAACAAAGAAGCATCAAAGATGGGAGTGAAATCAATACTTTGTAGGTAAAATTAATCTGAAACTGTCTGCTTTGAACTCAGATTTATTACTGTTGAGAGAATAACTTTATTTTCTTGTACCTATAATTCCATTTTTTGATAGGTTCTTTTAAATCTGGCTAGTCAGTATGCTGCTAATGAAATGTATGCTGAAGCACTGAATACTTACCAAGTTATAGTGAAGAATAAGATGTTCAGCAATGGAGGTAGGTTACATTCCAAAATGAATTAAAATTGGTAGCCAAGCATTCTAAATCAGGACTTCATCTGCCTGGTGTTGACTCACAGAGATCTCTATCTGCCAGGGTGAATGGCAGATACACACTGTCTGACCTGCTCTAATTTAGTGTGGTTGTGCTCATGAAATCTTTTCTAAGCTAAGCATAAAGTCAAATACATGATTTTCTCATGGAACACGCTACGTTGTCTGCTCTATTTTTTTCTCTTTTGACTCAGCTTGCCCTTCTAAAATCTTCCTTCAGTGTTTTGCACATCTTTGAGACTCCTACAGACTCCACTCTCTTTTTCTCCCAGATACTTATTTACAGCTGCCTTCTTGGAAAGCACTATAAAAAATACTACCTCATTCCTCTATTCACAATCAAAATCAGATATACATCTTAGGTTGATAGGTCTTTTTTAGGCTTCACTATTACTTTAACTCCTTCTGGGTGAAAGTTACCAGGAGGCTGTTCCTTGCAGGGTTTCTTTAAAGGAATTCTGGTACCCTATAATAAAGACAAATTTATTGAAAAGTTATTCTGCTCTCCCTTTGAAAAAATTTTAAAAAATGCTCTAACTATGCTTTAAATGACTGTAACTCATTCACTTGTTATGATAGGTATACTGAAGGTCAATATGGGAAATATATATTTAAAACAACAGAACTATTCCAAAGCTATCAAATTCTACCGTATGGCTCTAGACCAGGTTCCTAGTGTCTACAAAGAGATGAGGTGAGTTTATGCTACTAGGGTTCTGAAACGCAAGTTTTAAGTACAATGTCATAGTTTAAAATGTAATCTAATTCTGATTTCTTTATTTAGGATTAATATAATGCAAAATATTGGAGTTGCATTTATTGAAACTGGCCGATACATTGATGCAATTTCTTCCTTTGAACATATAATGAGCATGTCCCCAAATCTGAAGGCAGGATTCAACTTGATCCTATGTTATTTTGCTACTGGGGACAGAGAACAAATGAAAAAAGCGTTCCAAAAACTGATTGCAGTTCCCTTGGAAGTGGATGATGATGACAAATACATTTCAACAAATGTAAGTTTGAACAAAATTAGCTATGTTTTCATATGGTAATTCAGGAGAAGGGGGAAGAGATATTGAATGCTTTGATGATAGTGAATATGTAAATTGATGAGTATTTACATATCTAAAATAACATTTTTAGCAGAATGAATTAAGTGTGACAGTACTGCTCAGAAATGTAAAATACATTGAGAATATTCAAATCTTTTTTTTTTTTTTTTTCAGAAGACAGGGTTTACATAATATCCATACCGCACCATTCATTGCTTTGCCTCCTTCCTTTAGTTACCTATCATTATAGTAAATGATTTATAAGCTAAAATAAAAGGAGTAAAGCAATGAGTCAATTAATGCAAGTAATCTCAAATGAATGATAATAAAACTTGTAATGTGGTAGCGTATTTTATAGAAAGAAGACTTTAGTGAAGTTTATAGATGTTTAATTTAGCTTAGAATTTGTTGGAATCTGGACTTCCTCATGACCACATGGCTGAACTCTGAAACAAGATGAAAGTAGTTGTAATGTCAAACTTCAGATTTTGTACTTAGATTTAAAACTACTTTAAATTGAAGTCAGGTTTTCGAAATGTGAAAAGTAAATAACTGACATTGTAGGCTATGTAATCTGTTTATGTTTACAGTCGAATTGCCTATAAAATGAGTAAAATGCATATATACATACATGCATAATTGCTTACAGTTGTTTTGTCCCCATCCAGGATGATCCACATACCAATCTACTGATTGAAGCCATTAAAAATGACAGTTTAAGACAAATGGAACGAGAAAGGTAATAGTGAAGTCTGTTCTTTCTTGCCTCTAATGCCATGGATTTTAGTTCCTGAAAGTATTAACAGTCTTGTTGTGTGTCCACAGCTATCGATATAAAAGTGTCCTCATAATTTTTAAGAAAGAACTTGTTTGGAAGAACCAATTGGATCACTGAGTTTAGTGTCCTACAGCTGTAAAAAAAAATAATAAAAAAATAGGGGTTTAATGCAGAAGGGGAAATAAAACATCTATCTCACGTGTTATGGTTTACATGGCTTAAATTTGCAGCTTTTATGTTGTTTTGCTTTTAAAATACAACTACAGTATGCAGTGAAAGGAAGACAAGAAAAACTGAGACCATTGTGAAGATAAAGGGCAGTGGCATTAGCAGGGGACTGGTTAGATGGAGTTCTTAGATTGTCCCTTGAGTGCAGGAAAAGGCAAGAACATAGTTCATGTTCAAGAACATGGTTATTTTTTGCATACATGGTTTTAAAATAGTGACATGTTTGTGTTGTTTTTTGTGTTTTTTCTTTTTTCTTAGGAAATCCAAGGCAGAGGAATACATCATGACAGCTGCTAAACTGATTGCACCAGTTATTGAAACATCTTTTGCTGCTGGCTATGACTGGTAAGAGTTAAGCAGGCCTTCATTTTGTCTAAACTGTATGACAGTCTCTGGTGCTGGTTGTTAGACCAGGTTCACAGACTTAGAGTCTGGAAAATACAATTTGTTGCACATCTCAAACACAGGGTGCAGGCTGTTTTCAGTTTGTGTCCGTAATCCACTGGAGGGGAAAAGGAAAAAAAAAAAAAAAAAAAAAAAAAAAAAGAGAGAGAAAAAAAGGAATTTCATTGCATTACTGAAACTCAACTGTTAATTATACCTTTTGTACTGTTGTGTATTAGCACAAAGGGTAAAGGGAGCTTTGTAAAATTCAATTACATTTGAAAATTAAATTTTACAATTCAAGAACTTATTAAAATAAGTCTTGACCTTCAAACGCTGTACTGAAGACAATCACAATTCCTTATGGTAAGGTAGCAGATAGCATAATGAAGGCTTGGGGTGCTGAAGAAGTTCTCGCTATTCCACAAAGTCATTATACAAAACATTGAAATCTAAATCTTACTAGAAACGTTTAGTTGTGTTTAATTTGTAAACTTAATGTTTATAAATAAAGGGGTCCCTGCGTGTCACAGAGGGGTTGGAATTGGATGATCTATGAGGTCTCTTCCAACCTAAAGCATTCTGTGATTCGAAATGTAAACTTAATCTACTGTTTCTTTAACATATATACAAGCACATACAGTGATGGGCTGGTGATACAGCTTAGTGTTCTGGATTTTATATCCAGTTTATTTTTCAATTTACGGTTTACAGAATACTCTATTAAAAAGACAATTTCTATAATGACAGCATAAAAATTATTAGTATAACTTGTTGAGCTATATTGTTAACTTTTAAAATTTTCTATTATAAGGACCTATTTTGATATTTTAAGTATTTTTATAACCTGATTGGAAGGTAATGTACACAAATGAATCTGCAACCACAGCATTACTAACAGATATGTTCAATGTTAGATTTTCTTAATGTTTGAAAAAATAGGGTAGGGAAGTTTGATACAAAAAAGGAACTTTCCTGCCTTTACTTTTTTTTTTTTTTTTTTTTTTTTTTGCCAATTATGTATATTTCCAAAATTTGATGGTCCTGTGATTGTAATTTATTAATGAAGCAATTTATAGGAGTATGAAATAATCTCTCATGTTGAGGACATGTTTAGTCTGCCACAGCCCACAAGGTGGTGTTTGATGATTTAATAATCAGTATAATCCAATCATTTCCCTGTATAATCCAATCATTTCCCTGCTTTTCCCATTCTGATTTATCAGAACAATATGTCTTGTGAAAATAATTTTGTTGCTTTATAACTTCTTAGCAGATGCTGAGTAAATCTGATTTGTTTGTTCCATATCTTGGTTTTTCTTCATGAAAACCAAGTAAGTTTCCCTTATTTCACAGTTTGTCAGATACTCAGTTTCCTTGGTGCTATCCACAAAATACTTTTAATGAAGTAAAACGTTCTCTTTCTTATCTGTTAATTAAACAACTAAATGGTGAGACGTGTGGGATTGTTTTGCATATATCAGGACAGATTTACTCTTTACTCTCCTAGGCTGAAGTATTCAAGTCAAACAAGAAGTTGTAAATGTTAGTTTAACGAGCATTTTAAGTACTACAGTTTGCCATGAGTATTCTGAATATTAAATGTGCTTTTAATCAGATTATTTTTGTAAAGAAAATGAAAGTGGGGACAAATATTCTTTCTATGTCATAACTTCTTACTGAGAGTTCTTAAAGTGTGACATTATCTTGGGACTATTCTGTCATCATAAGGAACAGATGGATAGATCTCTTTGTATTTTATGGTTAGAAGTAACAGGAACAGTTGAAAACTGTTCTGGGGCCTTCATTCTGTTTTCCCCTCACTTTGCAGAAGACCCTAAGCCAAAAGGAAGTGGGGCATGAGCAGAAAAAAGTTTATGATTATGACTTTATTATTACGTAGCTCAGGAACACAGTATCATCTGTTCACAAAGCTGGTTTATGGGTTTGGTAATATATGCAACAGGAGATCAGGTCTGAAAAATGAACTGAGAGAACCTGTCCAAAGAAGGAGTTTCCCCCAAAAACAATAGTGTGAAGTGAGTATAAGTAAGGCTTTATATAAAGGCTGAGTGTTACTTTAGGAGTTATTTCTATGTTTTTATTTTGCATATTGTCCCTATTTTCCTCAATATTTCTGTGAAAATACTCACAGATATATTAATTAAAGATAACATACACAAAATATGTGAGTATTTTCACAGAACATGTGTTAGTGCAGGTCAAATGTGCGTCCTGAGCTCTGTGCTACTTTGCTGTAATAATTCTGACATTAAAAAAAAATCTAAAAACTGAACAGAACCAAGATTCCATTTCAAAGAATGGAATCCAAAACCAAGCACTGAGTAATTTATCCAGCATCTGTTTGGGTCAGTATTTGACATCAGTATTGCAAAGTTCACTCGGTGATGGAAAATAACATATTTTTTTTCAGTCAGTGGCCTAAATATAATGAGAACAGAGTTACTGAGGTTGGTTATGGGAACAAAATGTGTTCATAAATATTTTTAATCAAAGTGCTGTTTGCCTTTGTAAAGAAGGAATAGCTAAGGACATTTGGAAAGTGAATTGGCAGAAAAAGTATGTAACAAAGTGGCATTTGCACAGATGGATTTTGTTTATCAGATACCTTTCTCTTGCAGGTGTGTTGAAGTAGTGAAAGCTTCCCACTACGTAGAGCTAGCCAATGACCTGGAAATAAATAAAGCCACTACTTATTTGAGGCAAAAGGATTTTAAGCAGGTATAGCAACTTTTAACATTATTATTTTTTTAATATATTGTTTTAAATATTGTATTGTCAAAGACATCTTGCGTAGCCACTGCATGTTTTTCAGCAAGGATAAGAATGACCTGTGCAAGACCGATAATTTTATTGAAGCTGCTCAGTAGAATAACTTTATAAAAACACATTGCCAAGAGATGAGTTTCATGTAAATGAAATTTCTGCCATAGAAGTTACAGTGAATGGCGTTCATTTCAAAATTAAGACACCTACCTTTTGTTACCTTCACTGGGTGTGTCCAATCTTGCATTATTGTTGATGGAAATGTAGTCAGTATACTGAACAGCAAGAAATCTGAAAGGATTTGCTCAATTTCCTTCTAACATGCACTGTTCAGTACAGTCAATGGTAGGAATGTTGAATAAATAAGAAGGAATGTAGCATGTACAAGTGGCAAGAAATATAGAGAGAAGGTATACAGCAAAATTATAGCAGAGGCTGAATACTTCTGTCATCTAAGGGCCTTCACCTTCCCATAGCTTGGAAGAATGCACACAGGGCTACATGCTTAACTTAAGCCCACCTTCCTTTCTCTGTATTTAAGCTTTTTGGGATTCCTGAGCTGCTCCTGTCCACCCTGTCCTCTTTTCCTTCCCTGTAGATATAGCAGGAAAGATATCCTTTTATTATACAGCATGTCTAACAGATAGCTTTTATTATATATAAAAAGCACTATGAGAGTTTGGAAAATTTTGGCTTCAGCTTTTTTGATCATTTTTGGAGAGTGAGAGATGTGCAGGTAGGTAGAGAGTAATATGATCTCAAGAATTCACTGTTTTGATGGTATTTTATTCAGTCTCCAGTTAGTATCCAATATAGGGTATAAAAATTGCTCCTCAGAGATAAAAGGAGATACAGAGTTTGTTGATGATGTTACTGTGGAGTACTTCAGTGCAGAGATAGGGAAGGGCATTGGAGGTTTGGAGTAAATGGGGAAGGTGCACTTTTTGCCTAGATTGTGTGGTAGAAGACCTATAACCTGCAGTGGGACTACAGAATGGTAATTGCACGGAGTCTTTTTTTTTCTAACTGCAGCTGCCAGTTACATTCATCCAGTCTGTCTTTTGTTCATATACTTACTAACTCACCACCTGCTCAACACACCTTTGGCTGAAGAACAGGAATGGAAGCTTCTTGAAATATTTAGTTTCAGGCTGAAGGTTTTATTAAGTTTCCAGAAAAATGAAATGGATTTCTGCTGTAAGTCTAATGGGTTTAATGTGCTTATCATAATTAATACTGTTTTAAAATAGTCTGAACAAAAAAAAATAAAATAAACGTAGGCTGGAGATTCCCACAGTATATCTAGACTATTTTATTATTGAAAGGGTTTGTGTATTGGATTTTTAATATGCTTTCTTAATTTCAAATAAAAACTTTGAAAATTAATTTTAAAATAAAAGCCTGTAAGTTAGTTATGCAGCTCCTTAATGTCTCTGGCATACCCTGCTTCAGTCAGGCAAGCTGTTTTCTAACTTCTGTAAGCAAGTAATTTAGGTACAATGGTATCATGTTATAAAGAATAATTTGGGCAATCTGTTTTATGATTGTTGAATCTAAGTAAACATTATTGGTGGGATTAAAAAGTTACAAAATGATTTAGAAATTTCATTTAGCTGATGATAAAAAGAGAGCACTTCAACTCTGCAAGGATAAAAGGAGTTTTGCTATTGGTTTTCATCCTAAAAGGCTCCTAATTGCTGAAATGGTTTAAGAGACCTGCAGCATGGTTACCAGTAAGTGAATAGAGTGCAGAGTCATATGAACTTTTCATTATAAATGAAAAATAGATTTCTTCCATTATAGTCTTTACAGTCAAAAGTGCCATTTAGCGCAGTAATAGCAAAGGTAAACATATCAGATATGATGGGAAATGGCTTTTCAGAAAGTGATTTTCAACTATATAGCTCTCACATTCACTTAAAGATTCCATTGTAAGAAATGCATGGCTTTTACTCAAAGAAGCAAGTTTATGCTTAGGAGTAGGTTATCTCAGATACAGTGTCATATCAGTAAATGCTTCAGACCATTCCCTTTTTGCAGAAAGTCACACATAAATGTAAAAGATTGAAATTGTCATAGCTGAAGTCTCACGTATCAGATAACACAAACTATACAGTCAAATTTTTGAAATGCTTTCTTTGGTTGAAATTGCTTTATTTCTTCTGAAAGTTTTATATTGTTAGGAAAATACCATGATCTTTAGCAGTTAATAGTTTTGGGGTTGAATGTAGTTGACTAAATCCATTAACTACAACTAGCTCTATATACTTTGTCACTTTACACATCATTAGGACCTTTGTGTATTTCATGTGAAGTAACTAAAACCAGTATGGATGACAGTCAATTAACACTTGTTTTCTTCTGGTTTGTTTTGGCATGCCACATATGGTGTGATGCATTCATTTTGATATATAAACAGTCGCTTATAGGTTTCATGTAAAGGAAGAAGGAAACTTGATTTGCTAATGTTGGCAGCTAAATTGAAGTTGCCACATCTGTGTTACAAGAGGCAACAGAACTGGGCCCACTGTAATATTCTAAGTTTGTGTAATTAATATAAATATTTACTGTAAAGAAAACAGATTTTCTTAACAGTTTAGTCTGCAGTTACAAATGCTATTATATAGTCATTGAAAAAAAGCTGCCCTAATATTAAAGTTTCTTTGATAGTTTACATGTATTACATTTACTTTTTGTTTACTTTTGTCCATGAACTTCTTCATTTCAAAGTTTGATTTTTTTTTTTTGTAAAATATTTCTTTGTCTTCTGTCCTCAGTCTTCACATAATTGAGTAATTCCTAAACTTAGACAGCTGTTTTCTTCATATTTCACAAAACAAATGCAGGTTGAAATCAAATCCTATGCTTTCTTGCATATTTTTACATAGGATGTATTTTTTATCTTTTTAAATAAAATCTCAGTCCTTTCGTGTTCACTTAGAGAACTGGAAAAGTAGGCGTGAGAATTTTAATCCATTGGCTATGTTAAAACAAACAATATAAACTTGTGTTTTCTACGTATAGAATTGTTATCAGATATTTTTGTATTTCAGGGGACCTATATCTAACCTAAATTCTAAATAAAAAATAGTATATAGCTGATGCTGTTCAAGTTTTGTGACCAAGATTAATATCATATATATGTTTGTGTGTGTATGTGTTTGTAATCATGTGTTACAAGCTCTAGTAATTATCATGTATGTGATTATATGAGGTGGTAATTTTAGATGTTTATTACTGTGTAATATATCAGTGCTTTCTGAAAGAATTTGGTGTAAGCTTGTTTCAATGGGAAGTAACTCGTTTCTGAACTGCTTCTAGGCACTGGAGACTTTAAAAATGCTTGAAAAAAAGGATAGCAGAGTAAAGAGTGCAGCTGCAACAAACCTTTCATTCCTTTATTATTTGGTAAGTGTTTGCTTCGACAAAACCTGTTAAGAACCAAAGTTGATGTAGCAATTTCTGTATGTTTGAGCAATTTTTGTGTTTGGCTAAATAATCTGTGTAAACAACAAGAAACTGCCTGTCATAAGAGCTGTTCTGGAACATGCTTTTGTGGCTGTGGTCTGGGCCATGTCCCTTGTCTGCTGGTGCTGGGAGGAACCGAGATGAATGCCCACACAACAGAAGCGTGTCTGGAGTGTGATTTGTGATGAAGTTCACCACCTGCATTTAAAACTTAGCTCCTGAAGACCATGGCTGAACTTCAAGAACATGTGAAGTATGTATGTAGTGTTTGCATATGAAATCCGTAAGGTTTGAGGGGCTTTTGTTGTTGTTTTTAAACAAATACTACTTTGTTTCAGCTAGGAAAACTTCCAGACTGAATGGAACAGAATGGCAAAATAAGTCTGAAATATTAAGTTTTCTGAAACTTGAAAGAGATGATCTGCCCTATAAAAATACATACAGAGTATTTTAGGACTAAAGAATGTATTATTTTTTTGTCCTTAATCTTTTGAAATTCCACTATAGTAACCATAAGAAGCCAGAGCTGCAAGGAGATTGACTGACAAATGACTAATACAATGTTTGTTTTGTTCATATAGGAGAATGACTTGGCACAAGCATCTAAGTATGCAGATTTAGCTGTAAATTCTGATAGGTACAATCCAGCAGCTCTAACTAACAAAGGAAATACTGTTTTTGCAAACGGAGACTATGAAAAAGCAGCTGAGTTTTATAAGGAAGCTCTCAGAAATGATTCCTCTTGCACTGAAGCACTTTATAATCTCGGTAAGCCAAAGGTGCTTTTGTGGTTTAGCTTTTGTCTAATGGTGCTACTAGTGTTTCTGAGAATCTGGCTTTCAAAGTTTTCTTGTATATACATTTATACTAATTATTACCACTTTATTCAGTAATTTATGTTACAAGAGTCCTCTCTCTTCTACAAAAACAAACAAACAAACAAAAAAAAAAAACACAAACTGTTAATCATCTGCAATAACTCATTTTGAATACAAAAAAATGCTGTAAGTATTGCTATCTACTAAAACCTACCAGCTCTGACATTATCAAACCATCACAGTCATTCCACTTCTGAAAACCATCTCTTGCCCTCTTTCATGTTGTTCAGAAAGTGAGAATGTTCTTGGTCTTTGATTAAATTCCTGCTCCTTGCCTTTATCAGTTTAAGTCATGCTAGCTGGAAGGAATTACAGGGATGACTCAAGTATAGAGTCCATTGATGTCAAGGCAGTTACACTTCTGCTGAGTTTCATGTGCCTATTTTATTTTTCTTCATTACTGTGTCAATTAATATGCTGAATACATTTTTATCTCACTGCATTGACATTGTAACCTTCATTTTTTAGGTTTAACATACAAGAAGTTAAACAGACTAGACGAAGCTTTGGATTGTTTTCTGAAACTGCACGCAATCCTTCGAAACAGTGCCAAAGTCCTTTACCAAATAGCAAACATGTATCTTTTTTCTGGGTTATCATAAGGAGTGGTGGTTTTAGTAGATGATGGTGTGATGGTGGTTTGAGTAGACTCATTTAGTCTGAAATACGTGTTCTAGTCATGACAAGGAGACTAAAAAATTACTGTAGTGTCCATTATAACTGGGATGATCGTGCATAGATTGGTTCTCTCATGTTTGTAAAGACAAGGACAGAACTTACAACCTTCTTTGGCATTTCAGATGAAGCAAGTGGAAAAATACATTAATGCTGTTTGCCTTGCATTAATCAGCGTGTCAGGGAATAGTTAAACATTTACACTCAGTATTAAAGTGTGCTCTGGAATATTTAAATGCTGCCGATTTTATTATGAAACTAATGTCACAGATATAAGCACAGTTGAGTAAAAGCTGAAAGAAAAATAACTAATGAAAGTGAAGTTCTGTTGGGAAGGCTGTTTTCAGGCTGGTGTATGTGTAAGAAAGTAGTTGTCTCCCACTGCTGCTAAAGTAGAACAGATTGGAAAGCCAAGTGTGGGGTGGGGTGTGTTTTGGCTTTGCGTATCACCAGTGATATTCTACAGTATGAATTCCTTTCACGATGTTTCTGAGGATGTGCAAACCATAATAAAATCGTCCCCAAGGCAGAACAGATTCCAGTATTATACTTTTAAGGATAATGAAGGTAATAAAAATATATTTTAGTCAGTAAAATAAGCAACCTCCAGAAATATGGAAAGGCTGTGGTTTCTATTCCTTGCCTTGCCCATTTCACAACAGAATAAATGGCCTTGGGTTCCCAATTCTGTCTGGGTGAGAGTTTCTGTGCTCCACTGCTATATAAAACTGCTATCTACCAGTGCTCACAAGCTGCTTCCACAATGGGTAAGGGTAAGGTACAGCAAAAAATTGAAAAACATGTTGGGAGGTAGCTCTAACTTGCACTGCTGCAGATCTGAGCTGCTGTGCAGCTTCGGGGTGACTAAGGAAGGGAGAGCACACTGTAGGAATAATTAAAACCAAAGCTGCTTCTGTTCTCTGGACCAGAGTTGTACAGTCTGTGCTGTGCTTCATAGACATACAGCAAAAAATCTCACTGCAGGCAAAAGTCTGCTGTTAAACATAGCAGTTTTACGTAATCGATTATTTAGGTCAAAATTATATATTATGAAAAATAAACCAAATCATGAAGGCTACAAATAAATTTCCTGGTTCTCACTCTTCACTCTTATAAATGAGAAAATCTAAGTAAAATTAGTGACTGACATAGAAGATAACCAAGCCCAACGTGTTTTTTAAGGTGAAAGGGCAGCTAAAGCCTCTGAAGGGAGAAATTCTTCACTGTCAGGCTGGTGAGGTCCTGGCACAGGCTGCTCAGAGAAGCTGTGGATGCCCCATCCCTGGAGGTGCTCAAGGCCAGGCTGGATGGGGCTTTGGGCAACCTGGTGTGGTGGGAGGTGTCCCTGCCCATGGCAGGGGGGTGGAATTAGCTGATCTTTAAGGTCCCTTCCAACCCAAACCATTCTATGATTCTATTACTTTTTTTTTTTTTCACAAAAATACTTTATGATGCTAAAGAAATTATGAAACCAATGTGTACAAGTTACAATGTATGTCCATACTAGAGTGACTGGTATATCTGTCCAGCATGTGGGTTACATTATGTAAAGCAGCAGGAATTCTGTGTAGATCAAAGTAGAATATCATCAGCATTAGTCCTTGACTGAAAAAAACCTCAGATACGAAATGATGGAAGATCCCAATCAAGCCATAGAGTGGCTTATGCAGCTGATCAGTATAGTACCAACTGACCCACACATCCTTGCAAAGCTAGGGAAATTATATGATAATGAAGGTGATAAATCTCAAGCTTTTCATTATTACTACGAGGTACTTACTTTTTGTTATTTTTCCAATGCGTAATAAAAATCTTTCCCATAATTAAAGACAATGTTGTCATAGGTTCCTATATCAAATTAACAGTTAATTCCTTTTAAACTATTCAAAATGTCATCCAAAATAAGAATGAAATTTTGAGGTGGGAAGAGAGTTGGCAAAATCTAATTTTTGTAGTCAGATCCCAAAGAAACTTAGTCTGTGTTTCCACATGGTATTTGACATCCACCTTTCATTTTTCTTATAGTATTTATTTAGATTGGCCCCTACCAATTTCAATATAAATTCAGTCTGAGACACAAAATCAAAAATGGATATAACAAATGTGATTTTAAAAGGTGCAGCATTAATTGGAAGGTATGTCTGTGTAAAGGATACGGATATACATATATGTGTTTGTGTTTATGGGTGTGTATTTACAGATACATTAATGGCACGGTTACACATAATATACACACAGTTGCCTAAAGATAGGTGTCCTCTCTCCTTTCAAGCTGTCTATGGTACTGGCTGTGGTTTCTAGAGATCCTTTTGTTTTAGAAACAGGAGAAAGGAAGTTTCTTTGCAAGCCAGGAGTTCTTTTTTTCTGTATAAAGTGTCGATGACCAAAGTCTGTGTTACAGTTCTGAGTACTAATGGGTTATGCATGATTATAATTTTGGTGCCTATTTCAATGGGAATTTCTAAGAATCCCAAAATGTTATTTACATACCTCTGTATTTCACAGAAGAGAATGCTTTTAGGTTATTTTTTCTGAAGACTGATTTGAGTGTGAAATTGTACATTTATTAGTTTTACCATTGTTTAACATTTTAGGTAACTTATTCACATATAGAGCTGATCTAAGTAAACATTTTAGCTGTTGCAAACTGTTTAAAATAGTATTTCAAATAAGGCTAGATGGAAAATGTGACAGGCTCATCTCAGGTAACTTTTAAAAAGCATTCTGTAATTAGAAAACCTGGCATGCTTTTTTTTTCTTCTTCTTAGGATTAGTTTGTACAGTACACTGCTTCCATTCATATATTGCATATTTTTGGCATCTGGGGAATTAAACACTTGAGTAAGATATTCCAGAAGTAACATAAAGATGTTGTTTATCACTAAAATTGTGTTTCTTTCACCTTCCCTATTTTGTCAGTCGTACCGGTATTTCCCTTCAAACATTGAGGTCATTGAATGGCTTGGAGCCTATTACATTGACACCCAGTCTTGTGAAAAAGCCATTGAGTACTTTGAAAGAGCAGAACTTATCCTGTAAGTAATTATTATTTTATGCTTACCCAAATATTTTGTGATTGGACATGCGTAATCATGCCTAGAGATAAATTAGCCTAATACTGTAAGCAAATAGCAGAGTGAATTATATTTGGATTATTATTTAATTTTCTCAACCTTCTGTTCGTTTACAAGATGGTATTGTTCTTACTGTGCAGTTTCAATGTTAACTACGATTGTCCATTGGGCCCAAGAGAGTATTAGATATTTGAACCTCTTTTCTCCATCCTCTACCATTAAACACAGCTATGAAGTAGGGAACAGCTCTACTAAGCCCCCAAGACTTCCTTCTTTATAGATTTATATGAACTGTTTCCTTTGTTTTTTAATCACACAGTGAGGATTTGATGGTTTAGATAAATGTATCTTTTACCAGTTCTTGCTGCATTTTCCCTTTTCATATAACTTCTACTACCATAAAAAGAACAGTATTACAAACAAGGTGTAGAAGTAAGCAAATATGTTCCATGCAGAATTACCATGGTCAGTGGAAGTAGGCTGATATCAAATTGATCTTCACGTAGGTATTTGAAATATATTAAGTTAAACTGTATTACTTTAAATTGTCTTTTAGCAGAATATGATGTTCTTAAGAAAGTGAGTCTGTAGGCTAAGCATTCTATTCTAGATCAGAAAAGAAAGCTTATGAGACAAATGCTTAACAAAAATTCAGTCTAATTTAAATCTGCAAACCACAGTTCAAATGGAATTCCAAAAAGGCATGCATTTGGTCTTTTTGTGTGGAAACAAAGACTTCTCCCCACGTTCATGACGAATTTTATGGTAATAGACCAACTGAAATTCATACAAACAAAATTTACTCCAACAAGTGTGAATTTTCCCCCTGTACTGAGCTCTGGTGAGGCCACACCTTGAGTACTGTGTTCAGCTTTGGGCCCCCTATTCCCTTGAGGGAATGACCTCAAGTTGCGCCAGGGGAGGTTCAGGCTGGAAATGAGGAGACATTTCTGCTCAGAAAGAGCAGTCAGGCACTGGGACGGGTTGCCCAGGGAGGTGGTGGAGTCACCGTCCCTGGGGGTGTTCAAGGAGAGGTTGGACGTGGTGCTTGGGGACATGGGTTAGTGGGTGACAGTGGTGGTAGGGGGATGGTTGGACCAGATGAGCTTGGAGGGCTTTTCCAATCTTCATGATTCCATAATAATTTATTTTGTGTTTTGAGAAACCTATAGAAAATCAGACTAAGGAAAACTTGTTAGTACTTGCCTTGTGATGCTCTAATATTTGATACTCTTCTTCTTCTATGAATGTGAATGACATATATGAACAAGACAGCATTTGAACAAGTAAATACTATATTCAAATATTGTTAGAAGTTTATTAAGAAATATTAATTCTGGTTTATAGGGGACTTCAGTTAGGAATGACATTATTATAGAAGAGAAAAGCCTAGGTTTAAATAAGGATTAAAGGTTGCAACAAAAATAAATAAGAAAACAGATTTCATTCAAATTGAGGTAATAATTATCAAGAAAGAAATATAGATTAGATGAAAAAACAGAGGAGAGTTCATGAAATAAAAAATTATGGAAGTGTAAACAAATCAACTTTAAACAGAGTTAACTGAACTTGTGCCTTTTCTCATATTGGTCACTAAACTTTGAACTTTTTATGGTACACTGAAAGTACAGAACCTGGTTGAAATTCATAGTTACTTTTTGCAATACACTGTCTTATTGTTTTGAGTGACAACAAGAATAAAAGCACAAACTCTCAGAAAGCTTCTTTAAAAAGCAAATAAAACAATACACCAAACTCACTAGCTTTCCAGCACACCAGTAGCAACAATGCATTACTCCTAAATGAGGTATCGCATAAACTGCTTTTAAATGAACAAGCTAGATTAAGATCATATTCCTGATCTTTAGCATTCAAGCTGAGTCACAGCTTGGGGAAGCCACACAATTTATCGGTATGGCCTTTCTCCATACCTGTGTTGCTTCACACAATTGACAGTATGCAAATAGATGCAGAGACTGTTTTCTTCATGCTGGTGTTGTACTTGAGACTCCTCCTTACCTCATGAAAATGTTTTCAAATCTTTATCTGTGCAGGGTATGATCAATATGATTCTATTGTAAATCTACTTTTTCATTTAAAATAACGAAACATTTAAAATAATGTAACATTATATTGTAATTAGAGAAGAATATAAAAATTTGAAATTACAGATATAGTAACTGTAAAATATTCCATTATGCATTATTCTTCAATTCTGCAACCAGTTGGGCCTTCAAACAGATCTGTACAAATTGCAAAGAAAAGATTGGTGGCATACAGTAACAAATATTTCAGTAGTTGGTAGTTCAAGACACCACATACCCTAGAAGAGATAAAAAATGTGCCATCAAACTCTGGAATCTTGTTGCTGAGCATGCATCGTCATCCAAGCCTCTTGTAGGCCTCAGCTGGTTTTTCACCAGCTAGTCATTTACTGCCCGGAGATGCCTGGCAGTTTCTGATAAGTTCTTGTCTCCATATTTTCTTCTTTTGCACACAACACTTATGGAGAGGTTTGCTACTACTCTTTTCTGTATAAATGCTGCCCACCTTAAAAATTTGTATTTTAGTCAAGCTATTAGATCACAGATGCTGGCGCTGACAGCCCTCTTAGAAACTGGAAAAAAAACAGCTGAAACTAGAAAGAATTATTTCATAATCTTGTTTTGGCAAAGATCTAAATATTTTAGGCTTCAAATTGCAGTCAGGCCTTGCATGAAGCATGAAGTATTTGGACTGTAAAGTACTTACGAATAATTGGCATATGAAATTCTTCATTATTGTCTGTAACTGTAATCTATCTGTAATACAGAGAAATTATTTCTCTGTGGGATTATATTGTTATTAGTACATAGTACAACATAGATATTTGGTTTTTATTTGTTATTTAAAATAGTCTAGATATGCTAATTGATAAATATGAATGTTGAGAAATAGATTGCTGAATAAGCATCACTATTAACTGTAAATAAAATTTATTTTTAAAATAACTTTATTTTAGTCATGACCAGCATTTTTTTAGTTTAACATTATTTACTATATTTGGTGTTTTAATCACAATAATTAACATTTAAAATTTCAGTTTAAGATGACATGTTAGACAGTTTTAACCAGCATACCATCTATCATTACTAAAGTAGTCGTGAAGCTAATGCTGACTACTGACAATAACTACTAGTTACTGTTTTCAGGAGACATATCTAGCTGAAACTGAAAAATGTGAAGCCAGCTGACTTTTCCAAGATTGGTGACTACCAGGCAATGAAGCAGATCATCTAGAGTTAAAAAAGTCCTATGCTGTGACTGCAGGGACTGAAGAAAATAAATACAAAGACTGTTCTGTAAATGCTAGTGTACAGTGTGCTTTGGATATGCCAAACTGTAACTTATGTGAAAAGTGCTTCAGCTTTTAGAGTACCTTCACACAACTGACATGAAATCTTACGAATTTGCATATTATCTTGAGAAGATGAGGAAGGTATCCAACAATTTTGTTGTGTATGAGCAAATGTTTCGTATTTTCTCTGACCATAAGTATCGCCATTACATGTTAAAATGGAGATGGAAATGTGATGGCACATCTAGCTGATGGCACACTGGAGGAGCCAGAGTTTAAAGCTCTAAGTGGAGAGGTCTTTACAAATACTATGCAGGATGTTTTGCCTACTCATTGTTTGGCAATGTGCATAATTTTATTTTATTTATGTGCAGACCTACACAAGTGAAGTGGCCTCTGATGGTTGCCAGTTGCTATCGAAGAAGTGGTAAGTTCTGTAACATTTTTTGTAATTAGTTGAAGGTTTGTTATGTTTTCTTTGATGCTTTGATTTTTTTTTCCTTTTGATCTTTTCTGTCTGATGTCAATACTGGTCTAAACTTTGTTTAAGAACTGTTATATATTATTTTGTTGGAAATGTTTTGTTTATATGCAATAAAGTGTGACTTCTCTTTTAACTCTGAGAAGTATGCCTGTACTGACATATGCATAAAATACTCTTTATGCTGTTAAATAATTAAAATAAAGAAGATAAAGCAGCATAAATAATCTGCTAGATGATTTTTTACTATAATTAGTAGTACCATCTGATCTAACGTAGTCATGAGATATTAAAGTTGTTTAATGACCATTCATTTTCAACAGTAGATAGAATTTTTAGGTATTAAAGTAGTATTTGCGTTACACAAACAAAAAACGGTCTTAATGTGAAGTATTTTCTTACTGGGAATGTTGTATGTCAATAGGCAAAATAGAAGGAGACTAACCTTAACAGTTTTTTTCATCACTTAATCCTGTAAATAATACTCTTCTTTCTTGCTGATCCATTTTGTCATTCTCATTTTTTCTTCTTTAGAACTTTGCAGGACTTAATTCCATAATAAACAAATGCATTTTCTCACTCTGGTATTTAATTCAACAGTGAAAAAAGGAGCAGGACCTGGGGGAGTTAGTGAATTACAAACAGTCAGCACTATCTAAAAAGAGGCAGATGAACTTCTTTCCCAGGAGAGAAACACGTTTTTGGCTGTTTTTTAGATCCTTTATAATTCACTGGCAAAATTCCCAGATTACCATGTTAACACATAGAAAGTCAGATTGATCTCTGTCTCACATTAGGGAAATAAAAACAGTGATATCTGAACAGACTTTTTTGTCAGTTATGTCATGGATATGAATTTTTAGATAATCAGGCTGTCAGTCCTTTGCATAATAATCAATCTGAGCCAAATTGGAGGCAGAAGTCTTAAAATCTCATTATTTTGCTACCAGATTCATGAAAACTGCTGTTTGGGCAAAAAAGAGAGAGAGACAAACGAGTATTCTGATTGAAGGAAATACAGGCAGAGCTGAGCAGTTGCACGTTTCTATTTGACCAATCCATATATTTGCAGCCTCAGATAAGCCACAGTATATTTAATGTCTTATCTGGTAGACGTGCCATAGGAAGATGAGGCTCTACAGGCAGGTATAAAAAAGGTCAAAAATCAGTAAACTGTTTTTCACAGAATAATTTGGGCTATTTTCAAGTGCTTTTAATTTTTGCTATCAGGTAGTAATTAAAGAATGTTAATTTTGTTTTTATCAAATTTGCTTTTGTAATATTAAATCGTGTTCTCAAACTGGAAAGATGAAGTGATAAAAAACTGTGTCAATTCCTCATCAGATAGTCTTTTTTATATTTTGGATATGTGGGTAGGAGATGTTTGTTTTGTTTGCAGGTAATTACCAGAAAGCTCTAGAGAAGTACAAAGTCATTCACAGAAAATTCCCAGAGAACGTTGAATGTAAGTTGCTTCATTGAGTATTAATTGAAATAATAATCAATAATGTAAGTATTTTTCATATAAAAATATTTTCACGAACTAACTTCTTTAATTAATGCTAATGCCTCTGTTTTTTGTGACACCAATGAAGTGTGATTTAAGAGATAGTAGGATAATGCTGAAGAAAGATGAAATAGACTTTAACTGTAGCTGATCGGTTGAGCTCATTCTCTTGCATACATGCTAGATTCTACTTACTTGTTTCATCAGAAGAGATTAAAAATACATGCATTTTCACCTCTAGTCTCAACCAGTTGAAACTCACACTGCAAGTTTCCAGATATGAGAAAATTATACTGTTTTTTTTTTTTTTTTTACCAAAGCCAGGCCTTCATAATGAAGGTAGAGCATGTGATTTTGGGGTTGTTTTTTTTAGTATTTGGTCAAGTAGTTGGTCTCTAGAAAACCCTTAGAGAATTTCAAACTGCTTTGTTGGAAACATAACTTTGCAGAAACATTTAAAAAGACATTTTGCTGAACCAGTCACACCTCTATCCTAAGTGAAAAAGCCCTGTAGAAAATAAAGCCTGTCACTGGTTGTTTTAAATATCCTCTTGCATCTCATACTGCCTTATTTTTACTAATTCCAAAATATGTTGTCACCAATAAGCCTACAATTTTAAATTTTATGTGGGAAGAGTGTTTATTGTATGTTAAAATAAAATTGTGTCATTTTGCTTTAACAAATGTACTTTTTTTTTTTTTTTAAGAGGAATCATAGAGCTCTGTTGTTTAAGAGAAATCTAATACTACAACATCTCAAAATTATAAGCAAAATGTTATGTTCATATTGGTCACATTTCAAAGGAGCAGAGTATTTAATAAACCTTTTAGAAATACCACTGTTTTTCTGAATGTAGTTTCTACAAATTACGAAACTGAGGCAGCAGTGGGACAAGAAATGTAACTAATAGAACGGTTTTTGGCTGTTGGAGCCATGGTTCTTCACTCTTCCCTCCCTGGCCATACGCACCCAGCCCTCTTCCTTATGCCGGTTCCAATGCTTATCTGTTCCTTTAGTGAACAGGTGCAGTTCACTAAAGCAGCAGCAAACTAACTTAGCACTAAAATAAAAAATACATTTGTGAAAGTAGTCAGGAGGGAAGTGGATTGTGTGGTGCTTGTTGCTGCTTCAGAGGCAGTTCTTTCAAAGGGATGCTGACAAACACACAGGAATAGCAACAGTGTTTTGTGAGACTGGTGATGACCGTTTCTTGGGGTCCTCTTGGTTCCATCCTACAGTTATTTTTGATCTTCATGTCTGTAGTTTTTATTCTGTAGAATTAATACTTATCTAAAAAAAAAACACCTAGAGCAACAGAAAAAAAAATTGTATTCATTTGGCATTTGTGAAATTGTTTTCAACAAAATGCTATTGGTAGTGGCTCCTCAGTAATAAGTTAGTACCATTATTATGCTTTCCAGTTTCCAAAATATTTGACAAACATTCTGAGCCAGAAGTATTCAATATGTCTTGCATCTTTGTATACGAATGGTATTTGCACTTTGTGGACATAGACATTGCATCACAGAAAGTATTGAATTTTTGCAGGATATCGTAACTTGCATAGTGCTATTGGACTGGAGTCACCTGATATTCCCAGCTATTTGCAATGTTTCATGCTCCTTCTGTATGTCCAGTTCTGGTAGAGTGCACTTGTAGTGTGACCTCCTCGTAAGCCTTTTTCTAACAATGTTTTGCTTTTCAATTAGGCCTCCGATTTTTAGTTCGTCTCTGCACAGATATGGGACTGAAAGAAGTCCAAGAATATGTGACAAAGCTCAAAAAAGTGGAAAAATTAAAAGAAATAAGAGAGCAGGTAAGCCTGTTTCTTTCTGCAATAATAGTTTAACTGCACAAGGTCAAAACAGTATTTTTGATGCTTTAAAATAAAATAGTTTTAATTTAATTTTATTTAATTTCTCCTGTTTTGGAGAGGCTCATGTTTTGCATTTGGTATTTTTTACTTTTGAATTAGTGCATTCATTTGAATTGTGCATCAGCATTAAATCTGTCTGAATCTTTCTTGAGCACTGGATTTTCTGTGATTTTAAAGACCAGCGAAAGATAGGTTATGTGTACAGGATGGGAATGCTGGAGCCACCCACATAATTCAGCCTCTCTGGAATGTCGTCTTTCCTACTTATTTGCCAGACTGTGCGAAGTATATTTACCAGCCAAGTAATAATGCAGCTATAGAGGGATGGGGGGGGGGGGAGCATAAGAATTTGTTCATGTAGTAGAACTCCTTTTTGCTGTATACAAAACTGCAACATTGAATTACATAAATTACATAGGTATGAAGTAAATCATTCATGTCAATGGCAAATTTTAAACTGGGAAAAAAAATCTATGGGAAAACTAAAGGCTGTGAAATCACAACTTTTGTTGTATTCAGAGCGGTGTGTGTGTGTGTGTTCATAATTTTCTTGTTATTCTTGTGATAAAGTAAGATTTTAAAATTTAAAACAGGTTCTTATTTGGAAGCATTGTCTGTGTTACTGAGCTGTAGAGTATTCAAGCTTGCTCATCCTGTCCAGTGAATTGCCTGAAAGCTGCATAGTTCCATTAGGACACATTAAGGCTTACCTAACTTAACTAGTAAGACTCACTGACTCCCCTTCAATGTCAGATAATGTGTAAATACATCCTTAGTTACTTCAATTTGACTTCAATTCTAGAGAGTCTAAGTATGCACGTGTAGACTGGGGCATTTCAAAAGTGAAAAGAGCTCATAAAGGGGAATGCTGATCAAACAATTCTGATTTTATGCTACAGCCTCGCTCTGTGGGCTAGTTGAATTATATTGGCTTGGTTCTTCTGTAAATGTAAAACTTGAGCACTTCAAAAAATAAACAAAAGAAAGCAGTCTAAAAATGTAGTAGTGCTAATATTCACCTATGTCTCCCCTATAATATCAGTAAACAAAGCAGATAACCAGATACAATATTCCTATTCTACAAAATAATTAAAGAAGGCCTCTCTGAACTGTGTTAAACAGGCTTTTCTTAGTTTTTAGGTAGTATCAATTCAATATCATAGTTCCTTGCAGTAACATCTAGTACCTCAGTACTTTACTTGGGAAAGTTCAGAGATGAAATAAGCTGAAAACTGGATTATTTTAGTTGGTGAGAAGTAGAGAGGTCCCTGGAGATGGGGAGGTAATATAGTTCCTGATATATAGTTCCAGCATTTTTTGCACTGAATATTTTAATTATGTACCATACATCTGCAAATATTGACAACTCTTAAGAAAAATACATTTTTCTTTTAAGAAAAGTGATATTTGAATTTGACAAAAAATGAAATAAATTTGTAAAATTTCCTCATGTTCATTTCATGTTGGAAAGCTGAGCTTTCCTGAACAGATTTCTGTACTATCTGTTGGGAAAAAGCTACTGGCAAATATTAAAGATTAAATTGCCTAATTATTTAAGAACTGAGATTTAAGTAGCACATGTGTTATGCTTAAGGACTTTAGTACCTAAATGAAATCTCAATGGGATTCAGTACAGATGCCTGGTGGCACAGGACAGAATCTCAACAACGCTGTCTTGAAAACAGTAGTCCTCCAGTTCCTTTTTCCTGTTGGTATTACGTCTGGCTTTCCATCCCCTGTTTTTTTGTTTGTTTGTTTGAAGTTTTATTCTGTGTGTGTGTGTATGTTTTATTCCTACGTCTACCATCTGGCTTTGGAAATTACTAGGTATTTTTGTCCTAGGAAATTCTTTCTGTCATTCATGGGCATATAGTCATAAACCATGTTTTCAGGCTCTAAAATTATCAAATTTAATATTTCACCACCTCAGTTTCCAATAGGAACGCTGTTCTCAGTTAACAAAACCAGATACAACTCAATTCCTGCTCCCAGTTTTAGACTAACCTGTGGTTTCTTAATTGCACTCAGTAAAGAGAGCAAGATAAATGCCAGTGCAGTATACCTGCATTTCAAAGTTTGCGCACAAACTCTGTGTAGAAATGTATCAGAAGTTGCTGTTTTGGCATCATTTTGCCAGAATAAATATATCCACATGGATTTTATACCAAAATAAATATTCTGGAGTACTTGTTTCATGCAGTTCTCAAATATGGGCAAGTTGTTAAATGCTTCCAGCCAAGAATCTGGGAACATCTGCGGGGTTCATTCACTGTCTAAGTTTTTCTCCCTGTTCTCTCAGCATTGGATTTTTGCTGTAACCTTCATGTTGTTTTTTAATGCATTAATATTTCTTTTTCATGTTTCAGTTTAATAAAAGGCAAGTATTAGTGTAGAAGTTCACACTACTTTCTTGGTGTTGATGTATACACACATTACCATTTATTTCCGTTAAGAGAGCTTAATGACTGAAAAGGGGAGGCTGATTGGGTGTGGTGTGAAGCAATGATGATAGGTGTGAACACGGGGGGGGATTTACTGCATTTACCTTCAGGCATCCACATCTGGACTAATCATCCTTAAATTTCTTTTGCAGTCATAGGAGAGAAATAGGCATTTTTAGGGTGGAAATCGCTGGCCTATTTTAAGTGTCTGCTTTTAGTATGGATGACTTATAAGCTACTCACTTGGAACTTTACAGGAATTACTCATATGCTTAAGCTTTAGGACTTCTGTAACGTTTTGGGAGTAAAGTCCAATGACGTAAATGCTGTGAGGGTACTGTCATATAGGGACCACTTCCTTCTGACAGACAAAAGCTGAACTTCGTCTGACAGACTGAGGGATCATTCAGCATTTGGATAGTCCGGACATTCTTCCTGAAGGGCATGCTGCTTCATGGGACGGTGAAGAGCATACCTAGTCCAAAATTCAAAGAACGTATTATAGACTTGAGGGTTTACCAAAATAAATAAAAAGTATGAGAATTCTGGACCCAGACTAGGTAGTTCCAACACCATTCCTGGTTTCATGCTAGGCATGCTGCTTTCCTGTCTGGGTCCTGTGAATTTTGATTTAAAGGTTCTTCCTTTTCATTTTGGCAAGAAGCTTGGAAGTTCTTTCACTTCTGTGTCGTTCCAGCTTTGCCAGACTCTATGATATTTTTCTGGTGAAAAAATAAGTGAAGAAGCTACAGTAATACATAGGTAGGTAGTGTGCACGTGTTTTAAGCAGATCCTGGATTCAAAAGATACAGAGATTACTTTATTAACAGCCAGGTGTTTTAAATGCCAAGTATTTGTACCTGTCCATAAAAAAGTCCCTTACTGAGATGTACCTTCTCGTAACTCACAAGATATATGCATGAGAAATTTGGCCAGGAGAAGCCAGTTCTGCCATGTGATACAGAGGTATTGCTTTGATAAACTGTTGAAGTTTTCAAATAACCCTAAAAAAACACAGCTGGAAGATGTTTATGGTATCTTCCTTAGTGCAAGGGGGCTGCCTTTTTAAGCATAGTTTTTAAAGTATTTGCCTTCACCTTTATCTTACATTTAACACTCAACAGCAAATTAAATTTTGCTGTAAAATACAGTTCTGTGCCAAGTATTCAAAATGTAAGATCTATGGAGTGAATAGTTCTTTTTATAGATTTCCCTACTTTCCCCCCCTTGAATCTTTACAATAATAAAACGCTTGTAGGATTTACAAGACTTTAATAGGCAGAGGCTACTTTGAACTCATGCAAGGAGGGCTATGTTGCCTGTTTTTTCAGCTGTACTTTACAAAGGTTCATCTGAACTATTTTTATGCACATTCCTCGTATAAATTTTATCTGAAGGAAAATGATTTATTGAGATATTCTGATTGAATTTCACAAGACTCTAGTTTTATGTAAACATTGTTTTTAACACTGACTTTGAGGATAATTCTGTCCTTTGAAAAAACAAGGTTTATTAGTTACAGTAGAGTAAGCCTAGTTTAATAATCTTCTCCTGTTCAGTAATAAGCTAGGTTGAGTTTTCAGTAATTATTTCTAAAGCATATTACTAATTATTTTTTTTTGTTGTTCTGTTCTTTCCAAACCTGTTTCACTGTTCTCCAGCGCATTAAGACTGGCAGAGATGGCAGTGCACGTAGCCGCAAAGAAGGAAATGCTGGTGACAGTAAGTACTTAATGCCTCTGCTTAAAAATCAGACATGACAGGATTCTAAAGAAGATAGTTTTTCTTAAAGTGTTTGTAAAAGTTCCTTACATTTCTAAATGCACATAAATACGCAGTGAGGAATAAGCTAGCACTTCACAAATTTTGTTTCAGACTTTCTGATTATCTTACTGTACGAAACCTCAACCAGTTTTAAAGCATGGATTTGGTCTAAGGTTGGTGTTTTATGTACAGATCTCTGTGTATCTCTAATTCCTACTTGTTTTTAATACTGTGGACTTGAACATTTTTATTCCATTAACCTGGGATGAAATTTGGAATAGTTACTATAAGGAGTCATTTATTATATGAAGCAGAATGGGTAAGCCATGAACTACAGAAGTCCATTGTATCTTTATTTAGCATGGAGAAAAGGAATTTTGTGCCCACCGTCTAGTCTTCTGCAGTGTTTGTTACAAGTTCAAGAGGCTATTTTGTGCAATGAACCCTGTAATAAGCAGACACCTGTACTACCTTTGAGCTCCTTCCTCCCATTTTCCCAGAATGGCAGATTTGAAGTCCTAGCAGCATCCACAAAGAAAAGCTCACTCTCTGACTGTTATGTCTCTGTGCTCCTATAGATTCACAATGCTGAGTTTAATAAATATAAAACTCTAGCAAGTCTGGAAGCTTTCCTGCTTAGCTTTTTCTGCACTAGGCAGTCTGCATACTGCAGAACTAATGATTTTTCCCTCCCATTATTAAATTCATGAAACATTAGTACTGTTAAACCTAACTGTTCCCCACTGCCTTTCTAAGGAAACTACCAGACTTCGGGCTACTTCAGCCAGCTGGAAAAAAATCCATTTTGACTCAAATAGGAAATGATTTCTTTGTATTCTACTTTTATCTTACATCGGTGGGTGTCATAAAAGATCTCCCCTAGAAATTCTTGCTTTTCTTCCCTTCCTTTTACAGAGAAACAATTTATGATTTTTTTTTCTTAGCTGGTAATTTTATTTCTCCACCTATATAATATATGTTTTACTACATTGATCCAATTCTTTAGGGTCATGGAAATCATCTTAAAATTACCTTAGAATTATTTTGCATTTAGGAAGACTGCTCTCCTGATTTATCTAGGAGTTAAGACTGAGTACTGGATTCTTAAGAGAGACCTCATTCCTTTTTTAGCTCAGTAGTTTCACTAAGGAAACTTTTAAATCATTTCTTGTTAAGTAGAAAAAAACATTTTTCAGTTAAGATTGAATTATACCTGTTCTGGGCCTCAGGTCAAAACAATTCCTGGGGTGAAGTTCCTTATTTTGGTAACACAGAGGGATGGAAATGTTTCTGGACTCTCCTTTGTAACATAAGCTCTATGATGAGACAATCAGCTAGAGCTGCCAGCAAAACAGCAGTGTGAGAGAGCATCAGGACACCTTTTATCGTAAAGTGGGCGTCTACTTTGGCTTACAATAAATAGAAATGAAGAGCAGACAAGGGTATTTAGTGCTACGCAAAACATTGCATCAGGCATCCAGGCAAATGGCACAAAAGTTTTCCTTTCTATATTTTGTCATTATATCTACCCTTCTTAGTGAAAAAAAGTGTAGAGAGAGAGTAAGAGAGTTAGTAATTTAGCAATAGGGAATATAAATAATAACCAAACTGGATAAATGCTGAGACAACATTAATCCCACAAACTATGACTTCATCAATACTTTCTTTAAAAACAGAAATATCTCTGGAAAGTTTTATTAAATTAAAAATAAAATAAAAAAAAAGAGAAAGGAAAAAGAAAAGTTACCTCTCCCTTAAAAAAGTCGAGTATTTCTGGAACTTTGACTGCAAACTCCACTAATTCCAAGGGATTGCTTTGCACCCTCCATAATCAGAGTAAGCGGAGAAGAGCAGTTGCAAACGAAGAGGATGAGGGGATAAGCAAGGTCAGAACTGACCTAGAACTTGTCCTAGCAGTAATTCTTAGATTGTTGCTCAAGATACTGTTTCAAATTCATGAAAGAATGGAAAAAAACAGTTTGGGAACAAGCCTGTGTAAGAGCATGTTCGGGAAGCTGCTGGTATACAAAGTGCCAAAGATCCAACCTTTCTGCAAATGACTCAGCGAACAAGCAGAGGTACAAAGAAGGTCCTGTACTGAGCCTGAAGTTAACTTTTGGAGGGGATTCTTAATTAAAAGTTGTGGTGAATGTAGATATATATATTTATATGAAAGGAGTCAAAGGCATTACCCATTTTTTAACTAGTAATGTTGACTCTGGGGAGTCAGTCTTCCATATCAGTGAAGAAGCTGCACACTTGCAGCAACAAATGTTAAGGACTACATTGTAGTTTGTCTGCCTTTTCTTGAGGAAGACTGAAAGAAACCTGAAGGTCCAAACATTTTGTCCAAAGTTTAGCGTTGTTCACCTGGGTTATGAATCTGTGTTTTACAGTGTAAGAAATTCCTGTACACAGCCTATATGGAGACATGCATGAAATATAAACAATGGTTACTTTATTTTAAGATCTTAATACACTTTGGAAATATTAATGACTTCAGTATTAGAAAAGAAACATTTATAAGCATTTTGAGTTTCATCTCTTCCAGTGCTGTTGCCAAGACCAAAAGAGATCATTTTCCTTCATTGTATGAGGGATTTGCCATCATTACTGAACCCAGCGAGGCATGGAATCGTCCTTAGTTCAGTACTCACTAGCTAAATGAAAGTACTTACTAGCTAAATGAAGTGTGTATGCATTCCAAATATTTTAAGTATGATGCAGGTTTTATTTCTTTCCTCTTACCAGCTCAGTGTCTCCATACTTACTGGCATCCCCAGGAGACTTTTTTCCCCTCAAGTATTTTGTCTCTATATTATTTGTAGTAGGTGCATTAATAGTTCAGGCTTCTTTGTTTTAGGAAGTATTATTTAAAATTGCTTTTAAAGAGGAAGCTAAGAGGAAAGAGAAATCGACAAGGTTTGTACTTAAAACCTTACTTTGTGGGGTTTGTACCCCTATTACTTTGCCAATATAAATTAAAACAGAAGAAACATGAGATGCACCAAACCATAATTTGAAGAATATGATTACAGTATGCATAGATGGTAGGCAGAATGGAAAAAGGGCAACCAAAAAAACTAGTATCTGAGTGTCAGTTAAAGTCCACTCTTGTATTGTGAGAAGAATAAGCATTAAATCTAAAATGCCTACCGAAAATTGAACACACTTGTACACTCTTCCTGTAAATGTTTCTTCTCTTCATGAATATCAAATTAATGATTTTTGTTCCTTTTGATTCACGTTGGAAGGAAATTACACCGACATAATCCCTTAAAACTTTTCCTGTTAATTTAAAAAAAATTATATATATATATATATGAATTTTTAAGAGCACATCCAGTTTCAGCAGTTTTCAAAGATTTCCTTTTCAATAATCTCTTGTTTTCATGGTCACTTTTTCATATTTTGCCAAGATGTGATACTAACATCGAGAACTTGGAAGTTAGGACATTGTGGGTTTCACTACTGTAAGAGATTTTTGCTGCTCAAGACCATAAGGCCTTTCATAGATAAGTGAAAGTATGATCTTAAGGCATACGTTGCCGTGGCAGTGTTTACTTGGTCTCTGCATTTGCCCTGCTCTCTGAATGAGGAGGTTTGTACCAGATGAGAGGGGAGTTGTGTGTATGAGGAGTCGTGCAGTCTCGGACAGAAGCCCAAAGAAGTGACGCAGGGTTCAGAAGATGAAAGGCTGAACGTTTTGCATTCTCCTTGCTACCTAAGCCTGTCCAGATGAATTTGGGAAGGAAAATGCACGGGAATAATTTAGGTGTCTTTTCCCTTTATCAATTAACGTGTGATGATATTAGAGGTGAAATGAGTTTGTCCATCCCAAACAAGCATCCTGTATTCAAACACCGTATAGCACCCTATAGGGATCTCTTCAAATAATATGCAAGCACTTTCTGAGTGTTAAGGCAATAAGCATCCTAAATAATCTTCACTGTGGTTGAGGCAGGAGATTCTCCTGGTACTCTGCAGCAAGAACTGCACGATCACTTATATTTACTAGGTTTTGTGGGTCTATTCGTGCCTTATTAATTACACGTTGTTGTGGGGTGGTTCCATCTGCTATGTGTACTGTGATTTTTTTTTAAGAGTTGTGTTTTAGGTTTTATTTTTTAATAATGGAAAATATCTGAACGACAAGAATATCTTAATCTGTTTGCTGTATCTGAACTCACCTAAGGAGTTAGCTTAACTGGCACACCAAAAACAAATTTAATTCAACAAAATTTCAAAGCAAAATGAACTGCTCTGGAGCTAAAATATTGCACCCGCTTCTCACTTCTTTCCTCAGTTTTAATATGATATTCTGTCTGCTACATGGAACTCACTGTTCAAATTAAATCAAAACAAAGTCCTCTCTTCTCCAAAGAAGGTGCCTTCATCCCAAATGTGAAAGGTGCAAAGAGCTGCATTTAAACACATTCTGGATTTAATGAAACATCTGCAGTTTCAAAAATTATTATCCCACTACGCAGTTTTTTACTTGAACATTTTACGGAGGTAGACTACCAAACAAACTTACCTTTTGATCTTTCCTAATGAATAAAATGGTACTAAAAATTCTAATTTATGTCCTTTATGATACTGGAAGAATTCCTGATACATTTATCTCATTGCTGTAATTGCAACTTGTGAGGTTCCTTTAAAAGATAAATATAAATATCATGGATTTTATGGGTTGTATTGTTATACACATGGGCATCTTCCTAAGTTGGAAGTACAGAAACACACAAATTTGAAATCTTTTTTTTTTGCTAGATGTCAGTGCTTAAAATAGGATTGTTCCAAGAAAGGATTACTTTTGTAATACGTTGCTTTATTCATTATTCTGCCACATAAAATTAACCATTTTTAAAAAACCTAAGTTTTATACTTTTGATTCTTTTGATGTTGGTTTGTTGTTTTTTTTTTTAATTGTATGGGGAGGAATTAATTCAGATTAGGTTTTGTATGGAGGTTGAACAAATCTGAATGAAGAGAACATCATAGATTTAATGCATAATTTTAGTAAATATCCTAAATGCAACATTGTGGGCATGACTTCTTAACCAGATGAGAGGAGGAATGCACCGTAACAGATATCAGCACGCAGAGTATATTATTTGTGTCTTTATATGCATAGGTCCCAGTTGATGCTATTGCACACAGAACGTGAGGGGGAGATGATGTCAGTGTGATAATCCAAGTCTCAAGTGTAAACATTTTATAGAGTAAATATATCTTTAAAAAATATATTGCCAAGCTCTGCTTAATCAGTTAATTTTGTTTTTTTCAACCAAGATCTGGAGCCATATTCTTGCAGTCAGTTTATGTGCATGCATCCATGTTATCAACCCAGAGTAGTACGCAGGGACTGGCTTCCACATAAGCTACAGTAATCACATAATTTTTAAATAAAAGCACAATAAGTAGGAGCATGTATTCATTGCAGTGAAGGTTTTCTTGGAGAAAGAAAGCAATTTAGTTGAGCACTCATTTTTCCTTTATTCAAAAACTTTATTTAATTACACACACACAGAATTTCTAGGTTGGAAGAGACCTCAAGATCATCGAGTCCAACCTCTGACCTAACACTAACAGTCCCCACTAAACCATATCCCTAAGCTCTACATCTAAACGTCTTTTGAAGACTTCCAGGGATGGTGACTCCACCACCTCCCTGGGCAGCCCGTTCCAATGCCTCACAACCCTTTCAGTAAAGAAATTCTTCCTAACATCTAACCTAAAACTCCCCTGGCGTAACTTTAGCCCATTCCCCCTTGTCCTGTCACCAGGCACATGGGAGAACAGGCCAACCCCCACCTCGCTACAGCCTCCTTTAATGTACTTATACAGAGCGATAAGGTCACCCCTGAGCCTCCTCTTCTCTAGGCTGAACAAGCCCAGCTCCTTCAGCCGCTCCTCGTAGGACTTGCTCTCCAGGCCCCTCACCAGCTTCATCGCCCTTCTTTGGACCCGCTCAAGCACCTCGATGTCCTTCTTGTAGCGAGGGGCCCAAAACTGAACACAGTACTTGAGGTGCGGCCTCACCAGAGCCGAGTCCAGGGGGACGATCACCTCCCTAGCCCTGCTGGTCACGCTGTTTCTGATACAAGCCAGGATGCCGTTGGCCTTCTTGGCCACCAGAGCACACTGCTGGCTCATATTCAGCCGACTGTCCACCATCACTCCCAGGTCCTTCTCTGCCTGGCAGCTCTCCAACCACTCATCTCCCAGCCTGTAGTTCTGCTTGGGGTTATTGCGCCCCAGGTGCAGGACCCGGCACTTGGCCTTGTTGAACTTCATACAGTTGACCTCATCCCATCGGTGCAGCCTATCCAGATCCTCCTGCAGAGCCTTCCTACCCTTGAGCAGATCGACACACGCACCTAGCTTGGTGTCATCTGCAAACTTACTGAGGGTGCACTCAATGCCGTCATCCAGATCATTGATGAAGATGTTGAAGAGGACCGGCCCCAGCACCAAGCCCTGGGGGACGCCACTAGTGACTGGCCTCCAACTGGACTTGGCTCCATTCACCACAACTCTTTGGGCCCGGCTATCCAGCCAGTTTCTAACCCAACGAAGCGTGCGCCAGTCCAAGCCAAGGGCAGCCAGTTTCTTGAGGAGAATGCTGTGGGAGACGGTGTCAAAAGCCTTGCTGAATTAGGAACATTGGTTTGTGCAGTTTCTCAGGTAATGCAGATAGAGTTTGTTTGCAGTTTGAGAAATGCTTACCTGTAGTCCTTTGATGGCAAATGCAATCAGGCAAATGTTAACATGTAAAGCTGTACTGTTAGTACCAAAAAGAAAGAAAAAAAAAAAGCCCTTGATCCAGAGTATTTATCGTTATCATTTATCCCAATATTACCTTTGTTAATTTACTATCTATTAGTTCAGTGGAAGTTAGTTTCACTCCCCAGAGGAGGCACAAGCAGAAACTGTAAAACTCACCCCTCGTACCTTACAAGTAAGTATATTTGTGATTAACTACTTTAAAAAAAAATTCCTTCCCTTGAATGTATGTCTCTTTGGTGTAGGATACCAAAATCCTGAGCTCTGCATTGCAAGCCAATGTTCCTTAACTTTGGCAAAGTTATGTTTGTATACTGAATAAAAACATATAGATGATTTATCTACAAACAGAGCTATAAAAAAGTGATTTCAAGATGAGGTTTAAACTTCTGGCAGATAAAGTTATATGGTCAGCAGGATTTTGCATAGGTACCATGTTGGCAGCCAAATCCTTATTTCATGGCAGACCTTTGGGAAAGGCTCACCAGCTAGGACACTTCCTGAAAGATGGGAGCTGTGGGATTGAATTCCCTTGGGTGAAGCAAATCCCTTGGCATTGAAGCCGGATTCCTCATGTCCTGAGCTACTGTCTGACATCTACATGTAAGGTAGATGGTGTCAACCACCTCTTATGCTCTTCCAGCTGTGCTTATGAAAAGAAGGATACTCTTCTTCCACTTTCTTAGGTACTCTCAGAGCATAGTGCAGCCCTTGGAGACTTGATGTGGTTTCATGTATTAGCTTAATTCAAACTAACTGTGGGCTGCTACCAAAAGAGATCTTAACCTTCCCTCCCTGCTTGCTGTAATGGTCACACCGGAGGTAAGGTGAGCTGCATTAATTTGCTGATAAACTTGAAAAAAAGTTTGTTGTGTTAGGCACAGAGGTTGCGTGCTGAACATCCTGCAGGCGTCTTGCTGCTCAGGGTGGCCATTTGGGGCAACTCAATCATAGCAGTAAGTGTTCAGGGAAATTCAAGGTTATGTAGGGGGGCAGCTGGTGAGGCACTTCAGGGGTTGTACATCTGGTAGTGGATGGGAGAGAGAAAACAGGAGAAAATCTCTCTTACAGTTTTGGTCTTAGTGCTTCATTCCCTTCTTGAGCATAGTCCTAATAAAATTTAGGGATCCTAGAATGTCTGAGAAAGGTTGTTTAAAATTGTTCAGTTTAGGGCAGTAAGATTTTCAGGTAACTTGTGCATATGAGGTTTATCTCAGTCATTTTGTTTTGTCTACCATCCTTTCTTCTTCATTTGGTTAATACCCAATCCTTCAGCTTCATCAGGTGATATCACTGAAACTTTGTTTTACCTCCTTCATAGTTGAAAACTATGAAGTTAGATATGCCATCTTCTTGATCTTTTATTTTCACTACACCAAGTTCTTCCTTTCTGGAACCAACCAATTGTCCTTTTGTACATGGCACTGGTGAGACCACACCTTGAATATTGTATTCAGTTTTGAGCTCCTTACTACAAGAATGATATTGAGTTGCTTGAGTGTGTGCAAAGAGCAACAAAGCTGGTGAAGGGACTAGAAAACAAGACTGATGAGGAGTGACAGAAGGAATTGGGGCTGTTTATTCTGGAGAAGGGGGGGTTGTAGGGATACCTCATCACTCTCTACATCTACCTGAAATGAGATTGCAGGGAGGTAGCAAGGAGGGTGGTGGTCTCTTCTCAGGTGACAATTGACAGGATGCAAGGAAGTGGTCTCAAGTTATGCCAGGGGGGTAATGGACATTACTAAAGTCTGGATTGGGCATTAGGAAGAACTTATTCATGGAGAGGGTGGCCAAGCTTTGGTACAGGATGCCCAGGGAAGTGGTAGAGTCCCCATGCCTGTAGGTATTTAAGAGACGTGTAGATGTGGCACTAAGGGACATGGCTTAGTGGTGGGACTTTGCAGATCATGTTGATGGTTGGACTTGGAAGGTCCTTTCCAACCTGATTGTATGATTCTCATTAATGCAGTTCCTCTGACGCGTTCAGTCTTCCCCTCTTGTGGTTTCTGCTGTATCTTTCCTATCTTTTTGTCTCTTCACTACTTCCAGTTTTCTTCATTCTGTAAATTGCTTGTTTTCCCCTTCACAAGGCTCTGTGTGTATTACTACTCTATTCCTTTCCCTGTAAACCATTTCTATATTGTCCTCTAACTGTACACCTGTCACAGAGAATTGAGCAAAAGGAGGTCAAGGGATGTTAAAGTTCATTTCTCTTGCTTTGAAATTTCAACCATAATCTGTCTCCTGTAAATGTATTAACCATTTGACATTTAGGCTGTATGCATTAGATCTTTTTCAAAGCAGAAACGTTTTCTTCCGATTTAGGCCTGATTAAACGCCAGTCTGCAGTAGTTTTTACAGAGAAATGAAGGTTTGTCCACTTTGTGGAAGAATATTTTTTAAATTATAATAAATTCATAAAAAGAACATGTGCAGTAAGACAATGGAAGTGTGTTGCCAAGTCCAGACTTGGTAATTAATGTTTGCTGAATTAAACCCATTTCTCTTCCTTACAGATGGAGTTTTAATAACCGCATTGTTTTGTGCTGTGTGTTTGTATTTGGCTGCATGGCACGTCCTGCCTTGTAAATACACCAAGCCAAACATGAGACATTTTTGCCTAGGAGAAAAAAAAAATGAATAAAAATCTGTTGTAGCAAGTGAGATTGAAAGCTTGCCATGAATGTGAAAACGAGATTCAGAGGTGAACAGAATATTTAAAGTGTCTGGAATACTGCTGTGGCAAGAGAATGTTAATCTGACGTTGTCTGGGCACGAGGCAGCCCTCAGAGCTGACACATTCCTGGGGGCCCTGCTGCAAGCTGAGCTGCCAGCACGGTGTTTACAGCAGGATGCGGGGCTGAGATGGTCTGTATACATGAACTGTGCCTGCCTGCCATGCAGACAACACATGCCAAATATACTCTTCTAATTTAAAGCAAAGTTAATGTTGTATTTAACCTTGACAGCATTCAACAGGTGGATCAGGCTAATATATTAGTAAGCACACAGGCATATGAAATGTCAAAATGCACTGTGACAGTGCTTATATTTATCATGGTTATTTTAACTCCAAAATGTGACTGTAATTTGTAAGCAAGTGAAATGTCAGCATTTGAAGCAGAAATAGTTTAGTATGTTTACTCCAAAATAAATAAAGCTATGTATTAGGAGAAAAAAAGACATTAGAACACACACATGCACGCACACAGTACCCATTGTGTTGTAATAACTACTATTACAAATGAGTACTGTATCCATCGTGAAAAGATGGTTTCATCCAAATCTTGTTTGACAGATAGTAGCTTAATTTATCTTGTATCATGATTTCACAGAACATGACAGCATGTTACTTGGCATTTAATTTTTTTTTCTTTTCTTCCAGATACTGGTGGTACCAAAGGGGAAAAACTGAGTGCCAAACTAAAACCTTTGCCTGGAACAAATGAACCCTATGAAAGTAGCAGCAGTAAAGAAATAGGCAAGTGGGCAGCTTACACATTCTGACTTTTCTGACCCTCAAAGAGAGAGGGGAGTTAGAAAAATTAAGTTATTGGAAGGCCAAGTATAATTCCACACTTAGGAAAGCATTTTCCCCCAGATTTAGTTGCATTCTTTAGAACTCACTTTAAAGTAATTATAAATGTTAAGAAATGTGGCCTATGTAAATATTTATTTACTTTTGATATTTGTCTGCTGCAACATTAAAGCTGAATTTTCAAAGGGGGTATAAGGGATTTAAAAACCCTAATCCTCGTGGAATGTGTTACTTCCTAGAATGCCCTTCCTTGACTATCACCACCTTCCTGTTCCATGCACCTTTCTGAAGTCTTATTCTCACTTAATGTCTATACTGAAATAAAGAAAAAATATTTTTTTTTTAATGTAAAAAAAAAAAAAATAATTGAGAGAGAGCTTGTACATTAGAACTCAGGTAACTTTGCCCTTGTGCAGTGTCCAAATGTGGCATTTGCCTTCAGTGTTCATATGATCTTTCTAGTCTGCATTTCAAAGACACTTTTACAGATGTGCCATGTTAAAAAGCAGTCTTATGTTTGATTGTATATGTTTAAAGTAAAACTAAAATTCCTTGCAGGTAACTGTTTCAAATGTGCTTGCTTAAACCCTAGATGCCTCCTACATAGATCCACTTGGCTCACAAGCAGAAAGACCGAAAACTGCAGCAAGAAAGAGAACTGAGGAAGATGTCTTCGCTGATGAAGAACTAGGAGATTTGCTTCCAGAATAATATATGCTCCACTCTTTTTTCTCCTTTTAAAAGTATTAGCAGAAAAATACTCCTTTGTGATGATTTTTCATTGGGTTCTGATAAAATACCTGTGAAACACTTTTTATTTATGTTACCATATGTTAAAAATACAGTTTTGAAGATAAAATCTGAGGGGGTTATTTATTTTTATTTTTACTCCTGCATAAAAACTACACAGGCACTCAAACTCAGCGTAAGCTGTATCAAATGTATAAAACTTCCACTTTCAGAAATACATACGTTGATAGTATGAAATGCAGCAGTCTCTAAAATTTCACCTTTCACTGTGAGATACCTCAAAGCAATATTATAAAGTTGGAAGTTCCGTATCCATCATTCAAAGCTAGGATTTATTCAAGGCATGTGGATTGACTTCCTGAAAATGCTGGATATGACCTTCGTCATCTCTGAGGCCACAATTCAGTGAAACACTTAAACTGATACTGAAGAAAGTATCTTAATGTTAGTCTGTGTGTCACTCAACCAGGGCCATTCTGCAGTCTCTTGGCAATCTGCTAGGTCTTTCTTCAATTAGGTTGGGTTTTCAGGGTTTAAAGTGAGTAGGTACAGGAAGGAAAAAAAAAAACATAAGGAAGTGGGTACCACCTATTTATTTCTGCCTTTATGATTTTACTTTTCTCCACTCTTTGACAGTAGTCCAAAGACACTACACACCTGTCAACACAACATGTGCACTACGGTCGTCTTGCTATATTCTGGTCCTTTGTGGAGCCAGCTGGAACTGGCCAGGTCATGCATGGGACAGCCTCAACCCTTTCTCACAGAGGCCATCCCTGCAGCCCCTTGGTTGCCAGCACCTTGGCACTTACATCCAATACAACAGTGCTTATTTTTTCAATTAATTTGGTTAGATAGACAGGGGAGGTGGGAAGGGAATTGAGCTGAACAGTTCTTAGAGAAGGGCTCAGGCAGATGACTTAACCTCATGCCCAGGTTTTGCACCCATCTTGCTCTTGCTATCATCTGCAGTGCTGCCATATCTATTGCTCTGGTCCGGGGATTGATATATTCCTGCATATTACAGTAGTTCTTTCCTGTAGGGCTTACAGTCTTGGAAGACCTGGACCTCCATGTCACAACAGGCAGGAGGAAGCATTCTCAGCTGCAGGTAGCAGTGGAACGAAGTATGACTAATTAAAGTGGGGGAGAGTGTTTGGGACCGTCACAGGATACAGCTGGAAAACAAAGGAAAAGATGATACAGTCACAGTCTTCTAACAAAAGCATCTACTTAAATACTGCAATTGCACAGACAAGTCCATGGTAAAGTGGGATGAATTATTAATTGTTTGGGATATGGTTGACAGCCAGCCTTAGTCTGCAGAACCACTCCTATAGACAGATTTGATCAGTAGGAATTTCTTGGTTTCGTTTGCCCAGATGCACAGCTGCATTATGTGAAACTCTGTGTTTTACAAAGAGTTGCACTTTTATTCCATTTCTGCACAAACTCCCAGGAACTTCTGGAACATGTTGTTTCTTACAGCATGAGGATCTGATTATGTCATGGTTTAGGTTACAGTGTATTTGCACATTATTTTGCAAGAGCTTGACAGAAAGTCATGTGATCAAACTACAACAGTGGAAGGGTAAGTCCTGCTGACAGTCAAAATGATGTAGTCCAAATTCAGCTCCTTCAAAACCTCGTTAACTATGGCTGTGTCTCTGCTAGAAACAAAACGCTGCCTGCTCTGGCAGGCCTAAAGCAGGGAAGCTGATTTGTGTATCCACCCCTACTGTAAGACCATCAGCATGCTCCCTGGTACAGGTTTGGCCTGTGACTATTAGCAGTCTCCCAAACAATTCCCTGGCATGGCCCAAAGCCTGGCATGGGCCAGGAGGCATTCTTAGTAGGCAGCTTAGGTGTGGCCTCCTCCTTCTGCTGGGTGAGATGTTCTGCACGTAGGAAGACAAAATGTGATATCCCTCCTGGACTTCAGGCTGTAGAGTGATCCTTGGTGGGGACTGGTACACCTGGAATCCCTTCAGGAAACAGCAGCTGTGTGCTTCCAAAGCTCTCTGTCACCACGTTATTGGAGGACCTCAAGCCCTCCAGTGAACACAACTGCCTGATTCAGGCAGCTCGGGTCTAGAAGTAAGCGTGGCCATGTTAGTGGGGCACTGTCCAGCACAATTACGTGCATATATGCAGTTATTGTGCTATTGATTTGAAGACCATGCCCCTGTTAGGGTGCTAGCCTGGCTGGCATTCAGCTTAGGAGCAATGTGTGCTGTTAGGTAGAAAGTCCTCAGCCCTATGGTAGATCTCAGGAACTGCAGGAATGTGAGCTAAGTGAGCTATGTCTACTTTGATCCCAGAAACTCGAGGAGAAATGATGAGTCAGCTTTGGTCATACAAAACAGACTCCATCTCCAGAAGCCACACTGCAGGTATGTGCTTCTGACACAATGTAAGTTCTGTTTTTGTGCTAATAAAGATTTGTAAATACAATAGGACTGCTGTCATTTTTATTTATTTATTTATTTAATCCTAGGAAGGCAGCAGTATTAAACCTAGCAAAATGCTAATCCTGTTGAGATCCTGTTTCGGCTTGTGTTATCATGAAAAATGTTATTTGCCACAGTATTAAACAATCCTCGGTTGACCTCTCGGACCTGAGATAAGAAGTCTTCTTCAGGATGTGCTGGATTCAGTTAGAAACAAATAGTTACCTCTCTCTTCATGGGTATGAAATACATCACAGTGTACAGTAGGCTTCCTCAGAATGACCCTATGAATTGCTGTAATTTTACAAAACATGGAATTTCCACTTTGATAAAGGTGAAAAAGGGTCACAGGAATTCTGTCCCCTGAAATAGACATTTGTCTTCTTGAGTGTCTCTAGGGTCTTCTGTGTGTATTACTGCTTCACAAGTGGGCAGGAAAACAATATAAATAATAATAATAATAATAATTAAAAAAAACTGACAACAGCCTCTCAGAGTGTAGGCTGTGGGCGCATTTACCTCAGCCCTGCCTGGTTCTACTGCAGCAGCTCTGAGGCAGGGGGGAGTCTCCTCACAGCACCTGCAGTGACACTGCAGAGCATGGTCCTGATGGCTGAGCCCCGCTCTGTGCAGCAGGGATGAGCTACCTGCCCACAGACAGAGATGGTGGACTTTTGGGCATTGCCATTAAGTATCTGGGACAACGTGAGCTGCCCTTGTGCATCCCACCTGGCTGATCCCAGGCCCAGGATCCTATCTGACCATTTCATGCATGCACGTAGGATATCAGGACTTGAGACAGCCAAAGTGGCACGAGGTGATCATGTTAAACACCTGGATTGCTCCCTGGTGTTCAGACACTCCATTTATTTGTCTGCCCCCTCATGCTGAGCTCCACCTCCCTCTCCCTGGTCTCTGCCACCATGAGAAGGCCAAGGGGAGGTGGGGAGAGGGCAGTGACAGGCCTTGGAGTGACAACAGCCCCACATGAGGCTGTCCCCACACAGATGGGAGTGATGGTGGGCTCTCCATGTTGGCCATTTCCCCCCAGAGTTCTGTTTTTTGTCCATCCTGCTATGTTTGAACAAGGCAGAAGAGCAGCAGCCCTTTTTTTACCAGCAGCTGAGGGCTGGGCCTTCCACCCGCTCCGAGCACCCACCCTTTGATGAGGTGGCCATGTTACAGCAGCATGACGTTGGCTGTGCCCCTGTCACAGCTGCCACGGGATGGTATAAAAAGGGCTGTGAGCTCAGCCTGCCAGCCCAGACTGGAGGCGAGGAGTGGGTGAGCAGTGGCTGCGGTGGGGAGGGGTTTTGAATATCTCCAGAGAAGGACACTCCACAGCCTCTCTGGGCAACCTGTCCCAGCGCTCTGTCACCTCACAGCACAGAAGTGCCCCCTCATATTCAGCTGGAACCTCCTGTGCTTCAGGTTGTGCCTGTTGCCTCTTGTCCTCTTGCTGGGCACAACTGGAAAGAGACTGGCTTCATCCTCTCAACACCCTCCCCTCAGATATTTATACACATTGATGAGGTCTCTCCTCAGTCTTCTCTTTTCCAGGCTAAACAGGTCCAATTTAATCTCGAAGTGCATCTCAAAACAAGTTTCCTATTCATGAACCCGATGGCTGGTTCTTCTGGTTTGTGTGGTCCTTGTTTCCTTATCATATTTAAATATCTTTATATGCGATATATGCACATGAATAAACAAATATATATAAATATATATTTAAGCATATTCTACACCCCTTCTATTATATGTGTACAGAAATCTGTAAATATTTTGTTATGCACACATAAGGATGTAAAGGGAGTGGGAAGCCAGTCAGGATGCTCTGAGATCATGTAGGTAAGAGGGTTTCAAAACGTGGCACATGGACAGTCATAGAGCAGTACAGAAACATGTGGGATGTGAGCCACCAGTCATGTCCTTTGTTCAGTGTGAGGAGGCAGGAGGCTGGGGCACCTTGTGCCTAACAGGCTCTATGCAGACCTCACCATGGGGCTGGGCACAACTGGGATGCTCTGTGCTCTGTCTGGTGATTTCATCTGAGGCCTCCAAAGGAAAGCATTTCACTGTCTTACCTGTCTTCTGTTAGAAAACATCCATTACCCATTGAAGTCCTTGTAGGCTTTTCCATAAGTCAATGACAATGGTACGACACCAGTACATTAATAACATTTCAGTAACTCCTACAAGTTGTGGTAGAATCTAAGTTTTACTGAAGTACATAAGCCAATTTTTTTGCAATTCATCTGTCTCCAGGGTCAGCTGTCATGAGAGGCAGTACTGCACAGTTTTAGTTCCTGTGTACTGGAATCTCATCAGTTGCCTTCCTACGATTCTTTTTATTATTACTTGAGTGGTTAATTGGATAGTATGACGCAACTAGCATACAGAATTGGAATATTTTCTAGAGACTCAGAGCATTAAATTCTTTGGCAATTTAACATCTATGGCATTGTTTCCACTCCTTCCGCTCTGAAGTTTTGAGCCAGACTTCTCCCAGTAATGTTGATGTAAAGCCAAGAGAGACATCCTCAAGCAACTCAGAAAGTGTTAAGAAAAGATAGTGGTTTAACATAGGAAGAGTATCATAAAAAGATGTGTTATGATAAGTCTTAATCATGTTGCAACACATCACTTGGAGGTGTTGAAGTAACACTAGGACAGGTGCAGTGTAGGGCTTGGGATTAGGCTGGATGAGGATAAATGGAAAGCCACTTTCCCCAGCCTGTTGCCCCAGGACACAAAGACTGCAAAGGAAAGAGTTTTGAATTCCATTAGAAAAAAAAAAAAAAAAGTCCTTCCTCAGAGCTGAAACCTGATTCAAATCCCATACAGTTTAAGTTTATGATACCTCTCACGCATGAGTATTTACCGACTTATGATTCATAAGGTACCAAACCCACAAAAATCACATTTGGACTTTACTTAATCACTTTTCAAAACCCATGAAATTAAGTCACTTAATCACATTAGGTATGCCAGATCCACCACAATTATGTTTTAAATCTGGCATGGTCTGTGAAACTGATGTCTTGTATTTCTGTGGTACCAAGCTGGGGTTTCACAGGATCCAGAGGGAAGGGCTCTGGTAGGCAAAAAGCAAGCTTTACAACCCTTATGGCTTAGGTCTCTTCAAAGATCTGCTTGGTACAGCCCATGGGAAAGAAAAGGGGCCCAGGAAATCTGGTTGACATTCAAGGATCTCCTCCAGACTCAAGAGAGGTCCATCCCAATGAGCCAGGCAAAATGATTCAGGCAAAAATGCCAGGAGACCTTTGTGCAAGGAGCTCCAGGCAATACTCAGACCAGGGAAAATGTGGGCCCTTTGATGAGTAAGAAAATGGACCTGGTTATGCAGACCACAGGGAAGGCTGAGGTATTGAATGCAGCCTTCACCTCAGTCTTTACCAGCAAGACTGGCTTTCAGGCATCTCAGGTCCCAGAGACCAGGGGGAATGGCTAGAGCAAAGAAGACATTCACCCTTAGTGGAAGAGGATCAAGTCAGGGAATACTTTATCAAATTGCACATATATACATCAGCTGGGCCCTGATGGGATGCACCTATGAGTGCTAAGGGAGCTGGTTGATGATATGGCAAGGACTCTCTCAATAATCCTTGAATGATCATGACAACTGGGAGAAGCACACAAGCACTGGAGGAAAGAAATTGCCAGTCCTATCTTCAAGAAGGGCAAGAAAGAGGACCTAGGGAACTACAGGCCAGACAGCCTCACAGCAGTCCCTGGGAAGGTGATGGAGAAGCTAATCCTGGAAAGCATTTCCAGGAACATGAAGGACAATAAAATCATCAGGACAAGAAAATCACATCGGGTGAGTCCAGGAAGTGTGGACTCACCAAGAAGCATGGACTCACCATGCTTGACCAACTTAAAATTTATGATGAAAGTACTGTCCTGGGAAAGGAAGGGAGAGCAGTGTCAGTAAGACTTTTGACACAGTCTTCCATAAGATCCTCATAGACAAGCTGATGAAGATGGATTAGCAGACAGTGAGCTGGACTGAAAACTGGCTGAATGCTCAGGCTTAGAGGGTAGTGGCTAGTGGCACAGTCATATTGTCACTATCAGTGTGCCCTGGGGGTTAATAATGGTTCCTGTCCTGTTTGATGTCTTCGTTAATGATATGTATGAATCTGGGCAGAATGTGCCCTCATCAAGTTTACAGATGACACAAAGCTGGGAGGTGTAGCTGATACAGTCAGTAGGGGGCCATGCTGCCATCCGGAGGGACCTCAACAGGCTGGGGAAATGGGCTGTCAGCACCTCATGGAGTTCAACAAGGAGAAATGCAAAGTCCTTCACCAGGACTTACTGGGGGCCACCCAGCTGCAAAGCAGCTGTGCAGAAAAGGCCCAGGTGGTCCTGGTGGGCACCAGGCTGAACACGAGGCAGCAATGTGCTCTTGCTGCGAAGGAAGCTTGCGGTATCCTGGGCTGCATTAGGCAAAGTGTTGTCAGCAGGTAAAGGGAGGTGATTCTTCCTTCTCCTCAGCACTGGTGGGGCCACACCTGGAGTGCTGGGTCCAGTTCTGGGCTCCCCAGTACCAGAGGGACCTGGAGATTGCCCAAGGCAGGGCTACCAGGACGATGAAGGCACTGAAGCATCTCTGCTGTGAGCAGAGGCTGGGAGAGCTGGGGCTGCTCAGCCTGGAGAAGAGGAGGCTCAGGGGGATCTCATCCGTGTCCCTAAATCCCTGACGGGAGGGTGCAGAGAGGCCGGAGCCAGGCTCTGCTCAGTGGTGCCCAGTGCCAGGACAGGAGGCCATGGGCACAGACGGGCACCCAGGAGGCTCCCTCTGAGCACCAGGCAGCACTGCTGTGCTGGGCGGGTGACGGAGCCCTGGCACAGGCTGCCCAGAGAGGCTGTGGGGTCTCCTCCTTGGGGAGCTCCAAAAGCCGCCTGGACGTGTTACTGGGCAGCCTGCTCTGGGTGTCCCAGGCTGGCAGCAGACACCCCTGCATCTCGTTGTGCCCAACCCACCGGTGCTGCGGGCTCTCCCCCCTCCTCGTCCCCCCTCCCCGCTCCCTGTGTCTGGGCAGCTCCCGGCGCGGAGCTCCGGAGCCGCCGCTGGCACGGGGGGAGATGCGGCGCGGCGCGGGGCACTTTTCCAGCAGCTCCTCCGGCGGGAGAGCCGGCGGCAGCCTCCCCTCGGCTTCCTCGGGCCGCCGCCATGCAGCGAGGCAGGGTAAGGGCGGCGGGGAGCCGAGGGCAAGGAGCCGCGGGCCGGGTGGTGGCGGTGGCGGTGGTTGTGGTGTGTGGGGGGGGTGAGCCCGGGGGTCGCTGACGGCGGCGTCGTTGCAGGTGCTGGCGGCGCTGCTGTGCGCGGCGCTGCTGCCGCTGCCCTCGGACGCCGCCAAAGCTCCCAAGCGGCCGGCTCGGCCCCGGGGCTGCGGGGAGAGGCCCGAGGAGCTGCTGGAGCAGCTGTACGGGCGGCTGGCCGCCGGCATGCTCAGCGCCTTCCACCACACGCTGCAGCCCGAGCCGCCCGGCCGCCAGCAGCACAACGCCAGCTGCCCCGCGGGGGCACGGCCGGCCGGCGACAAGAGGCTGCGGCTGCCCGTCAACATGCGCAGCGCCTCGCCCTGGGCGTACAGGTGAGAGGTGTGAGGGGGGAAAAGGGGCTGGGGGATCGGAGAGGGGCGATACGGGCGGGGATGGGGGCGCCCGGGACCGGGGAGAGGGGGACGGGGAGGAAGGGGGCTGCACGCACGGGGAGCGAGCCCTGAGGGGGCAGCGTCGGGTGGGAGCGCCAGGAGGGCTGCATGCAGAGGGGACGGTGGCTGGACACAGAGGGGAGCCCGACGGGACACAGGGGGGAACGTGATGGGACATGGACTGGAACCTGGCTGGAGTTAGAGGTGAACCTGACTGGACATAGGGAGGAACATGACGGGACGCAGAGGGGAACGTGACTGGACATGGTGGGGAACCTGACTGGATGCTGAGGTGAACCTGACTGGACATAGGGAGGAGCATGACTGGACACGGGGAAAACTGACTGGACACAGAAGGGAACCTGACTGGACGCTGAGGTGAACCTGGCTGGACACACAGGACCATAGACAGCAGGCAGTAGCCAAGCACACCGCCCATCACCTCATGGCAGCCCCATGGGGCTCAGATGCTCTCCCCAAGCCATTTCCCCAGCCACTGCTGGCTTCTAAATGCACCTGAGAGCAACACGTGCTCTGGGTGCAGCCCAACGGAGCTGTATCTCCAGGTATCCCAACACCGATAGTCCCAGCAGTTTACCATCCAGTTTGCTGTAAGAGAGCGTAGGAGAGGCATGAGTGCTGCGGTTCTCTACATGTGTTTTCAACCAGCACTTCACAAACCCACATCCCCCGAGGTGGCTGACAGGCTGTTTGTAAGGGGGCGTAAAAAAACCCAAGCAAACTTAATCTGCTGTTAGGCTGCTTAATACCCCAAAACAAGGGGCTGCGCTTCTGTGGGATACTCTGGAAAAGCTTGGAAACTTTGGTCCCATTCTCACTGACAGGTCTTCTGGTAGTTTTGTCTGAGAAAGAGTGACAGATCTGGGGACAATTTCCAGCTTTCTGTGAAGACACTGCAGGCAACGGGAAGCTAAAATGTGCAGAAACTTTAAAGAAACTTTCTTGCTACTTTCTGTGTGTTATCTTTCATAAATACTCTGAGACAGTTACTGTATATCCAGCAAACTTAAATACATCTCCTTGTTAGTGATCTCCCATAAACATTTATTTTGTGGCATGGTTTTCTCCCACTTTTAGTTTAAGAAGTAATCCTACTGAAAGAAAAATGGTTTATTTGATCAATAAGCCTTTCATAAACAAAGTATTTTTAGAAAGAGTATTTTTAGTAATACATTTTTTCAAAGCAGACTGAGAATTTTTTAACCAACCTAAACATGCAAAAAACAAGTATGATGAACACCTACTGTTAAGCTCAGGTATTTTTACATTGGTTTTGCCAAATACTCATGCTATCAGAAAATCGTTCTCCTTGTCTGAAAGTGGTGATTTCCATACTCACATCTCTTTGGGCAGGTATTTATTTTCAGTTGGAGCTCTGTATAGGCTCAGTTTGTAAGAGAGAACATTGTCTAGTTAGCAGATCTCCCCGCTTTCTCTCTTGATCCCATTTTTACTTCATTATTAGCGCTATGAGATGGCAACAAACATTGCAAGATGTGTGATGAAAGTGTAAAATATAAAATTGCTCATTATGAACAGTAAGGTGCTTTTGTTTTTACAACCTGCTGTTTCATAGATTGTGAAGCCAGATAGAAAAAGCATTAGGAAGATCAGGTTGAAGAATCAGATCAGCAGCATTTAGATGACAGGTATTCACCCCGTTACCCTCTAAGCAGTCTCCCAGATCCCACTGGAGCTGTTGCATCTCTTCAGAAAGGATGTGCTGCTCTCCATTAAAGCAGATCGTGGCACGTTATGTCTTGTCAGTGGTTAACCAACTCCACTTAAATGATCCCAACAATTTCTTTTCTATGGCAAGGGTGTTATTCTGAAAATCTGCATACAGTGCTCTCCTGTGTTATGGAACTATTTTTATGAGCCTGCTTACATTTAATTCTCTCAGGTCTTCCTCATAAATTGCTCCCCTTCCCTTATCTTACCAAGGGTCGCAGGATGGGGCACCCCCAAAGCACGACTGGCACTGTTTGAATCTTGCATTGAGATTCCTGCCCAGTTCCAGCATCTCGCAGACTTCAGAAGCTCTCTGGCCTCTTTTCTGCCACTAAAGAGTTACAGAGCAGTTGATCTCTCCTTAATGCAGACAGGGTCTTTTTTCCTTTTGACCTGCATTTTCATGTCTGAGATATATTGTGCTATTTCTCTGTCTTCACTGGTGTTGCAGCAGTTCCCGTTGTGACCAGCTGCAGATTTCATTAACATACTGTTTGTACTCCCCATTCCAGATCATTAATAATAAAGATATTAAGTCTGGCTCTACTTACCTTCCCCTGAAGATCTCCCTAGGCACCTGTTCCCAGCTGTTTAACACTGCTTCTTGTAATTCTTCTGCTTGCATGACACTTCAAGTCAACTGCAATTTTTTTCAAACCAACATTTGTGAGAAAGAATGAAATAATTTACTTAGAGATCCATGCGTAACGTCCACCCTACTGCTCTGTATCCAAGTTTGTCCAAGTGTGGAAGAATTAGGCTTGACTGAGTAAAAGTACAGGTGATTCTTGTGTGGTTTCTTTCCTTGTCTTTGTTCTGTTGTCATTACTTATTTTCTATTTGATATCTTTAATTTTGTTATACAAATTACAAGACTTGCATCACTTTTGGCTTGCTACAACCCAAAGATACAGGAGTTGCACGTGGATTGCACCAAGGATCCATCTGATCCAACATCCTGCTGCTGGCAGGTAACTAACAGTTGGTATTTCAGGCAAAAGTTAGGGGAAAGTACTAATTCATCTGCCTGATACTGAAATTCCATCCTGATGGTCACAGGAGATCAATGTATAGCTCGGAGCATGAAGTTCAGCCACCCGTATCGCTCCTTACTCTGCGGAGCTATAAAGAGGCATCAGAGTTCCCTGAACTGAAGTCAGCTGAGCTGAGTGAAATCTGGAGGATGCTGGATGTGCTCAGCATGGCGGGGAGCTGGGCCAGGAATTACCCATTTTTTTAAAAAAAAGTAGAGTCGAAAGCAGCAGCTCTGCCTTGAAAGCAGCATGCTGTGAAATCATCAGGCCGACGGTGTGCCAGCTTGTGACCTCTCTCCAGGCACTGCTTGGTAGCATTGCATGGACACTCAGTGAGACCCAGGCAGCCTGCTTCTACAGGGAAGTGCCATGGTCCTTGGCCATTGCCATGTTTTACAGGAGCTTCACAGGTTTGTGCAGGGGCTTCTCTCACCACCCCTTCCCTCACCATGACAGCACTGGCTGGGTGTCACTTGTTAAAATCTACAGAAGCCACAGGCGTGGTGGAACCTTACCAAGGCAAGCTCAGCTCCAGAGATGCACACCCAAGTAACTTCACTCGTGGACACGAGCCATTAAAAAGGGGTTAATTTTAAACACGTGCCTACACGTTTGTAGGCTCTGATCGTAAAGCTGGGTGTAAAGGTTGAGCCGTCTGGTCCCGCTGAAGTCAATGGCAAGTTTGCAGACAGTGCTGATCTGTGATTTCTGTGACGGGGCTGTTCCATTCATCAGCCCCAGGTGCTGTTCCATTCATCAGCTGTTTATTTTCATCGGCTTCGGTTTTATTGTCTGTTGTCTTAGGGCTCTAATACCTTTCATGGCTAGAAATTACAGGAAGAGTTATAGGAATACATTCAGAGGCTTCTGCAAACACACTTCTGCATGAATTTGGCAAAAACCTTGATGTGTATTCAAGAATTCATTCCTGATTCTGAATTTCCAAGTCTCATGGATTTTGTGTTTGTCTCTGGGAGCTTACTCCCATGTTTACTAAAGGCTCACTTACTGGGTTGAAAGATGAGCTTAGAGCTTTAGTTTCTCAAAAGCTGAGCCTGCCTTCTTTTGTTTTGCATCCAGCATTTTGTCTCTGCTAGAAAAGTAATAAGGGACTTCTGTAGAGAGGTGATGGTTTCCACAGGGGGTTGTTTACTGATAGGCAGTAAGATGAAATAATCAGCAACGCTTCTCAACATCCTTTAAGGATTCCTTCTTAAACTCCTTTCCTGTACTGAGTTCCTAGGCAGCAACACTGAGTAAAGCAGAGATTTAATTGTTATTGTCAGTGTTAACCTCATCAGGAAACCCAGTGTTAGCTGGTCCCTTTCTCAGACGTTGCCTAGCTTGTTTTTTCTGCTTTTCAAAAAACAATTTCAGTTTATGCATATCCTTGGCTTAGTGCTTATTTACGTAAAATCTCAATAAAAACAATACAGGCAAGTTTGTCTTTACCACTGAAGGCAAGCTTGTCTGCTGTGCTTTTGAAAAAATGTCATACAAGGGTGGCATTTCCTTTAAACAAGACTCCAGTGATTTTCAAGACCCTTACCCAGCTCATTTTCCAAGATTTGACATTATCGTGTGGCTCAGCATGCAAGAGCCAGAGATGCAGGTGAGGGCAAGAACAGAAGGGGACGCAGAACTGCTGTCCTCGTGGTTTGAGTGCATGCTCGTACAACAGCTGGATGTTATCAGAGGTCTAACATGCACAGCATCGTCCCTTTACCTTGCACTCTGAAGTATTTACAGCATTAGGAGCTAACAACTATTTTTTTCCCTTAGCAAGACATTTATTTCTCTGTAGCAGGAGTTCTTCTGTTGAGTTTACATCGTGCTTAGTTTGTTTGATGTGCAGATATTTAACTCCAGTGCTTGTGTAACTGAATAGCCTCACGCCAGCTGTGATTTTCTGAAGAGGTGGCTGTACCTGCCGAATCCAGCACAGCATCTGACCCTCTGGGTTTGAACTACAAAGTGGTAATATTGTTAAAAATGCTACATCTGACAGTAGCAGTACAGGACAAGACAGATGAAGTCTTTGCAAGAGCTTTGCTTGTGACAGAAGTGTCTCTCTTGATTTCCAGGCTTAGTGCATAAACGGCAGGAAGTTTGTTTTTCACTGGGAGCTCTCAGAACACTTACAGGGTCATAAGGAAAAGCACCCTCGAACGAGTCACACTTCATTAGCAGTTCCAGTTCAGTACAAACCCGCTGCTTGTTCCAGCAGATGGAAACACAGCAGCCCCGCACAGCTCGCTGCTGTCACTTGCAGCTGAGGAGCACGGGCTGGGCAGCAGCTTGCTGCATCACCAGCAACATCGACAGCTCCTCCCAGCTGGTGCATCTTTCACTAGGTGCAGGAAGGAGTCGGGGAACCGACTGCTTTTTATCCAGATCTTTAACCCAAGTTTAAATATAAAAATGTATATAAAAATGCTAAATATAAAAATATATATAAAAATGCTTTTTATCCAGATCTTTAACCCAAGTTTAACCAAACACGTTTGTCCTGTTGCAGGAGAAGACTTAAAAATGTGACTGGTAGTGCTGGGAGTAATGGATCTGCATCAGGCTTCAGCAGCAGAGCCTGTTGTAGACACAAAGCGATTACGTGCAATGCGTGAAGGCAGGAGGCAGGTCTCACAAGTGCCCTCACACGGCTGGGTTACTGGGGTTTGCTGGCAGTGCAGACCCCATCGGTCTGGGCTCCCTAGAAAGAATAAAATGGGGCTTCAGTTACACTTTCTTAAAAGGTTTGAGGTGAAGATGCAGAACCCTGGGTATGGTTCCAAAGCGGTGTACGTTTAGTGCAGCATTTGGTTTCCGGAGGCATTACTCCACACGTTCTGGTTCGTTATTACCGAAGTTCAGGTCTGGATGCAAAACCATGTTTTGGATTCACTTTGGGGTTTGGAGCCTCTCTGATTCCTTTCAGTCCTCATCTCATGGAGCAGGAGTTTCTATACCACACTTGAGAATAGAGGAGATTTTCCAAATAGAGGAGGAAATCACACCACACCATCCTTCCAAAAAACCTCACTGGTGCCAGACTTTTGCCACATGGGAATTCAGAATGGGGAGGTTTGTTGTAGACCCTGATTCCACTGACACAGTCCTCTTGTTATTAGTGGAAGTGCTGTTTGCACCAAGCTTTTTTTGTGCTTTCCAGTAACATCATAAACCAGGTGCTAGAGATAACACAGTATGGGAAATACCACTGCCTTGACACACGGTGAGTTTAACAGCCTGCCACTGAAATTATTCACGTTCAGGTTTGAAATGGGAATGTATCGCAGGAGGAATGACCGTGTTCCACTTACTGCTGGCTAGCAGACATTTTATGTCACATTGGTGTGAGATCCTGTAACACGAAGGTATTTCCTGGGGAAAGTAAGCAAGTGCAAATGGGACAGAGAAGCTTTGCAAAACCTATCTGCAGCATCACAGATGTCTGGCTGTGGGAGAGCTGGTCACATTTCTCTGCGAGGAAATCAAGTTCCTTAAAAAAGGCAAAGAATCCGGAATATATGGTAAAATATATATAAAATACCACAAAAATAACAGTAAAAAAGCCTATTTTCTTTGATGAAGGGATAACTGGGTTTGTGTTTGTCTAAAGTTGCAGTTCCAGATTTGTTTCAGTGTGGTACACTGGGGTTACTTCTCCTGAAAAGAGCAGCCCCCCTCCGCCCCCATCCACAGCTGTGTGTCCGCGCTGCCTCATTCATGTAGGACTCTGCTCCACGCGGCAAGACAGCTGAAGACCCAAATCCAGCTTTCAGCCAGGCAGCTTTCCAGCTGGAGGAATTCCCCCGTCAGTCCTGTGACCAGGAGAACCTGAGCACCAGCGCAGGGCAGAGGTGCGAGGGAGAGACGGGCTGCAGCTTTTGATGAGTAAAGTGCCCGTGTCGCTACAGCTGGAGGCAGGCTTATGCTGCCCCTTCTGCAGCAGAAGTCCCTTCTCATCTCAGAGTTCACTGATACCTTCTCTAATATCAAACCTTTGACTGTTACTCATTTTTTTAGCCTCCGCTGCTGTAATTTCCAGGCCAAGCACGGGAAATGATTGATTATGTTTGCAAGAAAAACCCCACTCTGCTTCACTGCTGGAAAACTTACCAAATAAAGAGGCAGTCAGACACTGCCGCAGAGCCTCTGGGCAGACCTCTGGGGAATCTCCTGTGGAGGTTTTTAAGAACAGGCTGGACAAACATCAGCAAACGCCTCCAGGCTTGCCTTGGTGGAGGCATTTGGCCCAGATGACCTCCCCGAGCGTCCTCCCACTCCCGCAGCCTGCAGGAGAGGCCTGGCAGCCTGCTGCGTGTGGGTGAGCAGCCTGCTGCGTGAAGGGGGAGCAGGGGCATGGGGGAGAAAAGGGTTTTCTGCTAGGTGAGAGGTGAGTGAGTGCTGCTGGTAAGAAACACAGGGTCAGCATCCTCCCCGGGGCTCTGGGGAAGGAGCACGGGGGCGGCCCACGCTGACACACAGCACGTGGCTCAACCAGCTCTGAAAAAGAGCCAGTGCTGAAGTGCCAGGGCAGAAAGGGATCTGGGGAGAGGTCCTCCACAAAGAGGACTGCGGGTGTATGTTACACGTATAAAAACAATCCTCTTTTTCTGGCGATGCAAACATTTTTGCTGGACTGATGGCACCCAGTTGTAATTAGCGAGTTACAGCCATGCCCTGCAATTATTTCCAGTGTAAGCAGGAGAAGTGGGTGAAGATCTGAGCAACAAATCCATCATCACCATGATATTCTTTGTAACTACACACTTCATTTTTTATGCTGTGTACTCCTTTTTTAATTTCAAAAAATAAACCACGCTGACTTTATCAGCTTTTACCGTCTGCTGAGAACACCAGTTTTGAGGCAGTCAGGATCACTATTACTTGAAACCCAAATATCACGCCTTTATTTCTGCCTCCAGCTGCGTCCGGTGAGGAATGTTGTGTCTTGGACTCCGCTGGTGCAAGCTGCACTTAGGATCCAAGCTGTCCAGCGACTGCTAATGGGAACTTTCCAGAAACGGTGCTTTAGTAAGCAAAGCGAATGGGTAAAACAACAAAATGTAGGAAAACAAAAAATAGAGGATGTACGCTCTGGAACCTTTGGGGCAATGCCTCACTTCAAAACGTGGCAGGAGAGGGCAGCAAAAACATTAATATTGCAGTTTATCTCAGTGTAGGCATGCATGTGTTATTATTCTGTTAGAGGGAGAAGCAGAGACAAGAGAGGTGAATTAGGGAAAGAAAAGCCGAGTTCTGCTTTCAAGAGGAAGGAACCTTTACAACCCCGAACACCCCAAGCATATGAGGGAGCAAAAACTATCGCGGAAAGAATGGTACAATTTAACACTATTTAAATTATAAAACTTTAAATCATCACATCATAGCTTCTACAGTAACAATGTTAACAAGTAGTTGTCGTAGTTTTTAAGAATTTAAGGTGGATCAAAAGTTTGGAAATGTCCAAGGTTCTTTTTTAATGTCCCAGCTACCCACTCAGTCACAGGCAAGACGGACTCCTTTTAAACCCCCGAATCTCACGTTTCGGAAAGCCAGGCACTTCATCCTTCAGCGTGCCCTGTAGGACCCGGGCAGGTCTGTAAGCTGGCTGTTCATGCTTTTTCTTTCCGTTTTACAAATAAGAAGCCAGACAGCAACAACTACAGCTGTTTTTCCTGGCCAAAAAAAAAGAAAAGAAAAAAAAGCCAACAAAAAAAAAACGCTGTATAAATGTTTACAGTCAAACAACATTACAATAATGTTTTCCAGATGAATACATGGAGAGATGCTAATGACTCTTTATTATTTGCTTTCCTGTAGAATTTCATACGATCCCACGAGATACCCTAAGTACATTCCCGAAGCGTACTGCCTGTGCAAGGGCTGCCTCATGGGGATCTTCGGCGAGGAGAATTTCCACTTCCGCAGCACCCCCGTGTACATGCCCACCGTCATCCTCCGCCGCACTTCGTCCTGTGCCGGGGGCCGCTACGTGTACACGGAAGACTACGTCACTATCCCCGTGGGCTGCACTTGTGTCCCCGAGCCAGAGAAAGAGGCCGAAAGTGTAAATTCCAGCATAGATAAGCAAGAAATGAAGTTGCTCGTAAACCAGAACAAGCCATCATCAGAATGAAGAGTGTATGAAGAATCATGTGTATAGGATTGGCTTCACATTATTTTCCCACCTCAGGAAACTGCATGACAGCAGAACACTGAGCAGCTTACCCTGATTCTCTACTTGCAGTCATTTCAGTTATAAGATGGAAATTTTTGCCCGGTCACTCAGATCATTAGCAACCGCAATTCGTACCAAGAACTTCTTTAGCTCTTGTGAGTATTTTTACAAATTCCAGCGTAGCTTCTTTTTTTTTTTTTTCCTTAGAGCAGAACATTTTATTCTTGCTTATTCACAGTAAATTTTAGATGATGCAAATGTACAACATGCTATCTGTTACTATAGCAGACTACTGGTTGTAGATATTTTGAAGGAGTCTCTTATACTCTGCTTTTAAATACTTTTATATAAAGATCACACAGCTACCACACGTGTGTCAAGTCAGCAGTTAAAAGGATGTTTTTTCAGGCAGGGAGAGCTTTCCTCTATACTGCATATCTCAACTCACAGCAGTGTTCTTGGCTGTTACACCTTTGGCTGTTTATATACTACAGAACGGGAACCTTTGCTGTGCAGGAGTCATTCATGAAACAACATCCTACGAGTGCTGTTTTTAAACTTGCCAAATTGCTAAGGGTACAAAACTGTTGAGGAAAAGCATGCTAGGATATTATAAAAGCACAGTGGATGTTTCCAGTGTGGACTAAGTCTAATTGCAAAGAAAATATCCATTAGGAAAAAAAAAACACCAACAACCTTGGGTCCCAAGAGTTCTGTATTAGATTTCATTCACCATTAACTGCTTGCTGGTTGTTGTGATAACATTGTGTTCCGTGAAGTTGAAAGGCCAAAATGTTTTTCATGTTAGGAAAGGAAATTCTCCATTTAAAAATCAAGTACAAAGGGTAGGCTTCATCCACGTACCTGCAGATGAGTAAACAGTCTACGTGCTTCACTTTTAGATGGTACGGAGGTCACTGAGGTGAGTCCCAGACAACCCAAACTTGTTAAATCCAAGTGATTTATACCATTAGTGCTGCTCGTTTTTCCCTGGGCTACCAGTAGCAGACAATCACCTGCAAAAACACTCAGTTTTCCATCTCTGTAGCCTACAGGAACCTGGGGGCAAAACCTAACTGCAAACCCTCGATTTCTAAAACCCCATGTTTCCAGAGTGAGGGTCCAAAGGCTGACTTAGTTGAGGGAACAATAATCAGGAATAGCTGGGCATACCCTGCATGACCACAACTGCTCCAAGAGTCACAATCACCAAAGCTGATAAATCTCAGAATGAACACCCCAGTGTCTTTTAACAGTTGACTGACCATGACTGCAATGCCATTGCAAACCAGAGTAAATACCGCATGTGCCAAGGTCTTTGCTGCATCGAGAATCTCCAAATTGGGCTTAGTTCACACGGAGGACGTCCCTACTGTACACAATGGCACACTCACTCCTTCGGGCTGTCATTGGATGAAGAATGGAAAGGCAACAAGCCAAACAGAATTAACAAGTTAATAGAGAATTAAAATCATATGACAACTTCTTGTCTTGGTGTGCATTTACTGACTGTGCCCTTTATGACTCAGTACAGCATAACAGTATTTTCATAGTGCAATCTGTAGCTTCTTACAAAGCTTAAAACAACTTTTAAGGGCTCCACAAACCAATAAAAGGAAGATCCCCATCACAATGTCAGATTGACGTATATAACTGTTTCCTTGCAGATGTTTTTTTTTCACAATTCTACTTGTCTTTAGCTCTGTGTCTCCTCAAACCGGGATGCTTCTAGCTCAAAGGGATGCTCAAAGAAAGGTTCAAAGGAGGTCACAAAGTGTTTACACTACTCAGAGAACAGCTAATTGCCTAGCTGCTGCCGGCAATTAAAGGTAGTTACCTGTTCCCCAGAGAATGTAAATACTTGCAGCTATTACAGCCACTTTTCCATCCTCCTAATGTGGAAGGACTTCTCACCCTCTGAGAACAGGGAAATGCTAATCAAAGACAGAGGGCCTCAAAAGGGAGGCACAGCCAGAGAAACACTGCATTAGATGATGCTTCAGCAGTCCCAGTTCCTTAAGGTTTCACGATTATGCAGTGTTTTCTTTCCACGCTCACACTTCAGACAGGGTGAAATCGGACCTTCAGACTCCCCAACATATAAATTCACTGTAAAATACTGTAAAGCCCCACAGCAACAACAAAAAGACCCCAAACCGCACAGCCCTCAGCACTTAGTAAATACTCAACTACTAAGTTAAGGAGTGTCCACACATTTATTTGTCTGGAATTGAGAAGGAAAAAAAAAAAAGAAATCTCACTTTTTGCTGTAACACTCTGTCCTGCAGGCATAAATTACGGCATCAGTTTGAGGTTTTCCAAGTAACCAGAGCATGTTCTGGGAATTCCTGGGAATGCTGGGCTCAGAGCAGGTAAATGGAACACAACTGGTTCTGCCAACCCAGAAAAACAGATGCTGTAGCTTACATAAAGCTCCAGGAATTGGATGACTGAAAGGAAAGTATTAGGGAACTGCAAAACCTCAGCGGATCAATAGATTATGGATGTTGGCGACCTCCTTCCCTGCATACTCAACAAGTGCAGAAAGCTTCCTATGGTCGCAGGCACCTCCATGCTATTCCACTTAGAGGCCGGCTTCCTTTGTTAATCTTCATTCACTTCTGGGACAAACACTTTGGCTGAGCCAGTTTGCTTCCTGGTCCAGCTCTCCCATTAGCTGTCTCCTAAAAGCCGTGTTTATGTTTCAGCATGAGCAACTGTTTGATAATAATTTGTTAGTGAACAACTGTTTCCTAATACTTCACATCAAAAGCGATTAGCCATGCAAACATTTGTTAACCTTCACAACACCCTTCCATTACGCCCTCCCTCCACGTTACTCATGTGGAAAAGTTCGAGTATTAAATGCAGTTTGTGTTTGTTTAGACTTTTTCCCCTTTTTTTAAGATCTCATCACATCATGGATTTATATCAGGTTGACTTCAACCGCGGTGCGACATTTTCCAGCTTCTCGCCCTCCGGTTACAGCTGCCGTAGCCTTGCCTTTAATTTGCACGGGGGGAGGGAAGTTCACTGGAGTTGCTTCAAGGCTCACAAACTGTTGACACAAGGCAGACATGAAATGCCTCATTGAACCAACTCCAGGCCCAATAAATGCAAACAATTCAAAGCTGAAACTATCTGGCAGCTGTGGCTGATTTGAGAAATCTTTTGTTGTGCCAGGAAAATCTTTTCCTTCAATGAGGTTGTCCCTGGAATACATTAGGAGCCACAAAACACGGAACAATATCCTCGGTAAAGAACTTCTCTTCTCTGTAGTATCACTTAGGATACGCCGGAAAAATTGTGTCCCGCAGGAAGGCTGAGGAAACCCTGAGATGCCAGCTTAGGTTTAAAGGCCTGTCATCACACGGAGCTGTTCGCATGAGTAGGCAGTGACCTACAGCTGCAAGCAAACACGAAATCACCAGCAGCAAGTGGACAAGGGAAAAAGGCTATCACACACACCCAGAAAGCATAAACACCTGCATATTTCTTCGGGATTAAGCAGCAGATTTACCATAGCTACATATTTCTGCTGGGTGGCATCAGCTACCACGTGGTTTTGCAGCACTTCTTTCTAAGGAGGTTGCAAAATAGGTGGAGGAGCAGCGACAGGAGCTGCTTCCCTTGCCCCGTGCAGAGGGGGGAAGGCGGCCGTGTTGTATGGAGCCCGGCCAGCTGTGCCAGGTAAGTGCGGCAGCAACTTTAATGGGAAATGCAGGTCAGAGCTTAATCAAAGTACCTTGGATTTCATGCCATGGCATTCTCAAAATGCTCCACCTGTCATCTCGGGGGAGATGTGGGCAGCTGTGGGATCTGCTCCTCCACCTGCAGCCGTCAGCCCGTGCGCACGATGCTGGGTTTCCCTTGCTGACTGTCACCTTTGCACGGACACACGCGCCCGCACGGTGCTGAGGTGTCCTGCTGCTGCACGGCTGCAGCGTGTCATAACGCGTGCCTCCGCAGTCATAAACGCCTCTGGAAGAGTGGCATCGTAATGAAAACCTCACCACAGGCTGCTCCAAGAGAAAGGCAGTCCCCAAAAGATCCACAGTAATGCCAGCCACTCCTCACTTGACACTGATATTTTGTTTTATAATCACGTTACTGAAAAGAGAGCTATTTGCTGTTACAGAACATTTCTTAGAGTTGGCACAAAGTACAGATTCACTACAGATTTTTGTGACTTGCAGCCTCAGGAACACGGCTACTTCCCCAGAAAGGACAAAACCAGCTTGCATCCTCTCACTGACGAAAGCTGTGTGAATGCCACCAGTCATGCTGAGCTTGGGCAGCTGCCCGAGCTCGCCAGCCTTCTAAGGGGGAAGCCGGTGGACAACGGGCTGCTGTATTGAGCACATCTACAAAACCGTACGTGTTCCCTCATTTTCATAACCACGCGTCTTCACAGAACCTCTTTTCAAAGGGGCCTGACCGACGCGTGAGAGCAGCAGCTGCTTTCTTGGTGAACTGAATTTCTTGGTACAACTCAACGTTGTACATCTTTAAAAAAAAGTAATGGCTCTCTGATGAAATCGACAAAACTATCTTTCAGTTCTGTTGTAGCGAGCCCAACAACGCAGCTTTAGCAAAAGGAAGCAGGCAACTGCAGGACATTACCAGCAAAGCAGCAACACATGTGAAGCTTGTACTCGAACAGCACGTTCTAATTTAGGTGGGCAGAGTATCGTCAGCTCTGGCAGCCGTACCGTACCTGTCCCATCTGAAGCCTCTATGCAGTTAGAAATAAGTTTCAGGAGGTGCTTCACATTGCATTGCTTCCATCTGCCTGGTGTGTAAGACATTTGTGGTAACTAACACAAACCAGCCTCCAGCTGTGATTTGTGCCCATGCCTACGCATTTAATGTTGGTTTGCTTTATTTTGGAACTGGCCACATAACAGCGATGGCTCAGGCTCCAGAAACACTGCTAATAACCCCAGCTGGGTGTCACCTGCGGGCAGTGATTTTCAGGGGAAATTCAGGCTTTGGTGGGCTCAACAGCAAGGACACCTTCTGGTTTGAACAGCAGGACAGTATCGGCCACGGGTGTGCAGTGACTCGGATCTGCCTCAGCTCTCCATTCCCCTGTGTGCTCTGCCTCTGCAGTTCCTTGTTGCCAGCCACCTGATGAAAACCAGTGCCTGTGAAAGAAAAAACTGGTACCACAAAACTCAGGAACACTATGGAGGGGGGAGGCACAGGCAAAAAAAGTGAGGAGGGAAAACTTACAGAGTGAGTTCTCCACCACAAAATAATTTTCTTAATACGTCTTCTAGTTGCCTCATTTTGTAGATGCAGCATTTCTGTTAGCCTTTTACGTGATCCCAGTATATAAATATGGTATGGAAAGACAAGAAGACAAGTACATATGTTCTGTGTATTTATAGCTGATAAAAACTGTTGAGTGCCTTGCAATTTAAGAACCAGCTTTCACCCAAAAATGCATCAGCAGTGTAGCCAAGAAGTTAGAGAAAATTAGCTTAAAAAATTCCAGTTATCAAAAAATCCCTACTATCACAAAGGAAAGTTTTTCTAATGCATCATCTATTGTAACTGAAATTGCTTGAAATACAGCCAAACCCTTGTATATAAAATTTAAATTTGCCTGTTAGAAACAATAGGAGTTTATCAATACATTATGGTATTTCTCAGTGGCCCTGTAAGATCCAAAAAGTTCTAATATGTTTCTATTCTACTACCACGTTTTTCTCTGTGGAAAGGGAGGCAAAGATAAAAATGGGTATTTGGGAAAAAAAGGTCTGTTCTTGAAACTACAAACATGACATACCCATACATCGTCGTTAACTTGGCAGTGAAATCAATTAAAATGTAGGCACTGCATTGAATTTTGAATTGAATTTTTGAATTTTGAATTCAATTCCATTTTTGAATTGAATCCATTATGATTCAAGAGTTAATGGACATGCACAGGTCACATTACTACAGAAGCAGGATCTCATAGCCAGCAGCAAAGGTAACAAAGTGAGAACCCATGAACACAGTTTGAAGCACTAATGCAAGCATGGGTTAATTTCTGGCATTTTATTACTTACCTCATATTTTAGGGTGATTTGACCTGACTAATATATAGGATCCCTAGTGAAAGTAAAGCTCTCTCTCATGGGGAAATCTGTATTGTGCTTTTTTCAAGGAGACATCAAGTTTATACCAACCTTTGGAGATTAGCTTAGCTAGGAAATTAAAAGACCTACTTCTTTTTTTTTTTTTGGTTGTTTTTAAAAAGTTCAGTTTTTGTTGCTTATGTTTATTCTGTATCACAAAATAAATGCATTGCACTTCTGCAAACAGATGTTAAACACTACTTTTTTTCAAGTACAGCACACATACACACACAAGTTTATACAGTGATAATTGATGACAAAATAGATCTTATCTTTTACAAAAAGAAAGCTTGGGTTTGTGGCAAAACTTTAGAAAAGGTGAAACAACCACCAAATTTTTATAAAAAGCCAGTCTGGCAACAATAACAGATAGTAGGTCTTATCTTACTTGGCAGCTCTTAAGTAGTTCTGATTATTAAAAGCAACTGGAGAGGCCTCCCCAGAAGGAGACCTGCTTTCTCTTTAGTTATCCTTTATAAAAATACCAGTCTGCGGGACAATGAATATGAAAATAAATGACATGTTGAGAACAAACATGTCTCAAGGTGAAAGGAGACCAATGACCATGTTCTTTCAATCATCCACTAGCTACTAAGCCATCAGTTATGATGCAGATGACGATTCTGATGTCCGTGAGGAAAGCACTTGCATGGTGTTACAAGTCAACCAGCTAAAATCACTTCAGAGATGTCACTGAAAAGTCCCTGAATGGTAAAAACTGCTGGTTGGAATGAAACTCTAACACAGAAGTTCCCATTGCCCAGCACCGACATTGTTTGGTCCCCATTTACCTACCAGGTAAGATAAAAACACACGATATTTGCAAATACTTACACCGAGAGAGGCTATCACCCCACATTGATTAAATTTAGCCCAGAAAGTATCCCTTGGAGCTGAACGTTTCAGCATGGAGAAACGTGGAGTCACTGAGAAAAACATACAAAGGAACTTGAGTGAAAAAGTTACAGATCTTCCTGTGAGGATCAGTCCAGTCCAGAAGCATAGTTCGTGTAACATCGAAATTCATTAGCTAAATTTCGAGAGTGTTTTGGAATAAACTTGCATATCTTCACACCAAGAAGCTTTGCTGCCTGTTCCTCCATGACTGCACCTGCAGCAAAAATAATTAGTATTTGGTGAGAAACACAGCAACAGAACGTTTGGACTTTTTGATTAGCTCCTCACAAATGCGTATGCAGAGAACCAGCTTTTTTGAGGGAGCAAGGCTTAAAGCAGTGACACCTTCAGCTCTCTGACAATTGAAGTTGTTGGGAAATCTAAATCTGAAAGAACTGAAGAAGCTCCAAGGAAATGAATGTCATAAAAGTTTCATAAAAATAGGCAGAAGGAAAGATCATTGCCCTCTTTATAAAAAACAGAGATTTGAACTCCATCTTCTTGCTGCATGCCAAAGAATTACATGGTGGGGAGCCATGGGAAATGCAAACAGATTACATGTACTCCTCTACTTAAATAAACCACAGCGTGGTATTTATAGCTGCACACTGAGAAATCACTTTCTTGAGCAGTATTTGTCAAACTTTGTAAACTGAAGGACCACCTATCCATTTCAGGGAAAAAAAATCTGAGAGCTATCCTTGTGCATAACTGCCATTTACAAGTAAACAAAGAAGTAGGCTTTCTACGTCCGCATACTATTTTCATTTTTCTCTATTTTGCCTACTTGGTCAACTGCCCAGAATTGTCTGCATGTATGGTTTTTGTCCTTTGTTGTTTTTGCAAAAGTTACTTGGATGTTTTCAGATGTCTTGTAGTGAGATTACAGCTTTAAGAACCACCAGGACCATGGCAGATACTCGCAGCCTCTTAAAACTTGCGAGTGCATCTCATGAAGAAGGGCCTAACAATGCAGCCGGCAAATCTTCCAGTTTCACTGCTGTGATCACTGATTTTTAATTCCTCCTGCTGCATTTCAGTGCCTAAGAACCAATTACCTGAATCACAGTGAAGAGTCGTCGTATATTCATTCACATTACAATTTCTATATTTACCTGTAAAGGAGCCAGTGATATGAGAAAAAGGAAGTGTATTTTTTGTGTTTTTCTTTTCATGGCTTAGCTAAAATCATCCCACTTTACTACACAAAGGCCATTCCAATCTATTTGTCCTTCTTTCTGCTTAGCTCACCTTTGTTTTTCTAAACATACAGTAGCTGAAATCCTGCAGTTACGGATATGCTTAGGAATCACAAACTCATTGCACTTTTTTTTTTTTTAAATCTTTTTAGATTTTAATGGTAGGTTGCATCTATGCTTGTCATAGCTAGATTTCAATCACTACAATTGTAGAGAATGCCCCTTTACAAGAAAAAATATATATATTTCTGGAACTTTACAGGATGTTGTTACAATTCTTCAAAAATTTAGTAAAACTCATAATGCCAGAATAAAAAATATACTGACTTAACCATTAAAATACACACCCCTTCAATGAAAAATAAAGGTTGAACTAAAGTATTCCAGTAAAATATTATCCCCTTCAGGATGCACATTCTTCCTAGACTTACTTATAAATTAGTATTACTGAATTAGTATTTTTTCTCACTTGAGTAAGTTTGTCCTTTGAGAGGGAAAACAAAGAGATGCTCAACAGTGACCTAAATATTTTCTTAATTATACCTGTGCAAAGCAGAATCTTTCCTTTCGTTAAGTATCTGATGGTCTCTGCAGTCTTTTGAAGACACTCCTCAGACAGATAGGGTGGATCTGCTATTACGATGTCAAAGCTGTGTGGCAGGAGGTTTTCCGGTAAGTTCAAAGGGTTGTTGTAATCATAGAAGATAAATTCTTCTCCATATACAGAAAACCTTCTGTCGTACTCCAGAATAACCACCGAAAAATCTTTGTCATCCCGTTCCTTCAGTTTCTGATACACACTTGGTGCACTAACACAGGCTATCCTGAAAGAGAGACAACAACTTAGAAATTTGATTTTAAAAGGCAACAAAGAAATAATTACAACAAAGACAATTCCATGAGTTCTCAGGGCTGCTTTGGGAAAACATTTTAAGCATTTGTCCCAGAAAATGTAAGCTATTTGTCCTTAAATCTAACAAATAATTACTTTGTAAAAATCAAAGAATGGAGCTTTAACTATTCGGGCCATTACATGTTCAGCTTCCATGCCGCACAGAGACCTTAACTACAGAGAAAAGCTTATTTTAGAACAAGGAAATATATTGAAAATTTAACTTAAAAATTAAAAGTAATCCTTACAGGAATAGGAGGAAAAACAAGTTTTTCCATCTGTTCTGCAGAAATGTATAAAAACAGAGGAAAGAATTAGAAGTCATTAATATGCTCTGGAGCTCATTATATTTCTCAGAAATTAAAAAAAAAAAAAAAAAAAAAAAGATTTATAATAAACTTTGGCAAGGCAAAGGCTACAGCATTCAATGAAACACTAAACTGTAAGCTCAGTGTGAACCATTACCTAACTAAATAATGGCATTTCTGCTGCTGCATCTCCGCCAACTGCTGAGGTACAAAGAGTAAGGAATTAGACTGCACGTTCTCCCTGCATAAATGAAATAATTACAGAAAAGGCATGACAAATCTACAAAATAGACATTAAAACCTACCTGCCACCTTTCCCAGCTGCCACAATTGCTTCATTAGCCAGGCACGATGCAGTTTCATCGCTGTACCAAAACTGGCTCAGTTGCTGAGGAAAATAACGCGCAATTATAAACATCAAACCTGACTGTGCTACAGACAATTAGGTGTTGTGAGTCCTATTTGAAGAAAACCAAAATCCACAACAATTTCTCATTTCACAAACTACAAAGGTGACAATTTTTCTGAGAGTCTTTTTACTTCCGTAAACCAATGGGAGGCAGCAGGTAGCTTACACTGTGTGCTTCCACAGCACTTACCATGGTATCAGGAAAACCAAGTAATTCAAAATCACTGAGAAGGTTAGTTCAAACCCTGCAGATGTACAGTATTTATATACTCTTAAATTGAATTACTTCAGTGGGAAAGGAAAAAAGAACTCAAAAAATGACAGTATAGAAGGAAATAAAGGATGAATGTACTAAATCAGAAGATACAAGAAACAGGAGGGGGAGAAAAAAAAAAAAAGAGCCCAGAGACAAATCCAAAGTCAGTCTGTTAGAAGAAAAAATGCAGCAAGGCAGCCACCCACAAAACCAACAAAATAAACACAAATAGAAATATGATGTGAAAGAACATTCAGCCTCGTTACACTGTGTTGCCTCAAACTGAAGATACTGAATCTTCAGTATCCTCACATGCCAGGCTGGAGTTAAAAGTTTCCAGAAGGCACAGAGGCTTCTGTTGGCAGCTTTATTCCTTCTGTGCATGTAATTACCCTGATTTAATATTAAGGCAAATAAGCTTGCAGTGTTATTGTCCATAAACCATTTTGCCACTCTAGGAACATCTTAAGTGTTCCCCTTTTCATTTTATTACCAATCCACAAAATAAACCCGGTGAGGGCTGTTCCTCTGTAACATTCACTAACTGTGCTTCATTCACTACGTTTAGTTTCTTACCCAGTTTTCTTCTATCGAGCCAACAGAATATTGATTAAACCCTTGGGAAGTCTTCGTGCCCTCCCTCTGCTGCTGTTCCAAATAGAACTCCTGGAGGGCAGCCAACGTATGGGCTGAAAGCTGGGGAACGTCATCATCATCATCATCCATTTTTCTAGACATCAACCAGAGGAAAAAAAACCCTAATTAACCATTTTCAATAGTGGAAGCTTTTAATAATGGCCCGCTCTCCCAAGGCAAAGCAACATTTCCTGACTTTGCAGGCTTAGTCTAATAGCTAATGAGGAAAGCCTCTGAACAAGAGAAAAATATGTAACTTTTCCAGAGAGAATTCAGGAACTGGTCCCTTTCTGTATCACACAGATGTGACTCATATTCTTACAGGGATGTTGTTACAGCTTGTTATACCGTGCATCCATACACCACTTCTGTTTCAGCTTGCAGGAAAAGGCTATAGTGGATTTTGCAAATACTGTAGAAATTATTCCCTCCCCTCCGAGACATAACGATAGCTACTGATCATTTCTTGCCATGCTGAAGAGGCACACAGTTCTGACTCAAAGAGAAGTAAACTCTTGTTCTAGGATCAGCATCACCTGGCTTCACCTCTCACACCACAAAATGGGTCTCGAATGCCAGGAACCTTCAGCAGACAAGACACTCAAGAAGATGTTTTCCTAAGGTAACACTGTGTGACTGACAATTTGTGTATTTACATGTGAGAACATGCGCACATCTCGTACCCAAAGGGCACGGTGTGCACTAGATGCCGAGAGCAGCTGTTTGCAGGGGTCTCAGAGCTGGGCACCCCCTGCACCCCTCGGCCACACACTGCCAGGCAGCAGCCCAAGCCTGCGAGTCCTTCCCAGAAGAGACGGTGCCACCTCGTGGAGCCAAGGTGACAACAGCAGAAATCAAGCATGTGAAAAGCATGACAGAAAACCTGGAAATCCGAGATTCTTCCCTCAGGAAACCAGCTTTTTCTGCATCTGTTCTAAGAATTCATTCATCCAAGGACTTCAGCAGGAACGGGTGTGCACCTTCCTTCATGCAGAGGCAGTGTGTGGTGGATGCTGCACAGAAACACTTGCCATTTGAATTGTACGTAACTTGGAAAACTACGAAAACTTAATCTGAAGTAGAGCTGCTTACATTTGTTCCTCCCTCTGCTCTCGCCATTACAAGGAGGACTCCAGAACTCACGGCCTCCTCCCCTTCACCTCCCCCCTGCAGCACTTCCCGGACACTTCCTAAATGTGTTTCTCCCTACTGACTGAAAAAACAGTGCCATTAGCCTGATGCTGAGAGATAACCCATTGCTGTTCACTAAAATATTCACTCTGCCATCCCAGTGACACGATGCACGCCACACGCCTCGAAGCTCCTGGCTCCTGCCGAGCACTGTGCCGGCGTCCCTCCATCCCTCAGAGCCTGAAGGCCTCACACAAGAGGGGATCCTGGAGTCAGGGGGCAAAACAGCTTAGTTTGTTCTTATTGCTTGGTGAATTAACATAAATGCTTTGAAATTATTATTTATATTATTAAATTTCATATTATTAAAGTAATTTCCTAGTAAAATTACCACAAGTTTACACAGAACAGAGTTTCTAACAATGCACAATGCTAATGTCCATTTAGGCCCTGTACAAGAACCCTTTTTGCTAGGACAGAAGTTCCAAGTTTAAAACTACTCTTCATGGACCAGATGATCTTGAAGGTCTTTTCCAACCTTAATGATTCCGTGATTCTATGACTTTCTTTTTATTAAGTGTATCATAGATGTAGTAATCTGTTTTTCTGTTAACCCTAAGGCAAGCACACCTCTAGGCTTTGACACTGAGAAACCAAAACTGATGCAAACTTGCAGTTCTTAAGTCAAAACCATTTTGATTTTACATTCAGTGAACCCATACAGGCATTTGCAAGGATTAAATCTATGCCCGTGAAATGAAATCCTCAGATAAAATTGCTGCTGAAGCGATTATCCATTGTTTCAGTGGATGGAAAGGGATACAACCACAGGCATCCTTTTTCTATAAATGCTATTTTAGCTCCTTTTTCATAGTCTTCCTTTTGTTTTGTAAATTAAAGCTTTAGGAACCAAGCAGCAATTAACTGTGAGGCTGCAAGGAAAGGTAACTTAGAACATATGGTAGAAAAATCATTAGGTACATCTATTAAGAATATCATCAAAAACCAAAACCTTTTTCTGAACAGATGTACATTGTCTACATATACTGACTTAAGTCATCAGCATGAAGACATTTTCTTGCACATGAAGTACATTAGAAAGCTATTAAAGTGAGTTTATGTGAACAAGACTTGTAAATTCCTTTGGCTTCAAGTCAGTAGAAAGTTGTACTACTTGAAACCTCCCTATAGCCCTCCCAGAAAGTATACTGCTCACAAGTCCAAAAACAACCCTGAAAGTTTTGGGGAGGATGGGAGGAAGCAGAGGAAATCCATGGCACCTCTAGCACTATCAGTAGGAACACCAAGTTTAAAACTTGCTGTGTGCTAAGTCTTCTTTGCTATTAAGTTTTAGACTTAGTAGTAATAGGGCTGCATTTGCACCTAATTAAAAAACAACACAATAAGGAATCAGATCTCCAAGAGGCTGGAGAAGTAAGGCTTGGGGTGAAGTTAAAGGTCATCTAAAGGATAGCAGGAAAAAAAGGGGTTAAGCACCTATCGATAGAGAGTAGCATAAATAGGCAGGATTGTGTTCACGGGATAGATTTGAATGCTGCTGGCCTCTGAAGGGGCCGATTTACCCAGTAAATGAGAGAAATTAGTGCAACTGCACCGTATGACCCACAGCTCACACAGTGCAGCGGGCAGGATGAAGGGGGAAGGTGCCTGCAGCCTCCTCAGTCTCTTGCCCCATGCACAGCTGAGTCTGGCTCTGACCAGCTGACAAATGTCCAGGTAAACATTGCTACTGTGTGAAAGCTCCTCAAAGAAAACAGAAAAACAAAACAAGAAAGAGGTAATCATAGCAAGTGAAAACAGTAGCACTGAAGACCCCAGTGCCTTGTCCACATAGGAATACTGTATGATTTAACACTGGTTTCCAGCTCTCATGTATGAAAACCCTGATTTTATCTAGCCAAGCCCTAAAATAGAGAAAAAAATAAATAACAAGTTAGAAAGAACTTGTTAGAATGGAAAAATTAAGTCAGAAATTCCTTCAGTCTTTCACAGTCTTCCCATACCCCGGTACATTTGGTCTATCCATACCTATGAAGCTGTGGTCACCTGCAAAGCAGTGTTCTTTGAGCACAGAGCAGCTGCTGTGTGCCAATGTAACCGTGCCCCCATGCACAGATGCGTGGAAATGCAGACACTGGGTTTGCTGAGGCAAGGTGAGGCCACGTGCCTGTGCACCATTGGTGACCTCGTAACTACAGAAAATGCAGCCGGATCCTTCCTTAGCCCCTTAGACCTCTTACCAAGAATACAAGTGCACATGCAACTTCAGAAAAGACTAGGGGCCCCTGGAGGAGCAAGCACTGCCTGGGGGTGAACAAGAAGTCCTGACCAGAGGGACAGAAACATTATAAGGCTGAGCTGGGGCTCACCACCATAAAACATGGAGTTATTGTACCCTGTTCAAACCCCAGTCACTAACATGCACAAGGACCCAAACCCCAGGTCTCCAGTGACAGGTGAGTGGCCAAACAGGAACTCTAAATCACAGGTGGGTTTGGGGGGATCCTGTCCCAAACACAGTAAAAACGCAGAGAAAGGATCTCCCCTGTTGGAAACAATTATTAATGTCTTTAAATCCAAGAAGCTGAGCGAGAGCTCAGCTTTTGCTGAAGTGTCTGGCAAGTTACCTGAGTGTTGCCAAATGTGCTTTCATGAGAACAACTGACAGGACAAAATGTATCAAGTACATCAGTCCAAAGTAATTTAGACATAAAAATCCCCCATGCTCGCTAGTGTGGTCTAGCCAGAAGAAACTGAAAAAGGCTTGGCCATATGTACATCTGTTTTGTAGTCTTTCTAATGCGGACCCAAAACTTCTCAAACCTCAAGAAGCTACTCGCTTCCTTGCAGTCAGCTGTGAAGTTTTGGAGCCCAGGTGCCATACAATGATCCAGCCCCTGAAGGGGATGCCAATTTGGGGAACATCAGAAAGGCAGACCTGACAAACCTGCACGCAAACCTAAAGCAGTTTTCTTGTGTTTCATCGAAGAGGGAAGGAGGATGTGTGAAGCAGAGGCAGACCTGAGAAGGGCTCCACTGAAGGATCAAGTCTGGAGAGCTTTTTATTTACAACCACACCAAAAGGTTCAAAAGAAAAGCTGTACTGGTTCAGATCAAAGGTAGATAGTGGTAATTCTATCTCGAAGGTAGCCAAAAGCAGCTGTCTCAGAGTGAGATTGAGGCACGTACAGGTGATACTTCCCCACTCCACACTCTGCCAGTTGTTAACTGTTTTCCACTAAGGATATTTCTGCATCTGAAGTGATTTGTTCTGTGAATGTAGTTCTCCAAAAGGCACTTGTGCAGCATCCCTTAGATTCATATAAAGTTCTTTAATCGATAATGCCCCCTTTTTAGAAGTTACATTTGATGGAAAACTGCCTCCTCTTGCTGTGAACGTGGCTACTGGCTTCACATGATGTGATACTTCCCTTACAGCAATAGAAAGCAGACATCAGAACCCCGTTATTCCCCACCTCACACCGCTCCACATGCTGTTTCACAGACACCTGGAGGTCATCCCCCTTTCTTCAAGTCTTTCCATACATTTGCTGATCCTTGTTAAACTCTTCTAATACGCCCCTTCTTTGAGATGAGGGAACTGGAATTGTAGGCAATATTTAAGATTAGGGTGATTACACACTTACGCTATCCTTTTATAATGTTTTCTGTTATATTCTATTTATTTTCCTAAAAATATCTATCATTTAATGGCTGCTACCACACATTGATTTGATGTTTTTGGAGAATTACACACCACAACCACAAAGTCTCCCGCCTGAGTAAAGAATGGTTTTTAATGTGAATGTGATTGGGAGGAACTTGTGAAGAAATTGAAAAGGACCTGGAAAAATAGCTTCTGCAGGGGAGTATGTATGAGGAATAACTAACTTGAGAGGGGACTGGCAGAGCCTGTTAACTGTAAGAGGCATGAACATCGCAGGCACAGACCTACTGTTGTGTTTTCCAAGGCAAGAACTGGCAGGGAGCAGGTGTGGCCTCAGGAGCCAGGTTCACCAGGACAGCACGGTGCTGCCTGGCACAAGTACAGCACAGCTGCAGAATCCCTCTCACAGGGTACAGTACAAAGTGGTGCATGGCAGCACCTCGAGGTGAGACTGGAGAGCTCAGAGGTGAGGGGCGCAGAGGGTCGCTCAATACAGAGACCCCTTAGGATTCAAAAAGTGACTGGGAGGCTGGGCGGCCACTGGAGGAAGGGAAGTGAGATACATCCCAGCCCGACCCGCTTGCTTTTCCATGAGCATTGTCTGATTTTTGGGATATAGAGGATAGCAGGTAAGACACAGAACTGGTTACCCTGCTATGTGCGCGTGCTAAAGAACTGCTCCTGACTAAGGAGCTCCTCTCACAGAGTGGCTGAGGTTGGAAGGGACTTCTGAAGATCACCCAGAGCACATTGCACAGGATGGCATCCAGAGGGGTTTTGGATATCTCCAGAGAAGGAGACCCCACAGCCTCTCTGGGCAGCCTGTCCCAGCTCTGTCACCTCACAGCACAGAAGTGCCCCCTCAAATTCAGCCAGACCCTCCTGTGCTTCAGTTTGTACCCAGTGCCTCTGTTGGTGGGCACAACTCAACACCAACCGGCTCCATCCCGTCCCCCCATTACCGCACGGCACCGGGGATGGCAGCCCCGGCCCGGCCGCCCCGCGCCCCCTCAGCCCCCCCGGGAGGCGCAGCCCCGCCGCACGGAACCCCCCTCCTCCCGGCCCCCCCCGCCCGCCATCACGGCGGAGGGGAGGCGCGCGGACGAGCACCGCGGCCCCCCCAGAGCCGCAGCACTGTGGACAGGCCGAGCCCACTCACCGGCACCCAGATCCCTCCGCGCACGCAGGCCCCGCCCCAGCGCCGCGCGCAGCCCTGCCGCGCCCCTCCCCCCTCCGCTTCCCGCCCTTTCTGAGGGCTCCCAACCGTCACGGGCCGTCACCGGCCACCACCGGCGCCGCCCGTTAAAAACCCTAAAAAAAAACACCCTAAAAAACGTTTTTTAGGGTTACAGCACCCGCGCCTGTCCCCAGACACCGCCCCGCGGCTCTTTGCCGTCGTTCCCCAGGCATTTCAACCCCCCCGGTGGTTCAGGAGGCTTTAACACGGTCTAATAGTGCTTTCAGGGCTGATCACTTACAGTCACCTGACTGAAAATGAATAAATAAATAAAAAATCTGCAAAGAGTGTAGCGAGGGCTGGTACAAAACAATTGATTAACTTCAATTTTTCCAGGTTTCCTGATGCTCTTTTATCATGTCTTGTTAGCTGAAATCCTACTCTAAGGCTCCCTTTCTTGCACCCAGACAGAATTTAAGCTGTTTGTTAGAGTTTCATAAGTTAGCAGTTTTAAATGTTCTTCATTTGAATCAATTTATTGCGTCTTTCCCTTTGGGCATACACACTTACTTCTCTGTGACCTTCCTTGTGCAGACATGATGTGCTTTCTGCCATGTCTGCTCATCTTTTATTGTCTGAAGACAAAAACTTCCTCACCGCTATTTTTCTTTTCTTCATTGTTCTTTACAAAGTCAGGTCTTGCCATGTTATTTTGTTAAAAGCATTTTCATAACATTAGCGTTCTTGTTTCAGAGTTGCTCTGTGACTGCCCTATAAAGACTTTTTCCTTTGGGTCCCCATACCTACTACCTCACTATCTTCCATTTAGAAACAGCACTTCTCATGGCAGTAGGGAACTGCGGGCTTGTTCATTTCTTTTTTAAAAGACAACTTTAAAAAGCCTGAACTTGTCATTACCCCTTGTCTGCTTTGAACGGTCCTGCCAAACAAGGTCTTCATTCCAGCACGAAAGATTGTCCTGCATGGAGTGCACCCATACCCATCCGTATTACACCGCTGCAGTAATTTAAAACAACAAAAACTCTTCCATGCATTGCTGCACAGTGACAGTGCATCTATGTAACATTACTGAATGCAGCAAGAAATCAGGCTCAGGTCCTTGAAAATGACACTTAAATATCATTTACCCATTATTCCATGCAAGTTTGTAAAGCATTTTATGTGAAAAAGTTACACACAAGGCTGATAAGTAAAACTGAAGGATGAAAGGACAGAAGAGGTTGGGCAGACACGTACGATCAGTCCAGATTTCCTGGAGCAACAGTCCCCCGTGCACCTAATGATATTTCTGTGCAGAACAGTTACAGAGATCACGTAAGGGCACATGGGGGGGCTCAGGGAGGACAACATCTTTTGGGTTGTGATACCAGGCACTCTTTGGCAGCAAATGCACAGCTCAGCACTGCTCAAATCCCTTACAAGATGGTGCTAGCAGGAAAGCGCAGGAGAAGCTGGACTGACCCTGTATGAAGGAAAGCAATTTATGTCTTGCGACGCAGCTTCTTTGGGGATGCAAGGGCAAACCAGCCATAAATATGGGAACACCATTACTAGGTTTTATTGTTTCTTAATTCCTTTTTGCAGGAAGGTGCTTCAAGTTAAAATACCTACACTGTGGCCTTTCAGCCACAGACCCACCCCTTTCTTTGAAATACAGCAGTGCCAAGGGCATCTGTACGACTTCAGTCTGAGGATGTGGACCACTCCTGCCTTAGTAATATATTGCTACTGCTCTGTGTTGGAGCAGCTCAGAAACAGAGCATAAAGCAGTTTTCAAAAATACAGTCCCTCCCTGGAAAGTAATAGCAACTCACTACTCCAAAGGCTTTTGTGTTTCCATGTTTGTGTTTTTCTTGTTTTATTGTCAACCACATTTTTTTCTATACTGATGAAAGTCTATGCCTTTGAGTCTTTCTGGAGCAGAAGCTATAGCCACGTGAAAGAACATTAGTTCAATCTCATTACCTCATATGAAAATAGATTATTAAATTCCAATTGTAGAGTCTGCTGTTGCCACTATTTAAGTCTAAAAAAAGAAAATCTTAATAGCTCTTTTCCCCCAGACATTGACATTTTTAGGAATGGCAAACCACATTTCATTTGGAAGACAACCAAGCATGCAATACTTAACCATACGAGGATTGCTTCTAGTGAACGTCAATATAATCCTACATCTGGGGATGAGAAATAACAGAAATATTCATTTTACAGAACAACCTGCAACATCTCGTCTGTTTAAGAAAAGCTTATTGGTTCAACGCTGAGTTGTTCAGATGCAGATAAAAGGTGCCTTAGAGCCCGGTGGGGTAGGTCGATGAGCCACGTGCATCGCAGCTTCCCCAGCACGTGGGGCATGCAGGAGTACAGGCTGGTAGCCAGCCTTATAGAAGCTTTCAGTCACTCTCTGAATTTAAGTACTGTAGGAAGTAGTTTTCATAAAGGCACAAGATACGTACTAACAAAGAAACTTGATGGAATTTCGTGGCCAGAGCCTTCTCGTGTTTGCTTTTGCCTTCCCCCCTTTCCCCCAAAGATGTAATCACTCTGCCATCACAAGAAGCAGGAAGGAAAATATATAAAATATATTTAGCAAAACCAGTAAAATTAAAGTGGAACAGAAAACGCAGTCAAGTAGCAAACATTATGTACAGCAGCAGGTTTTACACAGTTTTTCCTACACATACCTCTGTACTTATTTCACACACGCTTTTTAAGGAGAAGAAGAAAACAGAAATAAGCTAGTGTTACGAAAGAAAACATTATTATTTTTTTCCTGAACAGCAGGTGGGGTTTATCACTGTTTTTCCTTTTGAAACTCCAGTTCAGACTATATACATGTCTAAGAAAAATAAGAGGACACCATTTTCCCAGTCCCCAGATTAAAATTAAACTGTCCTCCTTCTACAGACCATACTGGTATCTTAAATACAGTCACGCTCATAGGATCTAGACATTATCTGGCCATCTTAAAGGATGTAGGTTACAAACATTTTAACCAAGATACAAAACAGGTATCTAATTTTTTTCCAGCTTTCCTGAGGCTGAGTGAAATGTTTAAATACATGTGCGCTTATCAAAAACCATGTTACAGTACATTTTTTTAACAGTAGTTTGTTAAGAAATCATGAAAGTGCATAACAGCCTAAAAGCAGGCAAAAAGTAGGTAGGAACAGTCTGTCCTTAAAACGGCAGAAGGACGCATGCCTTCCCCAAAGCAGTGTTGGTCTTGTGAGAGGACGTCAGTGATCTTCCTAAGGACTCCGAAGCATGGCGGTGGGCTTTTGGTTTTGGTTTTCTTGCTCTGAGTTACAGCAATCAGGTGAGCGAGCAAAAGCCTGCCAGAAGTACTGGTGCAGCACTAAAATTAAAGCCAACGTCCTGAAAATTTATTAAACTGAGTTACGAACGCAACTTTCATATCAGTACTCGTTTAGAGTCTAGTGATGACTTTCAACAGCACACAGAGGGACGGATTGGAAGCGGCTCAAACACACCACAAACCCAAACGGCAGCACCCACAGCAATAAGTTAAAGCAAATCCAATGCACTCCTTCACAGCAGTGAACAGCAGGCCAGACACCAGGGGGGAGAATAAAGGAAGCACAGCACACACCAAGCTGCTGCCTTCTTCAGAAGACAACACAGGATCTGAAAACCCAAATTCGGTAATATCTGATAGATGGTAAGGTGAAAACGGCTGTTCCATGGGATTCAGATAAGAGAAAGAACAGCAGTTACACATCAGCCACAGTGGGTACCTGCAGTGCTTTTGGAGATGCCGATTTGCCTGGAATGATTCCCAACATAGGAAAGATTTTATTATTTAATTAACGAACCTCACGCTGATTGCATCATGTTTCATACAACTCCAAAACAGCACTCTCTTTAAAACCCAAAAACCCGTTAATGAATTGACAGCATTTACTAATCCTCATCAGGATGAGGCCAGTTACCAAATTATAGGTTAATGCTTGCATTCTGAACGGGTTTTTCTTCTTTCTTCTTACAGTTTAGCTTGATTTTTATTTTCCACAGCAAGGATGCAAACTTTTTACTTTCTTCGCCTCCTGCCCTCTTCCAGTTCACATCAGACCTCCTCCTTTGCTGATCTGGCAAGCTCCGTTCGGACCACTGAGGTTTCCTACTTTTTTTTTTTTCTTATAATAAATGGCAATCAGTGAAGGAAAAACCCCAAATGCCAAAACCCCCAAACACCAACTTCGCCACATGCAACTAAAGCAAATGGAAATTTCTTAAAGGCAAAATTAACAGGTTTTGCATACACTTACAGAAACAAGTGTGAATAAAGGTTTTGTACCCAAATCATTCAAGTTTATTCCAGACCTCATATTTAAGGTAAAGTACTTCAATTTTCTACACGCAAGGCTCTTGGATACGCTGCTGTTTTTAATCTTGCCAAGCTGTTTTCAGGGATTTGCTCAAAATTACCTTAGATGTTTCCGTCCTTCACAAAAACATTCACTGAACGAAGCCAGGCCAATATAAATACTTTGTTGCATGAATTTTACTTTTGAAACCAGTAAAATTTTAGTGAGACACAGAGTCAAGGTGTACAGCAAGCTGTCACCACCACAGCTGTAGCATAGTTTTACTTTCAGGATTTGTGTTTTGTTTGTTTCGTTTCTAAACTTGTGAATGAATGAAAGTAAGAGGGGAACAAAACAAAACAGCTGTAGCTCTTCCAGATGTAATTACGTTATAGCACATTAGGAACTGCTGCCTTTCACCAAACTTTCCCAAAACACATCAAGTGAGATACTGTTGGATGTAATTTACACGAGACCCAATTTCAAGCTTGGAGAACATTTCTGTGCCCGCTAATCACAGACTGTTTACATTAAATCTGCACACAGAATTCAAGACCAGTATTCAAGACCAATATCAAGATCAGTATTGTTTCTGGGGGCACAAACACCCAATAACAGTGACCTGAAAAGTCACCATCAGATTTGGTTTTTATTTTTTGGGGGATGGAAATGAGAGGAATTTGCTTATATATTCACAGCCATTTCTGGTAGCTCACTCTGGTGCTCCCGCGTGAGATTCTCCTGTCACGCACCTGATCACGTTTTCTTCTGTTGATGGACAAACTCGTGCCTTAAATGCTGATATAAATCTAAAGTCACCCCATCAACTTTAATCAAATTACTGTTAATTCACACATCCAGAGAGCACAATCGTTAGCCTGAGTCTTCATAGCGTTCCTGGGTTTGTTCCCACCATGAGGAGGCGTAACAAATGCTATTTCAGGGACTCATGACAGGTGGGATTTTAGAAAAATATAAACAAGAATACACACAAATCACACATGGCCAAACCAAAATAAAAGTCTTTAGTGGAAAACAATTTTATCCTCCTCCTGCTTATGGATCTTAAAAATACAGAAAGTGTTCATTTCAAAATTGAAAATTCAGTTGTGATAAGGCTTGATTACAGAGCCACTTCCCAAGTTTTATTGCAATAAACTGTGAAATATTTCTATGCAACTTCATATCTTCAACTGTACAGGTAAAACAATACTTGAAATTAACTAGCACTTCAATCCCTGCTTTTTTTTTTTTTAATATATAAACTCAACATAGTACTGAATTATACATTTAAAATATTTACACGTTTGACTGACAGCAGTACTAGCATTTATTGCCTTAAAGCTGCATGTTCACTGCATGGAGGTTCCTCATTTTGCACAAAGGGAACAAGGAAAGGAGGATAATCTTATTTTTCCTAATTATAAAATCTAGGGTAGCTCAAGGGGAGACTGAAGTGTGCTGAGGAATGCTATTAGCAAGTCTGTTTGCTTCTTAAAATCAATTTCAAGTATCAAGCTGTAATAGACAGGAAAATAAATGGCATGGGTGGTATCTTTCATTTGAGGTGGGAAGGGTTTTCCCAATGTTTTATAAAAATGGCTTAGAAGGGCATGGAAGGCAGGACAGGGAAAGGGAAGAAACAGAAAAGCAGAACCTGCTTTAACTCACTGAGGAGAACAGAAGGCCAGAAACACCTTGTTTCTCAGTTCCTAGGGCACCAATAAATCTCATATTTTATTTTTTTTCCTCTACATTTATTTTTAAGACAGGTGAGAGCTTAAGGCTCTAGATCAAATCACAGAGTTTGCTTCATGATTAGTGCTAGGAAGCATTAATCTCATTTACCACAAGGAGGACTAAAAACAAATGTAAAGGTTTTTGGGGGGGCCGGCTCTTTATATCTCAATTGATGCCACTAGGCTTTAGTTGTATTGAGCAGAACTTGAGTGACTAGCAGAGGCATGGGAGAAATGAGAGGTGTTTGTTCATTGCAGAAAAGCCTAAAAGAAAAGAAAAAAAGGCAAAAAAGAAAACAAAAAACCTACCACCACAAGCAGCACTTGTCACAAGTAGAGGCACCGAAGCCTGAATACCTAACACCTGTCCTCTTTCTATTTAGACCACAACTGAGGCACCATGGTGGGGAATCACGTCTCATTGAAGAAGAAACCACCACTTGAACTGGCTGTAACTGAAGCAGCTGCAGCACACAGCGAACATTTCTGCACCGCCGTAATTCCCAGTCTCGTGGAATACCGGCCTGCTGCTGCCTCTCCCATTTTATAATTATCAATCTTCTGTTTTCATCACAGTAAATCTTACACCTCACAAAACTAACAGTAAAATATTTAATATTTACAGAGCATTTCAGATCCTCAATGCATTTTATAGGCATAAGCTAATCCTCACAACATCCCTGTGAGGTAGGTAAGTATCATCACTATTTTTACAAAGACATGGATTCAGCGACTTGCCAAGGACCACGGAGGACCCTGTGGAAAAACTGATACAAAATTAGAGGAGCCTGGCTCCTACTTCCTGCGCTTATATTCATCAAGCTACTTCCATAAAGAACACCCCTTCTTACGTAATTATTCAACTGAAATTACTTGAAGTGTTTTATAAAAGAAATGCTGCACTTGTGTCTCTGAATAGTTTTTACAGGTCACAAATTAGAATTTACATCACCTCCTAAAGGATTACATTTTAAATGGACAACTGACTGTTCTGAGCAAGCTTATTTTCTAGAACTACATGGCTTAAATACGAAGGGATCTACCCAAGTAAACACTGGGGCTTTAGCAAGTGCTACGCACTAACCACGAGGTGACTGCGATTCAAACCCCTCTCTTTCAACTTGCAGGATTTGGACATGCTGAGAAAACAAGTTTCTCGTTCCTGAGGAAAACAGTGAGCCCTTTAACACTGAACAGTGAAATGCAAACTTCTGGGCACTAAGATGTGGCAGATCCATGTGATAACTCAGCGAAGGTAGTTAAGGCATAACGCACGTGAAAGTGGAAGGTTAATGCAGTCCACTTCTCCCTGCCCACGTGTATCTGTGCTTTCGAAGTCTTGAATTTCATGAACCAACTGAATGGTCATGCTAGCCAGCAACAAAATTTAAAGGCTGAACAACAGAAAATTATTACACCAGCATTGGAAACAGTTCTTATGGTGGGGGAAGGGGCTGGAGAAATGGGAAAGAAGCTACTTGCTTTCTACTGTCAGAATGAAAACACTGGAGCAATGATTTGCTTTAGCAAAAAGAACGTTGTGGCTAGATAAATAATATTTGTTACAATTCCATCATGCAGCATTTATAATTCTGTTCAAATTGCTTTTTCTTTCCTTTCAAGAAACAGGTGCCTTTTTGAAACCATTATTCACTTTGCACAGTGAATGGAAAAATCAATGCAGTGATGCTACCAACATTTCAGAACAGTTATTTGAAGTCAGCTCTCGGGGTCTACTGAAAATGGTCTGTGCCTTTCCTGTGGACTTGAATGAGCTTTTCCATCTAGATTTACAGCAACTGAACATGCAGAAGATCAACAGAGATTTGTTTTGGGGAGTTTTTGTTTGTTTTGGATTTGGAAGGGATATATAAACCAAAAGATTAGGTAGAAGCAGCCACCTAGCCAGCAGGAGTATGAATTAGGAGAACTTATTCCCAGGAATCTTTTCAACAATTTCTTGGATGTCACCAATGCAAGAGACATCTTTGCATTTGCTGTGAAAGAAACATAAAATGGCAAGGAAAGATCCACGTTGAACACACAAGAACAGAAGAAAGGAATTAAAACCAAGAAAGAGTGTTGTTTAGCACAGCATTAAGCAGAAAAATTACACAAACCCCCTACTAGGACAGTTTCCCGTTAAAATAGCATTGATTTTAAATTGAAGGGCAAAAGGAAGTTTTAAACAATCTTCAAAACTTGTCTTTGAAAGTAACATTCACACTTTAACAAGTTTTGATGGACAAAACATGCAGTGTGTCAGTGCTTGGTACACTGCAATAGGCCTGATTAGAGGAGTAATGGGTATGCACATCGCTTGGTTCTGAATACCACCTCAATTTGTACTCCCACTTACCAGTTACAATCCTCAAGAGAATTTCAAAATTTTAAAGTTCATAAATATTTAAAATATTGAGCCAGCTTTAGGATGAAAAAAGTGATAGTGGCAGAGCTAGCGGTAGAGGAAGTGATGACTGGACTTACAAGTTATTCAGTCAGATCCAAAGAAGTTGAAGGTATTTGCCATGATCTCTTTGAAGACTCTGGGCTAGATACAGTCTACATCATGACAAACCAGCAGCTCTTACAGCCACTTCTGTTCCCAGGCTTTACCGCCCTTCATTTAAAAACAACAACACAAACCACAAAACAAACGAAAGTTTCACAACTGCTGCCCAATGTAATGTACGAGCCCAGAGAAACTCCAGAAGCAGTTTCGGAAAAATAGCAAAGATCTACACATGTTAAAAGAGATCGATCTGCTGGGACCGTTATCATTTCTGCAAGTGCACAGGCAAGAGATGTTTTGAAGAAATGCACTAGAGATTCAAGAAAAAAAAAAATTAAAAAAACAGTGCAATACTCCTGTTCTAAAAAACGATGCAAATTACCTTAGAAATAAAATACTAGTTGGGAAGGTACATTACCTAACAAGTTTTGTAGTCACTTTTTAATGTGTAAATCTGCTCATTCACATAAATTAAGAGAGAAGTATAATGAAGAGGTGGCTTTTTTAGCCTTGTGGATCCATGCTTCAGAGAGGTATGGGTTTAACTGAGAAATAAAAAAAACTTAGGTCACTTATAGCACAGTATTACAGATCTGTCTTTTTAAAGTTCTGGCTATTGTGACTAATTCTGAGATGAACAGCTGCAGAATGGCACAGAGTTGCAAAAATGATGCTATACAGAGCCACGTAAAGGTGTATACTGTACATTTTATATAACTTTAAAAAACACATGGGAAACATTCAACAGCATAATCTAACAGAGGTCTTCAACAAAAGGGCCAACTTCTGCCTCCATGTATTTCCACAACAGATGTTTTAGTAGACATGCAACATTTGCGTTTGCTTCAGTTCCCTCTGGTGCACGACGGGAGATGAAATAGGCCTTGCTTTTGTGTTCGTGTGCTACTCTCCCTTGTTGGTCCACTATACTCAGGGCACTGTTCTCTGCTGTTGTAATAGCTAAAGTGCTGATATAAAAAGGATGAGCAAGAGCAGAGCAGCTGGGATGGCTCTGCAGAAGTGGAGCTAGATTCAGCAAAAAAAAAAACAACCTCCCCCATAGCACTACACATCCCAATTACCTTCCTCAATTGTAGTCAAGTAAGCGTGGCCCTTGAGTGAAAGGGTTTGATGCCCCTGTTCTGGCATAATTGTTTTAGCTAATGCCCCAACTTTAAAATGATTGAAAGTCAGGAATTTACACCTTTTGAGTTGTTATTGCTTAAGCAAACAGTTCAGTGTAGAAATACATTGCAGTTGCGTGCAACCTGGATATGATTCAAAACAGATACTGAAAGTAAAACTACACGTGAACCTTGCGTTCGACACTCGATTCCAAAATGACACTTGTCAACAGGAAGGGCTGCAACAGGCACACAGCAGCTTAATGCCAACATCCTAAACCAACGCTGACGAGTCAAAACTTGCCTTAAATTTCTTAAGTATATGAACTTCTTTTTTCTCTTTTAAATTAAGGCAATGAAATGGCTACAGTTCCTAAAGTTCGTTTCTAGGGGAACAAAAATATACACCTTCTTTCTTCTGAACTTTAGGCAGCAGAACGTAATGTAAAAACCTGCATTACAAAAACACGCAATGTCAGGTTGATATAGAAAAACAAAACTAAACACGAGTTAAAATACCATTTGGTTAATTTTTTCCCCATTGGAACACAAAACTCAAACTTTAGAGAGGAAAAAATAAAGCTTAAAATCAGCGAAACTGTTCAGAACTTTTTATGCATCTGCATAAAACTCTTAACATGAGACTGGGTAGAAAAAAAATCTGCACGTTTATCTGGCCACTCATTTTAAACCAGTGGGGGGGAAAAGGCACTGAATTTATTTTTCATTGTGCCCATATCTGTTTGCACATATATGGAAAAAATTTCAATTCAAATTTTCTGTTCATTCTCTCCCACACACAAGGATGACAGATTGCAGCTAACACATAATAGCAGAAGCTGATTCAAAGTTGACCTCTCCTATTCCACTGTGTTATGTTCTAACTTCCAGGCTCTCTAGAATCTGAGATGGCTGCAAAGAACCCAGAGACAGGTACAAGATTTAGTCAGCATTCAGCATTTCTCAGTGCATTTTGCAGAAAGGGTCTAAATTAGGCATAGAGTTTTGTTGTTTATTTTACACAGAGAAGTCCACCAACATTTGCCATAAATTCTTCTAAACTCTTTAAGAAGGCCATCTTCTGCTTACGGTCCAGTGTAGGAGGAGTGCTGCTTGCAGTAAGCTTGTTGAAGGCATCTGCTAATCGCTGGTAAATTACCGGATCTTGCTGAGTTGATAGCAATGTTTCAACTAGCTCTGAATATTCAGCCTGTTAAATAAACACAAGACCTATTAACTTAAAAAAAAAAAAAAAAAAAGCAAAAAAAGCACAATATATACAGCTTCTCTCATCAGGACAAGATCCAGAATTAAAATCTGTGACAGAAAACTCTCAGTACCTCTCCACCTATTATCCAGTTTCACCAACTAGCACACTAGAAGCAACTATGGACTTGCAGCCTTTCACCTTCTCCAAAATAGATAAAAGTCTTTCAACTAGACCAGGTCTTAAGTCTAAAAGAAATCTTCTGAGCTTGGCCACAGTCCTCTGAAGCGTAGAGTAAGAAAACCTTAAGCATCCCCTTCAAAGTCCTTTCTGCCTTTTAGCATATGCTCATTCACATAAATGGCACTTCTCTTCCTTCCTGCCCCATGTTCAGTGTGCCGTATCAACCCTTTCCTCCCAGTTTTCCTTTTTCTAGATTCCCTTCCCTTCCTTAGGACAGGTGGCTTAGATTCCTTTCTAAGAGTTTCCCACTTACGCTTACTCAGACAGCAATAGAAGACAAAGAAACAAGTTAAGCAACTAGAAAGAGAGTAAAAGATTGGTTGAGGGTTTTGAGAACAGTAAAATGATCGCTGTTCAGAGTAACAGGCTCCTCCACTGCTGCAGGGAACACGTAGCTACACACAGCTCCTAAAGGATACTTAACAGAGACTATGGAGGCTGGAGCAGCAGGGGATGAGAATCTGTCACCATCCTTGGGGGTGTTCAAGGAACGGTTGGACGTGGTACTTAGGGACATGCTTTGGTGGGTGACATTGGTGGTAGGGGGATGGTTGGACTAGGTGATCTTGGAGGGCTTGTCCAACCTTTGTGATTCTGTGATTCTATGATCATTTTGGAGGTTTTGAAGACACAGCTGGGAAAATCCCTGAGCAACCCAATCTGAATTCAGCACTGACCCCACTTTGAGCAAAAAGTTGGACTACAGATCTCCTGAGGGTCCCTTCCAACCTGAATGATTCTACAATTTGGCAAACGCACAGTAATTAACCATTCTCCATCAAAAAGTGAGTAATGTTCAGTGTTCTTAAATGTTTAAATGTCATACCTGATGCAAGCACACTAATGTGTAGAACGCTTCACCTGCTGCAGTTGTCATTTCTGTATTGTGCTTCTGAAGTACCAGCATATCAAAGACCATCTGAAATCACAAACCAAAAGCTGTTTCAGAAGTGTAAACTTAACTTCCTGCTTTATAAACACCTGCTGTTGAACCTCCTATCTTCACTTCCAATAATAATGAATGTGTATTCACAAACATCCAAGATTTTTGTTTGCTTCTTTCTTTTCTAAATTTAGGCATTGGTAATTGTAAATTAAATTATTTTAGAAGTTGAGCTTTGGCTTACTGGCACTAATTCATGCCTCAAAGTACTGAAACCTATTGTTGATTTATATGTGGTCTTCATACCTCTCTTGTATTTTTCAACAAAAGCTGCAAATAACTCAGAGAAAGAATGAAAAAAAGCCTCTGCTCTTCCAGTAAAACCAGGAATTTGTTCCTCAAGTTTTGGAATTTCCTACAGCTCACAGAAAGTCAAACAGGGAAAAGAAAATAAGAATGATTTTAAAACTTCACTAAAATAGTGAAAATTTGAGTAAAAGGCAGAAGACTATGTTAACCTAGAAGAAAGAAAGAGACAAATAAAATTATTTAAGGTGTTTCTTATTCTCTTAGCTTCACTGATGTGAGCTCTTAATGAGAAGTCCCCAAAAGTTTGAATGTCAGTTCAGTAAGAAAATATGTCTTAAGCAAAACTGAAGTATTTACTACAATCAGGAGAGACAAGTATACAAGTTCTCCAATTACCTTTTTTTCCTCATTAGCAATTAGCAAGAAACGGGCTACTATCAGATTAATTGGAAATTTAATGAGACAGAGGGGATGGTTCTTAAAGGAAACTGACAAATATGACACTGGATTAAGAAAAAAAAGCATAATTTATTGGATAAATTGAATAAATGGCAGCATTTTCCTTTCTTCATAGTATACCCAATTATGCTCGCTCTTCTGCCTCTTGTTTTAGTATTCTACCTAGACTTTCATTTGGCAGCTTTTTATTTGACAGCTTTCACAGTAAATTTAAGTGGTGAAACTGTCAGAGTCGTTCTAGAACTCAAGTACAGAGCATAAATAAAAATAAATTGCATTCTGAGGTGCTCAGATCTTTTGCTGAATGGTGAAAAGTCATTTTCTCCTCTACACCTCTGTTCTTTGCAATATAGTCCAATGTCTCTGGTCCTCCATGTTCTTCTTCCAGTGCCAGTTCTTTAGGTAAGAGGTTGTTTCTTTGTGTGTGACGCTCATTAATCTAATCAGATATTATCACTATTTGGTCTCTTGACACCACCTGTATGCAAAAACAAAACAAAACATAACCCAGAACACAGTTGTCTTACCTTAAGAAAGTGCCGTGTTGCTAGAAAGAGAGCTGAATCTGTTTCTTGTGCTTTTGCACACTGTTCTGCTAATGGTGTTACAGCCTCCAGACAGAGCTGGCAAACCTCAGAACTCATTCTGGTAACAGGCATTAAAGAATCAATGTCAGATTTCAATGAAATTGTGGCAAAACTTCCCAACGGCATCACTACAAAATACTTTAAATGCTTCTATATTTCAAGATGTTACTTCACTATAAAGCTGTTAATAAAATAAATTTAAAAAAATAAAATAAAGCGGGAAAAGAACACCAACTTTGTTGCTTTCTTTTATTAGCTACATACCCTAAAGTAACATAACCCTCTCTGACATAACATTTTCAGAAAGAGGCCCTTATGGTCAAGCTCATCTGTTTCTGACACGTGCCACAGATTAGTGAAAATGGTACTCCCATTAGAAGAGGGAGAGCCCATTGGCAACGTGACAGGAAATGCTCTGGAGCCAGCCCAATAGAACAGCAGCAGTGTTTTGTATTACCAGCTGAGAAACTAATTCAGGAATGGCTTTGGGATACCAGCTGAAGGCTTATGAAGTTACACACTCTGAAGTGAAGTAATGGAGGAGGCAGGAATGGGTGCCAGAAAAAACTTACACGCCAAACCACTTAAACACTGCATTCAAGCAACAAGTCAGAGGAAATTCAGCTAGCACTGGAATCTCGATAGACACTACAGTGAAACTCTCAGCTGGCAAAGAACAGAGAGGAAGAGTTGATTATGGACATGTACCTATAGATACAGAGATTGATAGGGAAGGAAAAAACACAAAGAAAAAGAATCAAGACTTAACATTTCTTTATAAAAGAAACTAAGATTTTTAAACACTCGCAAAACTCTGTAAAGGATACGATGACATTCCTAACTCCAGTGAGTACATCAGGCTCTTAAAGAGGTCCTCTGGAAGTTGTGGAATTTTCTCAGGGAATATCTCACAGATGAAAGTGATTAATTTGTAATATTGATTACACAGGGATGGAAACTGTCAAAAGAAAAACAAGGTCATTTTAGAACCACATAGATCTATCCTGATGTTATTTCCACCTGTACAAAGAGATAGATCTGATGCTTTCCACTGAAGAAGAACAGAAAATTCTAGGCAACAACCTCAGTCACTGGTGGCTACAGCTATATCAGCAAAAAGCATGGTGCAATAAAAGCAGACCACTAAAGCAGAAATGTTTAAATTGATGGCAGGTGTCCAGTATCTACTCCATACAAAATCATGGAGTTTTACTTCACACATGAGCAAGTCTAGTCCCGTGGCATAAAAGCCTCATTAGCATTTGGAGTACAAGAGGGGTGCTCCTAGGGCACATCCTGACTTGGTTTCATCTAAAATGGATGTAGCTCCCGTGCTCAGTGGGTGCTACCAGGTGAGAACCAAAGCCTATTAAGAGGGGACAACTGAGGTACCCTTCAGAATTGTTCCCCTGATTCAAAGTAAATATTAGCACAGTGTAACCCAATGAAATGCTGCCATTTGGTTGTTTCAGATTTTACTGCCCTACTGGCAACCTGCTGTCTATGACATGAAAGCATCGCAAAAATAATTAGAGTTGCAATTTGCTCCCAGATTTTGTTTTGTTTTGACTAATATCACTCCTGATGCTTCCTGTCACATTTCTGACACTATCACAAAAAGGATTCCACAGGCCACGTTTCAGGGTTGGCTAATTGTTAACCTGCACAGACTTGCTTTTAGAGGGAAAAAATATTTGTTTAGGACTTTCAAACATGCATTTCCACAGGTTAAAATACTTATTTTCTAATGGTATCTATAACTAGAGAAGCTATTTACTTTTTTAAAAGCCTAGAAAATCTAACTCATGGAGGTGAAGTGCAATTTAGAACCCATTTCCGGGAATTCATTACTATAAACCTTTCATATCTGAGCAGTTACATGTGAAAATATACTTACCTTCAGCAGATCCTGGGACATTAGAGGCAGAACTAGATTAACCCCATATAAGACAACATCTGCTGCCGATACAGATCTATTTGTGGCTTGTCCAGGTTCATGTCCTCTAAATACTTCATCTGTAGAAAAGGTAAAAAAAAAAAATATTTTTTATAAGAAGAGGATCAAATATATTGAAGAGTCACATTTCTTTGATTAAGACATTTTTCATGATAGGACTATCACACTCTTCCCAAACGAAAACATGAGGCACTGTATTAAAATAGAAACTTAAGTGAGTAGAGACTGCCACATCACTCTATATTTATATTCATTAGGACTAAGCATTTCATAATCACATGTACCAGATGGCATACTAACCAGAACACTTCAGATACTTTGAGAGCTCCCTTCCATTACAGAACGGAAGGAAGCTCTCTTACACTTGTTTCTAGTGGTATCTGCCTCATGCTTGCACAAATAGACAGTGAGCAAATTATAGCATTTCTATATTTTCTGTAAATTTCTATATAGTATACATTATAGTACATACTTACATGAATTTTATAAACAGAAATAAGTGGAGGAATTTAGTAAATAAAAACCTGCAATTTAGAACTTGCCAAGTTTCTCCAGTTCCTGTTCAGACCTGTATGTCCCAGCGACTAGCAATGACCTTACTTTTACAATTCTTCCATTAAGTTAATAACAGTGACCAGAGAAGTTTCAATACATTTGATATCTGGGTATTATGTTTAGGTAGTATTCACAGTCCTTAGTTTCACTTTTTTTTTTTTAAACAGCATTTTTGATGCTTCTAACAACCAAAGTCTGACCAAGAGAATGTGTTAGATGGCATTGAGATGCCCACTCGATGGACAAAGTCTTATTTTGGTTCTGTATTTTTATGTTGTACATACACAACAGAAAAATGAGACAGATGCAGTGAATTTCAGAGCACAAAGTTCCCTCTCCTTCAAAACCCTGGTGCCTTAGAACAGCAGTGAAAAAGATCAAAATCATGTAGGCAGATTCAGTTTGTTGCTGAGCAAGTTTTCGGTGCAAACTGAACAGGACATGGTAAGAAATAAATCATGCAAATGTGTTTTAACTTTTTCAAAAGCAATACAACACAGTTAAGCTAGAGGCGGCAGATAAAATTGCATTAGTCCTGAATATGAAGTGGCAAAGATACAGAAGAAAGCAACAGGCTGGGAAAAAATAAAAATAAAATAAAAAACCCAACCCATACCTACATAGCATAACACATATTCTGTGAATGAAGAATACAGAAAAGCCTCAAACTTGATAGAATTTTCATGAGCTCAGCATTTCACACAGTTAGGATCTTGTACTACAAAGACAACCCATCTGCTCTTGCAGTAATTTGCTAATCTGACTTCTCTGTAGTTTCTGCTAATTCATGTTCTGACTTGCAGCATTCATTTTTTAAGTTGCTGTTGTCAACATGCCCTATTTATTTTATAAGAACAATAATTATTTCTGAATACTGGAAGATGTGCCATACTATGAAAAGTTCTTCCTTTGCTACTTGCACAATAAATAATTTCCATATCCTGATAAAGCCTAAACTCAAGTTTCCAATTTACCTAAACTGAACTCATGCCCTATGATGTTTTTTTTCTGATTTTTTTTTTTTTTTTAACTGTTTTAGAATACAAATTATGGCTCGTCAGTTACCAATTCCTCCATACCTGTATCACTGAAATCTATGAATTCTTTTGATAGAAGATTAGTGAGAAGCTCCATTATAAGGAGAAGATCCTGGTACTGATCTTCTTCTGCTGTAACATCTATCCGTTGCCGACCTAGATTATTCTTGGAATACACCTGGAGCAGAGTTAGGCAGGCCTCATACAAGTTCATGGCTTTGGCCTAGAAAACAGTGTCAGATAACAAGAAAATTTTATGTTAGAAGTGACACCCTTTGTTTTAAGATGGTGCTATGTGGTTGATGATACCTGAAGATTTTCATTGCAGTTATACTATCCATTTTTGTAACAACCGCACCCAGAATCATTAAGGAAACAGCTATCTTCAATACTGAGAACACCTACAGCCATATATTTACGTGCTACTGACAAACATAACATTACTTTCACCAATTCCTCAATCTTAACTCTTTTTTGAGTGGCTTGGGCCAGGCTGACACATCCCACTGGTCTCACAAACTAGATTAAAATTATCAACAAGATCCCAAAGGGACTTGCTTTTGCTATCAAAATTTGGAGCCATAATACCCTCTGTGCATACACATATTGAAGTAGGCTTCTCCTAGATGTAAAAGCCATTGCTTCTGGATGCAAAAGTAAAATTAGCCAACAATGCAAAAATGTAAGCAGCCTGCATCAACTCATTTTACCCGATAATTTCTTGGTAACCATTATGCACTGTTTAGGACCAAAGCAGCATCTCTGTGGTATGCATTTGTCATATAAAACAGTGCTGCAATTCTGATAGACAAACCTTCAGAGAAGTTTGGTACGGTTAAATAAGCATTCAACATGGTCTGTACTCTTGCCACCCCTTCACGGTAAGGCTGGTGATGAATTATGGTCAAGTTTATTGCTAAAAGAACAGTCTAGACATCCTGCTTTTAATCTTTGGGAGTGTATGTTTTTAAACAAAGGAATTCCTCTAGCAGATGTGACCAGCTAGCATTTATTTCTATATAGACAGAATAGTGATGTAAGCATACAGAGTTTCTTTCTGTATAGAATACAAAAATCTCTCTGCTATTTTGTACAACACATGCACGCACACACATACACACACTTCTCCTCCTTCCCCTCTTGGTTGTATTTACCTCTCCAAGATAGCAAATTTGTTTATGTGCAACTTCAACAAAGACTTCTATTATGAGATTAACAGTCTCTGGTGTGTTTTTGTATACTTCCATTAATCCAATGCAATTATTAAGGAAGTCCATTAGGAAATTAAAGAGAATTGCTACATTATCAATCTGGGTAGCCTCAGCAATGCCACAGAGTGCTTCCAACGTAGCAGTGATCTCCTGTTTCACTTCCTCCTCTTGGCAGATCTGCTGAAAGTTTTCTTGGTTTATCACATTCAGGAATCGCTGCTGAAGTGGCTGAAGAACCTTAATTTTTTTTTTGAAAAGTCACAGTAAGATAAGTATATTATTACAAGAATGAAATTTGAGGTTTAAGTAATTTAGCAAGCACGAGTTGTTTTTAGCACAACAGTACAAGAAGCATCAATTCCAGTTTGCAATGGCACAATTACGTTATTTTCTGTCACATTAACATAAACTGAAGTGATAATTAGTGATTCTCATCATCCACCATCACCTGCAGGTTGGTTGCAAAATGAGCACCTCCATAAATATTTAATATTATTTTGTACTGTTTAAACAAATAACAAGGACTTTCTCTGAGTCACATTATTTGATTCTTTTCCAGGGTCAGCATTAGCAACAAAAGGTCAGCAATGAAAGCATTTATTAAAAATCATATTCACAATTACCTTTGTCTTATTAGTACAATTCTTGGTAGTAAAATTTCTCTTATAATCAGCCTACGTGACTGCATTTGTAAGCTAACCCAATTTGAACCCATTTAGACATTTCCATAAAACAGTTAAATGTTTTTCCCCAATTATTTCCAGTGCCTTATCACCTTACCCTCAATCACTAACTTTGTAACTTTGCTAATGAAAATAAGCTTCTCTCAGAAGGCCAGTGCTTTTCACTTCAAGGGTAATGTGGTGTAGCTGAAGTGTGATCAGGAAGCATTATAGCGCCAACCTTTCCACTATTAAATATCTGAGCACTAATGGAACCAGGGCACAGAAAAGCTGGTTGAGGAGCTTCATTATTTTTCACATTAGTCTTACTCACTGTCATTATCATTAAGTGAATAAATGAATAATTCATAAACACCACCTAATTAAAATAGAGGAAATGGCACAACTCTGATGAAAGGCCTTAACCTTTACAAAAGGTCTCTTTCAAGTGTACTGCTAGACTGGCTTATTTCATGAATCCCCAGGTAATTTTGAGTTATTTCTGTTTAGGTAGTAATGATTTAGATATCAGGGACAACACAAATAAGCTGCCAAAAAATTACGGCCCCTCAAAGAAAGAATTAAATGTTTGAAAGAATTAAATGTTTGAAACCTGAAGATTTTCTATGAGCTGAGTTTGCACCACCATAAAATTCCCTGAACTAACTTCAAACTTTGTTTGTATTACTTGCAAAAATGAAGATAACAGAAGCATCAAAACAGCTTACCTCTGTCCAGTATTGTTGTTTTGTTTCTGTATCCATATGAGCAAAACCTCCTAAAACTAAAGCTTTCATTAGTGTTCTCTGCACAGAACTGGACAAATAGTGAAGGGGAGGGCTTCGCCTTGCAAATTGTTTAGCTAAATTCCACCAGTTTTCACATTGAATAACTAAGTTTGCCCTAGAAGGGGGAAAAACATTTTGATTAAAGAAAATACTCCAAAAAATTGTATGAACAGAGTGCATCAGGCTGCTAGCATTTGTCAGAAGATTTTTATTTTTATTTTTAAATTTAATTCCTTGATTGTAAGGCTAAATTGCCTTTTGACTTTCATCTTATTAATGTCTCAAGCATAAAATTTCTGAAGTGTATACTCTGAAAGTAGCTCAATTCATATGGGAGAAAAGCAGGGAAGTACTTAGTTTTACACACAGACAGACACACACACAGTTAATGGATATATTGCATGGATTAAAAGCTTAGTCTCATTATGTCATGATAAAATAAGCAGTTTATTCCAAAACTAGCTCCTGTGTTTTTTATTTATCTTAAAAAGAATTTCCTCAAGCATTTCGCTCCTCAAACTTCAGCCTTTCAGACTGAATGCATGATTGCATGTCAATTCACAGAAGCAAAACATTCAAGAATTTTCTTCTTCACAGTTTGTAATACCACAGAAGTTTCTGAAATTTGTCTGAACCCACCAAACCCTATTTATTTATTTATTTTTTCTTTAAAAGGCTTATTAAGCATATTTTATACTGGTTTAGCCAGTATCTGAACTCAATCTGAAACAACTTGTTCAACAAAAACAAACAAACATAAAAATCCTTGCAATAAGAGTGGAGACCCGGAGAATTTTCCTTTCTCACTGTTTGTGTGAAGCACAAAGGTAGGGGAAGGAGAGTGCACTGATAAATAATAATAAAGATTAGGTTAACATTTTATCAAATCTAGGTCTCACTCCTCACTTTGTCAGACAAGTTTTTCCTCCATTTATAGTACGTTACTAAAGTAATTTGACTTACAGAGACATGAATATAAAGTGCCCCATATCTGGATTATTTTGGCCAAAAAAATTTAAAGGAAGCAAAAGAAATTTTTTGACTTCCAGAGGTGTAGCAACTTACCGCTCTCTCCTTTCCACTAATGTTACTAGCAGTTGTACAGTATCATTTGCAAGGTCCTGCTCTGAACTCCACACTGCCAGGTTACTGATCACTTTTTCTAAAAGGTAACCCACAATCCACTGGGAACCCTCAGTATCAGCACCAAATGCTGTACTAAATGGCAGACTTATCTATAAGAAAAGCATTAAAATGAGTGAGTTTTACAGAAGGCAGAACCCCAAAGTGTATGGTAATCAGCAAATTCTTTTCAGGCTGTCACTTCTTCCCTACTTAAAATACACAAAAGTTACATAGATGAAGGCAAAGAATACCTGTAACAGAAAAATCTTTGCCAAATTTATCTTGCAATTTTAAGCACAACACCTAAAAGAAAGAAAAGTTTCAACCTCATCACAATATGTTTAAGTATGTCTAGCTTTTAATGCCAAGGAAAGTTCAGAAGATTTAAAAATTAAGAGAAAGATCCCAAAAAATCATCGCCCGAAAGTGTTTCCATTAATTTATGATGAAACTCCTCAAAATTAAGTGATAAAATAACTGGAAATAAGCCTAGCTCTTGATCTAGTTTGAATCTTGTAAGAACTTCTTTTCATCACAGTCTTTTCTACATCTGCTTTCTGCATTATTCCTTCAATCTACGCAGCTTTTAGGAAAGATGTCACATTCTGGTCCTGGTACATTAAAATATGCTTCCTTGAAATTGCCTTCTTGCCTATCTTCAGAAAAAAAGTGTAAGAGGGAAATGCAAAGACTTTGTAATATTTGTTCAGGGGCTTCCTGTCAGCACACCACCACCATCTGAAATTATAAAATTCATAATATATACCTGACTGAGCATAAGATTTAAAAAAGAAGTGTTCAGCCACTTTCACGTGCCAGCACAAGCTAAATGTGTACATTTCTTAGATACCATTTTTCATGCTCTGCAACTGATGGCTTTGCTCTGCTGCAAGTACAAGTTAAATAATGTAATTCTAATTCATTACAAGTCTTCAATATCCCTAACTTTGTCTCCTGAAGCGTTAGTATTCTTAGTTGCTTCAGTAGTGGAAACAAGGGGAGGAGGAGGCGGCTTCCTTCTCAGAAGTTAGAGCCAACAGGACCTTCTCATGAGTGGCCTCCATTAGCTAGCTGGAGTATCGTTAGTTGTATAAGCAAAATCAGGATCAAGGTCTAATCATGATTAGTGCTTTCCAAACATGATAAAATGTTGCCCTTTAGGAAGAACACATCATAGAAATCATGATATATACAATGAGAACATATGAGAATAGGGAGAGGAGAGAAATTAACATGATTTTAGCTTATATATACCACCTAGTGATGGTGCTAGATAATCATGACCAGGTTACTCAATAAGTCATCCATCAAGGGCAACCACTGTATTGAAGTTGAACTGTAAGATCTGATATAGCTTAACAAATTGCTGTGATCTGTGAGTTTCACCCACTAGACAACCTGAGAGCGTGTTATGCTATTCTGTGATGCCGCTAGCTACAAAAATCACATTTATACCAAGATGTGCAAGAAGGGTTCCCTAACAACTTATATTTCTAATGGAAAAAAAAAAAAACAACAACATCTACTTTCAAACAATTTAAAAACCAACCCCAAATACAACATTAAAAATGCTTTATCACTGCACCTTAGGATAGCTACACTGACATCTGCATTCCAAGGATATTGTTGCTAATACTCACCAATTCATTCATAAAGGTTATATCCTTACCTGATCATACAGCTTTTCATCCACCAGGAGGTAAGTCTTTGCCCAACGCTTGAGGAACCATACAATATCTTTGCCCATCTGTGGGCTCAGAAGGTGCGTGAGATTTGCCCTTATTGCTCGAGATTCTACTTCTGACACTCTTAAAATAGCCGATAACAACCTGCAGATTTAAAACACAACAAGGATGTTGAGTGTTCTTTAGAAAAGTAATGTGACTCTGTGAAACGCTTTTTTTTTTCCACGAAATATGAGGAAGGAACAAAATAATGAAGTATTTCAACTCTAACAAAGTGGAGAGCAGTTAACTTCTTTCTTTAAATGCAAGGAGAGAGACAAAATGGCAAATACCCTCCATAAAGTCAGAATATAAGGTGGTCTTTGACATCAAAAATACTGCAACAGAAGAATCCTGACAAGCACTCTAACTGATTCTCCCTTTCCTGCATCAACCACCTTCTTCATTACAAATTGTGGCCTAATCATGCAGCTGTTGCAGCATGATACAGCCAGAGCAATGTCCAGTTATTTCTTACTTCTTCATTACCACAGAGAAACAATATGATGTAGCAGACCACCAAGTGATTGAATTAATACACTCAGTCAAGAAAAGTATAATATTAGCTTTTACAGTATCTCAACTAAATTTGGTAAGAATTTGCAAGTCCTCAAGGAATTTATGAGTTGGTGGTGTATTTCTGTTTTTAATCCCATCTGCACTAAGACACTGCAATCAGAAATTCTGGTTGTTGACCAGTTCTTGTAGCTGCCAGGATTGGCATCAATGACCAGTATTCAAACTTCTACACGTCCATGAAGCACTTAACTGCCCACAAAGATCCATTTTTCTAACCTTTTCCAGAAGACAATGTTAAGTACACAAGTAATCTTGGGTGAACAATATTCATGCCAATAAAAAAAATTTGAATTGAGCCTTCTGAATACTGAAGATTCAAACTGAGGACTCCTTTGCGGGCATCAGCCTTCTTGCAAAAAGAGAACAGAAATCCCTTATGCTTTTCCTTAAATATGCTAATAATAATAATGTGTACATAAGGGGCAACAACTCTCCCCCCAACGAAGACCAAAGCTGCTACTTCCAAGCTGAGGCTAAGTCATGGCCAAAGACAAGTTCACTTAAGCTTTGGAAAGCTCTTGCTTAAGCTGCACACGTGCAGGATACATTATAGATAAAAAAAAAAATGATAATATACTAGGCAATGTGTTGCTTTAAAAACAAATGTTTCTTTTTTTAGTATTTTGAGTCATTTTAAGGACTTTCTGTAACAAACAGATCAAAGACAGGTTTTCAGTAGTGATAAAGTATTTCTATTTATTTTAATAGGTAGATCATGTCCTCAATTACAACTATTAGGTCATCCAGATAGTCATTTCTGCCATCCCATCTCGACTAAGTTTTATCTGTTTAGATGCCATACTTTTTCTTCCCTTCAGTCCCCCGCCCAGGTCAACATGACTTGAAACATCACCTGTAATTACTCTGCCTATCTCTACCCTAAGAAAAAAAATAATAAATATGTAACTTCATCTTTTCTGTCTTTTCTTTTATAGCATTGCATTAATAGGCAATAAAACCATTCTTATAAATTATTTGCCTTTTTTAAGACTATTTAAAAGAGATGTTTCATTTCCAATGTTTGGTGTTTGCATATGTCTTTTTTTCTTTTTCATTTCATAGAAGTCCATTTATGTTCTCACTTCTCTGAAAAAGCATTTAACATACTTACCACATGATGCATTCTTACCTAATTACAGAATCAGTTCTGTTGTACCCTGGGATGGAAGAGGCCTTTTCTCCTGGAGATCCCAGAATTTGAAGCGTTGTGTTGATGTCAACCTCAGCTGAATGTTTAATGGAGTATTCCATTACTTCTGGAGGTATTAGCGGAGTCTCTCCCTGAGTATCATTAGCCAAGAGGTAGCCTTACATTAAAAAAAGAAAGAATGATCACAACTTTCTACCCTAGGTTAACTTAGAGCTTTTTGATTAGTCCACTGGATTAACTGCCAACATCACACCAGAAGCAAATGTTTACACAACTCCTGACTAACACTGATTAAATACGTAGAATTAACTTCAGAATCTATAAAGCCATTCTGTAAAAAAGAACCTAAAGTGAAAGTAAACTAATGCTGAAAAATAAACCACCAAATTAAATAATAGAAGAGGGAGAAGAGCTTTGCTTCCTGTGAAAGAACAACAGCCAATTTAGGTACCCGAAAAAATATTCTACAACACTGTGGTCACTTTTTTCTCCTTCAGTTACGTGATAAAAATTGTTCAATTTTACAGCTTCCCTACTGAGTCCATCTCATCTGGGACTTCTGCTCTGCTAATATTTCAATCTATAGAATCTTTCAGACACCAAACAAACGTGCTATAATAAAGTTTTCTTTGCATAGCAACAACAGATCAGGTAAAGCAATGGTTTTCACAGTAAAATACTCTGGTGTCCAGATAATTAATATTAATTCCAGATTTAGTCATAGTTTTCAGTGTCTGATCTCACAGTCATCTGAGCTACAAATATAAACTTCATCGTACAGCAATACAAAAATATTATAAACACATTTATGCTAACATCTGAGAGTAACTATAACATCAGACATTCAAAAAGACCCCACAAAATATTTCATAAAGTATACATTTCTCCTAATAAAATACAGACACTGTCTTAGCTGATCTTACGCTTTGCAAGCAGATGTAAGATAGTTCCATCTAAAAATCAAAAATACGAATGTTCTGAACTCAAGTTCCCTGAAACACAGCAAAAAGCCAGGACATGGATCATCAGTCCTGAGAGATTCTGGAACATAATTGACTCTTTGCACCACAAAGTAACACTGCTATCCTGATCTCATATGGATTCCCTTCAGTCACGTGAGACAAGACAATATAACTGAAACCATGAACAGGCTAAATTCTTGAATAGGTGGATCTCAGAAGTCTATGACAAAATTACTTGTGGGAATTTGCAAAGGACGTACCTCATAAAAAGATTACACTGATCTTTTAAAGATAATTTTCATGTTACTGCAGACAGATGAAAGTGAGACAAAAACTTTGCACGTAGTCTAAGATGAAAGCACCACAAAGATGAAATAGATAGTCAGTTACCCGTAGTTGACATGCATGGATTTTTCTTTCCTAAGATTTTCCAGCTGCAACAGCAATATCAAAGTAAGCACTATTTAACACTGTTCGCTTACCTGTGACTAAAATAAGCCAATGAATATCCTCATACAGGTCATCAAGCACTTTATTGTCAATTGAGGCTGATGCTGGTGAGGCAAGTAACTGCTGCTGATGTCTTTGCAACTGACCATGGAGCCTTGTAACTCGGTCTTCTAATAAACTGTGGACAAACAGTAATAAAATAACTTCACTGGTTTTAAATTGTTTCAGCAAAGTCAAGCTTTTCCAACTTGGTGGATTTATTCATTTGCATTCACACTATCTTTCCATACCTTGTAAGAAGAGGTATACAGTGTTCTGCAGCAATTCTTCCCAGCATGCCTACGCTGGCCAGCTGGTCACAGAACTGGTCTCTGTCGTCTTCCTGCAGTTCACTTATTTCCTCTTCTTCCCGAGAGGCCACACCATTGGCAGTCTGATGTTATTTCAACAAAATTAGAAGCAACCAGTTAATGTTACACTTGCTAGAACTTATCACCACTGCACTTTTCTACGTAAATTTGTTTTTCTTCCAAGGTGTTTTGCATGGATACACAACAGGCTTGTGCTAAATTACATACAGATGAGGTAAACAGGGGAGTAAATACGACTTTATATTATTTTGAAATCAGCATTTCACAAACTTATGCAAGGAGCTGATTTTGCTAATATTTGCTACCATTTCCAACAGTGCTCTCGAGTCAAAAGATCCACTGTTAGTGAAAGAAGTCAGATGAGAGCCATGAAAACTGATACTAATTATTAATAGGATAAGCACAGGCTGGAGCAGCAAAACAGCTTCTTCATGCCACATACATAAATCGGCTCTGGTAAGCATCCACCGCTAGAGGTACAAAGCGATGTACTGAATGACTCTCATTCACATAGAAGGTCTGTAAACCCAATGGTCAGAGGATTTCTAAAATATATTTGGATTTCAAATCACATATATAATCAGGCGAAGAATCATTTTCAACTCTCCACTTTGTCCTGTTCATTAGTCAAGGATACTGTTCCCAGTTATCTGAGATCTTAAAAATAAATTACAAGAGAGGTAGTAGATTTCTTGATAAAGTGAATGTCACCTCCTTCAATAAAGATTTTCTATAACTTGTTATTTTAAAAAAGCATACCTTTAAAAAGTAAATGCTACAACCTCAGAAAAAATAGAAGGCAAAGTAAAAATATCTCAAGATGAGATTCTTCTCGCCTTGGCTATATTTTAAGACTGCCTAGTAATCAGAGCTTATTTTCCTGAAGAGTTGAACCCTTATATGTAGAAATCACGTATCAATGCTAGAAGTGTTTTCAAAAACCTCTTGACGAATGACAGAATTTACACCACTAACATTCAAATATAAGTGACAGAGAAAGCTATCATTACATATTGTTCCTACAAAGGCTCTGGAAAATTGAATCTAAACACATTTTCTTACGTAAAGTGCTTTTACCCCATCTTTTCTTTATCTAACCCAGCAAATCATTCTCCTTTGGCAACTTCAAAGTTGCAGCTGTTTACTGAAGAGTGAGTCTCTGCTCTCAAAGCAGAGACTGAAAGTTCCTGTTACTGCTTTGATATCGAACAAGAAGCATTCTAAAATGCCAGCTGTGGCTTTTAAAAGGTTACCCATGGGATAAATGACTTATCTCACAGAATGACATGAATTAACCTGTGTATACAAGCTATGTCAAGACCGCCTGATATGAATTCAAAGTTCTCTTGTGAAATATTCCTCTCTGTTTGGCATTGTTATTACCATCTGTTACATATCAAGATACTAGACATGGGTTTTAAGCATGGCTTTTCAGAATGAGGTATCCTGGAGATCTTTGCATAGCATCACTTTTAAGAGATCAATTTTATATAGCTAATGAATCAAATCTATGCAGTAATTAATTCATTCAGCATCTACATCCAAGTTTCAGTACCACAATCTGTTTCAGTAAGATCCATACTCCTGGCAAAGAGACTAACGGGCTTTCGCAGAGGGCCAAGAGATAGCCGAGGTACTTTTAAGTTTGTTTTTTTGAGAACAGCCACCTCAAAAATTCAGTAAGGAATTTATGTACCATTTTGTCCAGAAGAACCACATAATATTTCATGCTTCTTTTAGTCTAAGCATAGTCATTCTATATTTTCTCAGATTACACTTCAAAAGTATAATTTGAAGATAACGTATGGGAAATAACAGGATAAAAGGCTTCCAGTTTCATTGGAGATTTTAATTATAACCCAAATCCAGAGAAGGGTGGTCAGAAGTTTAGTCATTGCATCTATAGGGAGGACCATCAGGAAACACGCCAATTGAACTAACAGGTTTATTTTATTTATTTTTAAAAGTAACTTCCAACTTTGTATTCCTTCATTTCCTTTTCATAATGAGAGAAGGAGACTGGAAAATGACCTCTGATTAACAAATTCAGCAAATTTCTCATTCAACACCACAAGTAGCAAAGTAATATTAGCTCCCTTGAGCTACATAATAAAGTATACAACAACAAAATCCCCATGTGGGTTAGTTACTCTGTATTATCATCAGAAACTACCACTACAAGGGCTTACCAAATTCCTTGTACCATCGGGAGCAGCTAGATGGCACTGAATGTAAGAATTAAAGACCTGAACAGCATGTTGGGTAAAGAAACCTTTATGGAAATGTTTGTCATCTTGTACCAAAGTAAGCCAAGATTCCAGCAACTTATCATATGCTTCCATATATACCATGTCATCTTTGTCAAGCTGTAAGAGATGAAAGAAACAAAACAAACATCTTATTCCTAAACTAAACCAGAGGAAGGTACTTACATTCATTACTATTTAACAGATGTTCTTCTAATGTTGAAGCAATTTAAGAAAAAAAAAAATCACAAAACTTATTATTGGCTATCCTTGAACACATCAGAAAGAACTGAATCAATGCATCAAAAAGGTCAATGCAGCTTTGCTAGAATTAAAAAACAAACAAAAACCCTACTGTGTTTAGCTATTTCTTTTCTTCTAATGTTCAAAACCAAACCAGTCTTAATTTCAGCCTTTCATACATACACATAATCACCTAAATACAGGAGCTATCATGCTTTCTCTCCAATGACACCAAGCATCTCAGCTCATACTGGAAACAACAAAGAATTGAGCTATTTGTTTAATTAGACAAAACAGAAAACATGCATATAGATTAGCAAGTATTCTGTTATTTTTCAAACAAAGAGACAGAAAAGATTATGACTCTCTGTTCTGGAGGAAATCATTACAAGACTGCATGTATTAAAGAAACCCTACTGTGGGCAGCCAGTTTTGATGACGATACACAACTTCCCGTTATGTGAACAAAGGAAAAGGACAATTCCATAGAATAAGCCTGCATCTCCAAGTCATTAGTGCATTTTAATTGACACTTCATGCTTTTAGCTATTCACATATATTTATATGGGGTATTTAAGTTGCCAAATGAAATTCTTATCTGAAAAACAAATCTCCCGGGTTACAGGCAACCTAAAGAACCCAGATACCAAAGGGGTTGTTTCTCTTGAAAAGGATATTTAATGCAATTATCAATTTTTTTTTTCACTTGACGCAAAAGTTGAACTTTAGTAAACACAACCAGCTTCATATAACTTAAGTGTGACTCGATGGATAGATTTGCTGGTATTGCGGGACTTCTCTTTCCTCTAAGAATTCTTCTCAACTTTTAACCAACATGATCACTCACCAAGGTTACTTTGAGATAACAGAGCTTAGTAAAATGATTCCTTGATGAAATACAGAGATACTGAGGCCTTAATCATGCTCCAGACAGAGGAATTCCTGACTTTCAGTGAAGTTACAAACATGGCTGCATGAACAAAGGGAAAAAAACATTGGCTGGATGACTGACTAAGAGGGAAAACTGATACCATGTTGGAAGCATTTCAAGATATTTTCACAGCATCATTCTGTAACTGCAAAGTGGTCGTATTTACATTAGCTAAAATGTGGGGCACATGCAAGTTTGAAAAACAAAAGCTGAAGATGATGATGAGAGAGACCAAACTGTATTCAACGCTAACATAAAACAAATTTAGGACAGGCACAGCATGTTTTTAATATTTGGCTAAAGGACATTCATTGAAACATGAAACACTTTGATATGCGTGTATATATATGTGTGTGTGTGTGTGTATTTTTTTAACTTACGTACAATTAATAATTTATAAGAATCCAGAACATAACACAAGAAACAATGTCCTTTTATGAGAAAAAAAACCAACTCAGATTTGAGAAGGTAATACAGAATAAGCCTTTTTTGTATACTATTACCAACACCTTACAGTATTTTCGTAAGGAAGCTAGGATTAGTAAGTGCCTCCTTAAAGTAGGTGCCCAAGCAGTAGGGTTTATTGATCTTGAACAAATATAATCACAAAGGAACCTTCCTAAAAATTCCCAATCTTGTTTTAGATTAGTCATTCAGATGAAAGGCTACTGCTGGGCTACTGAAGATGTCATGCAGGCAGACTGTATGTGACAAGCTGCAGACTGGGAAGCAGAAACTTTCTGATGGATCTACCAGAAGAAGTTGGCAGGGCCCAGTTCAGGACTTAAGATTTTCAGGAGAAGCAAAGTACAACCACTAACATCAAAACAATGCTGCTGAATTTCTCCAAGATTCTTCCTTCAGAGTCTGCCGACCTTCTGAAGAAAGAAGGCTTCTAAAACTTGCTAAGTAGCAGCAAACTGGGAAAAGTTATAAGCAAAGTAGAGAGAGACCAAATTAAGAATGATCTCTCCCCTTATGGAACTTTAAAAAAGCAACAATAAAATACCATAAATCAGGAAATCAGGAACAATGCATTAAGAAACACAGCTGAGAAAAAACAAAACAAAACACTTTGAGAGCATTTCTATTTGAATTTTCATTCAACATCTTGCTCGTACTCTTCTCTAATTCTGATCAACTACTACAGACTCCTACTTCTGCACAAGCTTTAAGCTTTGAGCAAAGGAAAGCATAGCTGTGGACAAGCATCTTCTCTCATACCCAGCGTTATTAAGGAAGAGATGGCTGATCCAAATTGCATCATAAATTAACCCCAAGCATTGCTGAAGCTTACTGTCCTCCACAGCGTAGTTGTTCAGGCAAATGTTCCAACAACTTCCCTCAATCAACAGCCAAGTAAATGTAAAACAACATTTGAACATGTTTGGATTGTGTGTGGGTTTTTTTCCTCCCCCTTTGTTGAATATCAATATTAGCAACAGCAGCAAGTACCACCAGCAACAGCTTCTGATTCTGTGCCAAGACACGTGCTGCTTTGAAGTGGTTTGCTCATTACAGTTTGGGACCTCCTGATTTTGACAGTTTCAATAGCAAGCTTCTGGCTAAGCTGATTCCCTGTGTCTGGTGGGCTTTCTGCAACACTCACACAAGCCATCCTGCTGGCACACAAAGTGGCAGAAATATGGGAAAAACAGCTTGCCCCATGAGCAAAGCCGTGCTGTGGACACCTGTGTTCTGCTGCATTTTAGATTTCTGAAATCTCAGGATCCCACTGAGCCCAATGCATGTGGTATTTCACCTTTCACCAAAAACTCTTAATTACAGAAAGCAATTAAGCTCATGAGCGTATGAGTTCACAGAGTACATTGCTACAAGCAATCTAAGCAAGTAGCTTAGGTGCTTAGGGACATAGTTTAGTGGTGGACTAGGTAGTGTTACACACTGGTTAGACTTGATGATCTTAAAGGTCTTTTCCAACCTAAATGACTCTGTGAAACACACTGACCAGGGCTGGAACATTCCTAAGCCAAAAGATTGCCTTCAGGGATGCAAATAAGTATTTCCACAGTTGCAGCACACCGTGCCACTACACCATCTGGATTAAGTCAGCAATAGTCTGAAACACTCTGTAGTGCTCCTTATTGCTGATACAATGATAAGATATACAAATTATTTTTTGAAGCCTGAATACCACAGAATTTTGTAATTATCCTGGAGATCAGAGCAACCACGTGAAGTTGAGATATAAGCTATACAACTGTTAGACCGATGACACAATGAAGTGGTGGAAGTGTGATGTTTCTTTCTTCTACAGAACGCTTTAAAGATTCTGTGACAATGAACAAGTTCTTTCGTTAAAGAAAAAAATTGCAGTCTTCTTTCTTATCTTGCTGGATCTGATAACACTGTAATATAATATTGAAATGACTTTCTTCAGCAAAAACTAGAGGATTATGTATGCATAGGCAGACACATTCACTAGGCACGAGCAGCCAGCCATTTCCAAAACAAACTCTTTGTACCAGACAACAGTACAAGCTACCTCGGGCTTTTGCTGAGAGGTGAAGTACTCTGAGTTGGTGGCTTATGCTGAGAGCTCCTGAAGTTAAATATGGTTGTGTATTCTAGCTCTCCAGTAACGAGACTAACTGAAGAAATGTATATCCTCTAGTCCCTTTCATTTAAATGATAGGTATCAAGCCTAGTCAGTATATATAGAAAAACTGGAAAAAAAAATCATTCTTTTTAATGATAATGGGGAAAACCCAGGATGGTGTCTTGATAGCTTCATTTAAATTAATAACTATTCCATGTAAATAGCTCAGGTGAAAGATGCACCTTAATTCTTACGGGCTTTTTTCATAAATTAGGTCTCCTTAGACATTTTTATTTTTAAAATCTTTTTTTTTCCCTTGGAAGCAGAGGATTTAGCCTATCAAAATGGATCTTCCATGTTACAACCAAGGTTTGAAAGAAGTAAGCAAACAGAAAAGTCCGCTGAATTCCCTCTCCAGATTTGTATGTAGAATTATTACTTGAACTGTGTCAGTAACAGAGGGATGATTTAAGTTTAATAGTATGGGGTTAACAATAGATCTTAGCAGCTACATTCACTTCAAACAGAAGTTCCTGCCTGTAAAACCCCTGACAGCATAAGTTTCAGTCCGTCCATATGTTCACACAGTCATTTTAAGCTTTCACGTTTGTAGCATGTTCATTATCTACAACACTTTTCAGAGAAGTCCCACAAGAGCAATCCAGCAACATCTAAAGACTTTCATACTTTTTTAATGTACCCATTCTTTTAAAAGTGAAAATACGAAGCAGGTGCTTTAAATCAAAAGTTCGAAAGATGCAGTCTGCAATTGTTGCACATAAAAAAAATAAAACCCTTTCAGATGCGATTTCAGAAATATCTAGAACAAAAGCACTGGGTTTCACAACAGTTATTGACAAAACAGCCAGATTCACCTATCACTTATGCTTATTACAAGGAGAGGGAAGCAAAAAGAATACCTACTTTTTGAGAATGAATACTTACCACTTCTTCCAAGGCAGCACTTCTTCCAAAAGAACAAGTGAGATGTGCGAGGCAGTTAACAAATGAAGAGAAAAGTTCATTTGGAATGGCAGTTAAAATATTTCGAGGAAATACGGTTATCAGGTTGCTGATAATACTGGAAATTCCCACTGCTTCAGAGTCTTCTATTTCAATTCTATAGATAGAAATAGGAGTTAGCTTTCTGCCATCAAGAAAAGTGTTAAAAGCCAATTGATTTTCTAGATAAATTTTCAATCAATAAATCTATCTCGTGTTAGTTTAAGAAGCACCTACTTTAAGATGTATTTTTTTTGAAGTGTCAATAATCCAAGAGTAAACACAGATTATACCCAGAAATAAGCAAGTCATACCAGTTCTTCACACACGCACACTGCACTCCAAACTAAAGATTAAAAGATGCCATCTAAATTTAGAGAGCAGGCATACATACCCATTGATAGTATTCAGTAATCCCTCAATGAAGTGTGCCAGGTAATCAACTTGTGAACCTTCGTCAGGAAAGACTGACCCATGCAAAGACGCCAGCTGTGCCAGACACTGTAATGAATCTTGGGCCATATCTGTATCTTCTCTGATTTTTCGATGCACCTTTCAGGAAGCGAGATAGTTAATAATACGCGGAAAATAGGATGTTCTTACAACAGTCACATGGCTCTCAATCCAAAAGAGCACACACCAAAAAAAGCTTACTATAACTTCTATTCAGTCTGAAACGCGAGGGTTTCTACGACTCCCTCAACCCTGGCAAATGTCACGATCATGACTCGGTTCACAAAATCGCGAGCCTGAAGTTAACTCGCTGATACTAACATTTAGTTAAGTCTTACATTTTGAAAATTGAACTGTGTACCGAATGTTATGTCTTAAAGAGAGAAACAGATGCCAGCCAGTCAGACATACTGCTCCTTCTAAAAACAGCAATAATGACAGTCATCTCTATTATGCTAACTATGCCTAGGCTACGGAGTCTTGCTAAAGTTAGTCAACAAGTTCAATCAAGATTATAGAGATGCTTCTTTAGCAGAGGTAAACACTGAAGACACACACAAAAATGAATGCATCACTTCCTTGGCAACACCCTTACATTATACAGGGCCAAGTCATCTTCTTTCATTTCTGTGTTACATCACTACTTCTGCTGCTAAGACCTTCTAGATTCAAATCTGCTAATATTTCCAGGAGACATATTCTCACAGTTCACACTACAATTATCAACTGCGGGTTTTAAGAATATTCTTATGCTCACGCCTTCTGTTTTTTTCATGTAAATTTTACTGAAAAATACAGGGTAGCTTTTTCCTCCACATTTTCCTCCGCAATTTACCTAAATTATATCATAAAAGTACAGTTAAGACACACTGACCACTTCCTTGTGGCATTTTATCTTCAGCTTCACCTAACTCATAACCAGTTGGATTAGCTGCATGGTTAACCTCTGAAAGATTAAACTGCCAGGAGAAACAAGCCCTGAAACAGAAATACCCCTCCTAATACGCATTCCACACTCGGTTGAGATTTCAAGTGAAGGCTTCCTCTTTAACATGGCAGTCTTGCCAAGTTTTGCAAGGTTATTAAAATTTCTTAGATCAGTTATATGAATATGAACGACCACCATTCACTTACATTACTTCAAATAGCAAGCTAATACCACCAGCCTCAACCATTGCGAATCAGGAATCTAAAACCAAAACTGACAGCAGACTGCCCTGGCTAGCCTTCATTCAAAAATAATCAAATATAGGCCTGCTTTGGTTGCCATTAAATAAAATGCGAATGTATTACAACAATTTTGCATGTTACTGAAAACAATATCCTCATCACAAATAAGTAGTCTTAATAAGCAGCCAAAGAAAGAGATTTAATGCAGACAACTTCATACTTTTAAACGAGGAAGGGTTAATATGTAAGCCAAAAAGTTATTTGCATGTGGAGGTTCACAGCTGACAGTAGCAACTGTCTGGATAGTCTAGACAGCTGTTCAGATTGTGTGTAGCTGCTAAGAGGTCTGCCAGTGATTTTTTCACCTTTTCAAAACTGCTGGAACAGATAAACTTTCAGTTAAAAAAACAATAACTTATAAAAAAAATCCTACAAAGTATAGACGTATCCAAACACATATCAGGCAATTCTCAAGCAGCCCTGGAGATTTCCATTTGCTTTATCTGGAAACAACTTTCTCCCAGCTTTGAGCACATTATTTCTTTGCTTTGCAAAAATGAAATAGCGAGAGAATGATGAATTCTGAGGTCCCAGGAGATTTAAGATAATAAAATATCACAGTAAACTAATTTATAAACCAATAATGCTGCTGCTGCAGCATTTCCTTGCTGAACAAAGACTACCAACCTTCCCCCCAAGAGTGGTGGAAAGTAACATTCATTTTATACAGTTTTAATATCAGACCTCTTTTTTAAATCACGGGAAGTGAATATTACATTCCCCTTTCCCCACTCTCTCTCTTCCCCATCACTCCTAACTTCATCTATCTCAATTTAACTTGCTTTGATTCACTTTGTGCTGCGGAAAGAGATGCAAAATTTAGTATGCTGGAACTGGCTAGAAAATGGCAATTACATTGCTTATTTTCAGCTATTCTGTCGAGCAAATGCTCTAAGATCAGCAAAAAAAAATAATACTGTTCATTTGAGAGCTGTTACACCTTATCTGAAAGGCATAGTCTAACCACTGCTCCCAATACTTGGTTTCATTTTTAGAATACATGTTCAAAAGCACTAAACAGAGCAAAGCTTAGATAACCATACCCTTTTTTCCTTAGTTAATTGTTACCAATTTAAGGCAATTTACAGGCAAAACACATATCTGTTAACCTCAGAAAAACACAATACTTTGTTTGCTCTGACAAACCAGTTGAAGTTAACTGAATCAGTCCTACCTGATGCAAAAGGAAGGATCCAAGAGTAAAGTTTTAAAACAGGAAGGAGCTGCTTTCCCTGTGGTCTGGACTATGAAAGTTGAAGAATGAAACTTACTGTAAAGAAAAGCTCCATAACTCTGCTGTCCAGGAGGGTCTCACGCCAGGATTCTGTTGGCTTTAGCATCACATTTTGTGAGGATTCAAACATAGCTATATAATGTCTGCCCAGTTATCTGGTGTCAAGGTCAACAATAACATTCCTACTTGGCTTTAAAAAAATCCTAGATACAACAGGATCCATTCAGAAAGAATGTAATGGAAACAAACTTTAAGCCTCTTCACATACACAGCATAATTCATGCATGAGGCCAAGGAATAAAAGGTATTAAGTATTGAAAAAAAGAATGCTCCAGGAATGTTAGATAACAGTTTGATCATAATTATGAGACATACCATAGTGATACGATCACTTTGATAACCAGGGTGTCTAATGTGACACAGCGAGAAGGGAAGAAAGCAACCGCAATTAACAGGTGTTAAAATTTATGCAAAATGGGAAATCATTTTCTAAAAAATTTTCCTGGCAGCTTTTAAAAAGGCCTGAGGATAGCTAAAGATAGCCCATTGAAATCTATATCCTATTTTTCTAAATAGCCAAATATGCCTCACAGAATGCAGATATGTTAGCCCCGCATTAATCGACATTTTTTATCATGCTGTGAAGAACAAAAGCGCAAGGCACCACAAGGCATTGTCATATTAAACATATGCTTGTAAAAAACCCACAATAAAAAGCGCCCACACTATAACCATGGCTTCTCTGCGCTCCTTTCAGTTATTACCGTATCATTTGGCATAATTATTTTTTATGAAATTCTGCCAGCGCAGAAAAATAACAAATACATGAAAAAAATCAATTAAACAAGCACGTTACATTCTTTGTCAGTCTGATCACACAGGGCAGCATTTATCACAGATTTTTGAAAGTGCTTCCTAGTGTGACATCCCTCAATCCAAGTAGCAGTAAAACTGCTTTAGCACACAAGTTATGTTTTAATTTCTCTTTTTAAAACCTTTCACCGCCCCCTCTGAATGCTTTGTAACCCAGCCATCAGAATAAGCAACAGCAGGCTCAACTGCATATAATCTACTCATTGGTAAACGACAAAATTAATACTGTTCATTAAGTTATCAGGTATTATAAAAAAAAGTTTTTAAAAATAATGTATACTGCTGAATAAAAATAATTTTTACAATAATACTGTTCAGGAAAGCAGATCCCTTGAACTCTGATGGGATTTGTTTGAGACCAATGTATAAAGCAAACATCTATTTTCACGTGAAAGGTTGTCGTGCAAGGCAGGAGACACAATTTTGGTTTATTTACACTTGCCCTCTGAGTTCTGCCAAACACAGAAAATCACAGTAACACTGTGCAGAACAGTTTCAAAAAAGCCACTTTTTTCCACAGCACAGCACCAAGTGGAAATTCACTGAGGGTACGTGCCCAGAGCTGCCTTCAGCACATTACAATGCACGAGAACAATCACGGATTTTCACACATGTTGAAGCAAAACCAGTTTCACGATTTTCAAAACTCTCAGTGTGCGTTGAACACTACCAGATCTACATTGTTTTAGACACTGAGAAAATAGAAATAATAATTAGAAAACAGATAATTCTCTATTTTACTTTCATCTGAAATACAAATGTCATTCAGGTGATCGAAAACACTTCAATTCTTCCAGATAAAAATAAAATATAGGCATGAATTAACACACCCATCCTTTATCAGAGTAATATTACAAATTAAGACTAATGTAATCAGAGCTGGTGCATTAAGTTATGCTTTTTTTCCTTCTCATCTATAATACTCTGGGAAAAAAAAATTAAATTGTTTATTTTCAAGAGGGTTCTTTGCCTTAACTCTTGTAAAAGACTGGCATCCTTATCAAAGAGAGCCTACAGATATATTATCAGTCTCTGAAAATCAATTTGCTCTCCACTAGCTTGAGTTTGCAGGGGGGACGAGCTACGTAACACATTTCACGTGGAATGGAAGAAGGGCTGCTCTGCTGTCACTATTTTAACGAGCCCCAGTATTTAGTGGCCCTATCCTGTTATTTTTAGTGTCGTTTCTCACGCTAACGGACTGATGACATATCTGACAGACTTGTAGGTAAAATATCTGTTAATTGAACAATACAAATTACGGCTGCAGCTATTACGGAGATTTTACAGCCACTTTCTGTCCCACACCAGGTGAATGCAGACGTTAACGTAAGCTGGGTGTGGAGATGCTCCCTGCCATGAAACATCTGAACTTCTGCCTTATTAGCAGCAGCCTACTTGTGCCAAACCTGAAAAAATGGCACTAAATTACTTACTACATGGAGGGTGTACAGGACAAATGCAGTCTTCATCATCAAAACACGCAACAACATGAATGAAGCTCTACTGTAAAGTGTAAGAGTATAGCTAGGTGCCTTCGTGTTTCATAAAGCTCTGGTGATCCCTGATTAGTGCCTAGAGAGGAAGAGGAGAAAACATGGTTTAAGATGGATTTTCTTTTATCTTTGCCTACATTCATGTATGCAGCCGCTAGCTCTGCACTTGTTTTTGTTTAATGAACTGGAGAAATCAGAGTAATCTGTCTTAAAAAGATTAAGTTCTCACTTTTAAAGTATAATTTGGAAAAAAGTTCTCTGTGATTCTTGGAGGAAAATACTAAAAAAAGAAAAAAAGATGATCAAATGTGTAATTTTCTTCCCATTCTTTGCCTCTCTTACAGGATGGGTAAAGATAAATATAAAAATATTTCATATCTTAAGGCAGCCATAGAGGGATTGTAACACTTCAGGACTTACCACAAATTCTAGTTTTTGCAAATGGATCCCAAGGTTGTGTTTTAGGGTTTTATTTTTTTTTCCCCTCCCTTAGAAGGGAGGCTTGCCCTGTCACAAAGAATGAAACAAGGAATTTAAAAATCAAAGCTAAGGCTGCATCTACCAGACTCCCATCTGCAATTTTTTCTATAGCAGTAAAGAACTCAGAAATGGATGAAGAACTCCTGGAGTGATGAGGCCCAATTTTTTATTTTAGCTTTTTTTTTGTTGTTGTTAAGTTGTTTTAATCACTTTACCTTTGTTGTCTGGAATCTTTCTGGAGAGCTTTATATCAGTCTGAGACTTATACTTTACAAATAAAAATCCATTATTCAGGTAATGGCTTGGAAATCTGCCATCCAGTGTTACAACGCTAGCATACTGATTATATTTATATTTTTAAGACCTCCTCTGGCTTGCTAGTTAGTAAGCCAAACACATGGGATGAGTCTAGGATCCACTCCAGAAGTGATGCAGAGGCTTGCTGCCCCCTATGGAGAATGGTTTCACAAATCTTTATACAACTCACACTCCTAGGAAACAGATCCAGCATTCACGAGAAGAAAGGTAGGCTTTAATATTAAATATTTGTTAAAAACTACTTTATGTGGGAGACACCAGATTCAGATTGTGTCTCCAAAGAAACAGGCAGAGGAGGTGTAGGAAGACACCAGCTAATCTTAAAACCAGCCAACTCTGGAGCTGCCATGCCAGCACAAAGTCTCATGTTGACCACCCAAGTGGATTAATTCTGCAGTCCTTGCTAAAATTTGCTATCTCTACTAAAATTTGCGACCACAGCTCTACAGCTAACAGTGAGCAAGCTGATCACTTCAAGCCTAACTTCTGTTTAAACCACCTATGCAGAAGTGATGGCCATATAGATGCAGCCCAAGACTCACACCTTCCCACTGCCTGCCACCTAGAAAGCTGATAAATTTCTAAGCATTAGGGATTCCAAAGTTATTTTTTTCTTAAAGAGGGATAAAACTGACAAAAGTAAAAGGCAGCTCTCTCTTTTACACTTAGAATCATAGAATCATAGAATATCCTGAGTTGGAAGGGACCCTTAAGGATCATCAAGTCCAACTCTTGACACCGCACAGGTCTACCCCACTTTCTTCAACACAGCTGTTTTAGTTGCAATGAATTCTTCCTCATAACCCAAACAACAGCCGGGACAGCACCTCATCCCTTCATCTTTCAAATGAAGACTGTAGTAAATTTAGGATAACCCCAGGGTGTTAGCAAACAGAAGACCTAAGGAAAGCAGCCCTGCTGCTGAAGGAAACCCACGTTGTCTCTCCTCAGCACAGTTGTATCTGCAGTTGTGCAACAAATCACAGTCAGGACCTCACCCCACTAGAAAAAAGCCCTCAGCCAGGCGGTTCCCTGCTCAGTATCACGCTCCTGAGAGATGCTGGGTCAGGATGCTTTTTCAGCAGCGATGCCAACTCAAATCATTCCTCAAAACAAACCTGGTGTTGTTTTTTCTGAGCACTCTGTTTTTCATGCACTTCCATTATGCACAACAGATGCTACCAATCTGGGTTGGACCGACTTCAAATCCTGAAAGCTTGCAGAGCTGTATGGTTCGCAGGATCTCCCAGAGAGGTCCCTCGTTCTGGCTTAAGATATTTTCACAAGAGATATGAAGAGCTTGTTCCTTTAAACATATAGCTGAGGAACACCCATACTAAAACCAGAATTCTGATCAGACAAAAGCTTCAGTCAGTTCATATCACTGCCACTGCACCATGAATTTTGACGGGATGGCAGTGATGCATACTAGAGGAGTGCATCCCATCAGGGTTACGTAACCTGTATTTTAAATCTAATCCCTTATTCTACATTCACCTGAAAATTTGCCAGCTTGCCTCCTAGCAAGAAGAGACACCAAATCAAAAACAAAAACTAACACTAAAGTTCCTGTTCATTCGTGTACTATTAGCGCTCTCTACAAAAAGCTGTAAAAAAAAAATTGCACCTTTATGAATAAAATATGGGATAAATAGTTCCATAATGGCTCCTAATGACAGATAAGGAACACCTTGCTGTAGATGGGAGATAGCAGGACAAAGGCCTGATTAAGAACTTCTGCATTTGTGGGCATTCATCCAAAGTCTATTAGAACGCAGCTGCCAAGAACAGATAAATCCCAAAGTAAAGAAGTGATGAGAAACACCTCTGGAGGTAAAAGAATGTGATTACGTCCTGACTCCGTAGGACAGATTATACATTCATGTCAAAGTGCATTAGGGTCCAGCAATGCTGAATTCCTTAACTGGGGTCTTTGGACACTCCTCACGTACTAGGAGTGGGATCCTCGATAGCGTTCTTGTAAAGGAGAGGGCTGCATCTCTTAGTACCCATCATCTGCTTGCAGTCTCTTAACTATTCAGAATACTCACTGAAGAAAAGATTCAGTGTAAAACCAGTTCCATCCAAGTAACCAATATCTAACTGTGCTGTGACAGCACTGAAAAAGGAAATCCTACAGAAGCCAACATGCCACAACTGACTGCTGCACGTTCTTAGTGCAAAATAGGAATTCTATGCTATTGTCATTTCCAACAGTACTGCCAAAAATCCCCAAAGCATCTGCAAACATCAGGTGAGCTAATGCCTCGAGGTAACAGGTGAAAACAACAATAGGCGATTGCCTGTGGGTTAGAAAATGAAATGGAAGAAACTGCACGTGACTGAGAGGGAGCCTCCTAGGTCATCGTGCCTTACTGCTGCAGTAAGGCACTCAATAATTACTGAGCTCCAGCTTAAGAGCAGGTTGGTGTCAGCCTCTCCTCTTTCACTGCTCAACAAGGTGGCTACTCCAGAATGCACCTTTTATGCCAGATCTTCTTGCTGGTAATAAACAATTTATATTTACTACAGCTCTTCTAATTGCCAGCAGCGCTGCCTAAGGCTGCATTTAACAATGCAACACATGCCAAATTTACCTGTAACAGCACTTTTCACTTCTTGAGAAGTCATATTTTGATGTAATTCTTGCAATTTAGTGATATAAATGCTGTGCCTCAGTGAAAAATCACTACATCACTGAAAAGCACGTATTTATGCTGCTTTTTTTTTTTTTTTTTTTTTTTTTTTTTGCAGGGGGCAGAGGGCACAAACTACCAGAATCTGCTAAAGATTACGTACAGATACTGCAGATAACTGCTATGCTGCAAGGAAGACTGAGAATAAATTATCTTGTTGGGAATATCAACTAAAGGAAAATATATATATATACACATATGTGGATACTATGGATCATTTTACTCCATGCTTTAGGTATTAAATTTATGCCCATCGCTTTGGCATGTGTACTGGCAAGATTTGGAAAGAGGACACCAACTGATCAATTGGCATTCTTATGTTCTTGTGTAATGTGCTACCTATGTAGAAATTGCTGCCAAGTTAAGCTTCACTGTCCAGGAACTAACAATCAACAGCTACATCAACACGTGGCTGTCACCACGGTAGCTGTCACCTAACAGCTACTGAACCTTAGTTAAGACCCACTTTTCTCCAAAGTGATTAAAGCCATTCCAAGTTCTGTGAAAACAGGTTGCTAAATAGAGGAGAGAGAGCACAACCAGTGTCATAGTTCTTACAGCACAATGAAAAGCCCAACGGCAGAAAACAAGACGATGATATAATGGAGAATCTGAGTTATAAAAAGATATGAAACAGAAGCACAGAAGAGCACTTGTGGTGGTTCAAACTAAAGGTCTGTCTACACCAGAAGCAGTCTCCAGAAGTGGCCAGAATTTAACAGCAGTAGTATCTCAAGTAGGCCAAGTAGCAGGAAACTCTGTCAATCTCAAGTAGTGATATGCCTTACTTAGCCATTACAATTAACACTTATTTACAAATACCTATAGATTGGACCACTTCTAATTATATACAGGTGTAAACAAAAGCTGCAACTCTCAAGGCCTGAATAAATTCCTACCAACATGTTGCTTGCATTTAACTAGCCCCACCACTGCAAACCTTCAGGTTAGGATAAAGTGCTCATGAAAAAGCTTGAGTTTTCACTTTCAAACTGTAATACCGTCAGTATTTGTGACGGTGTACATCACAGGTTTGCGTTAGGCAAGACTAAAAATCAGAGGAAATGACCTCCACCCACCACTACACAACACAAAGGCATTTCCTTTCTATTTACTGTGACTGCTTTAAAAAGTGTTCACACATCATTTGAATTCTCACAAATCCCAAATTCTCTTCTGAAAACTTTTATAAGATGCAATAATTTGATTCCAACCTCAGTCTTGTAAGCACATGCACTGAATTCCTCTCTGGCCCCTTGCCAAACCACTTCAGTGATTAACAGGCGTGAAATATTTACTTTTCATCCACAGCACTTTCCAAAAAGACACTATCTGGCATTCTACTTTACGGATGTGAACCAAAGAATATCCACTTTCACTTCTGCTGCTCCTTACACAATGAACAGATTCAAAGACAACAGAAACACACACATGCTGCCTTCTGATTGTCAAACTCTAATAAAATCCTATACAAAGGATTTGAAGGCAACACCAAGATTCCTGCAGTATGTGTAACAGTAGTAAATTATTCTGACAGTTTTACGAAAAAAGCTTATAAAGCAGCTTAACAGGTTGGCTCTTGGTAAGTTTGCTGAGTATCTTAAAGATGGTGTCACTATTAAAAGAGTTGTCATAATGCTGTACCCTCTATTTCTACCATATTCTTCTGGCCCATTTTTCATTTCAGGCCAAGCATGTTTCACCTCTCTTCTTCCCTCCCTCACCAAGAGTCACTCTCTCTTTCTGATTCTTCATTATATTCCCATTTCTTCCTCTGCTTACCAACTCCACATTTCCCTGGACATTCATAACCAGCACACACCACAAAAATATGAAAAGGGAAGCAACAGTACCAGTATATTGGCAAAAAAAGAAAAAGATTCCAGTTCTTCTCTTTTACTGGGGGAATCCTTTGAGCATGCACATTGTGAAATGCCAGGGCATTCCCCTACCTGCTTCTCTTCTCTGAGAGCAAAAAGAAAGATCAGATCTCTGCATAAAAATTGAACAGAGCTTACTTAGATCCCTTCACCATTTGGTTCTGCACTGAAGTAGTTTGTTACACTTCACCTGGCCCTTGCAACAACCACATACATGCCAGGAGGATCATCAGCTCCAAACTGGAAGCTGCTCTGCTGAACTAATTTGGCCTTTTATATAAAATACTCCAAAGAAAAGTAACAGCAGCTTCTTTATATAAGCACCTCTTAAGCAAATGCAGGAGTGAAAAAAAAAACTTAAAACACAGACTAAATATAAGACTTTAATTTCCATTTTTCTCTCCTCACAATTTACCACCCAACAGAAGTGATCCAAGTCAGCTGAAATAAAAGGCCTGATATTGAAAGGATATAATTTGGAGGAAGGAAGTTCCAGCTTAAGACCTGATTGGCTAGTGCAAGATAACGCTGAAACACTGAAGACATCTGAGCATTGAGGTTTTCACGTCTGCTGAATTCCTGAAGTACCTCTACTGTGAGCATGAAGATCTGCCGCAGATCATCCTCCTACAGTCAGGACAAACACAACATGTTAATAGAGCCTCTCAGTCATTTTTGTGTTCACCCAAGTTTTCATTAAAAAGCTGAAAATATTCCAAAGTTGACAGTGAGAGCCCCCAACTTGTTTGCCAAAACAAATGCAATGTGTTGGTAAATAATAATAAAAATATTTATATAAGTTTAGTCAGTAAAGGAAAAACTTAACAATAACTTTTTGACAACTGGTGGAGGAGGGGGGTGGTCTTTGGCATGAAAAAAGTTGGTAAGTTGTTCCACAACAGTCAGAGTTTAAAGCAATGCCTTCACAAAAACATTTCTGCCTGGCCAAACAATACATCTGAGACAACCAGACTACACCATCTGCAATAATATTTTTAAATACATAGCTCTCCTTGGCTTTAAACCAAAGCTATATTTAAGACTATCATTGTTCCACAGAGTATTCGTTTTGTTTGCAATTGGTAGCCAAGGAATTAAAGAGTCCAACCGTGTAAAGATCTGTAGCTCCACATTCATCAAATGGGCAAAGAGATGGCACTTTTTTGATACAAGTATTTTAAAATTACATTATCAATTTTCCTAAGGTAGCCAGTATCTATATTTATAATATATATTCGTCCAATTAAATGCTGTCAAGCATACACTGTAACTGAATGCACCTAGTCCAAGAAAGTACTTCTGCTTCTTAATATATAGATTTTATAAACACAGGTAGCATGTATTGATACAGAAGTAGTTTACCTGAAATATACGTTTACAGTTACCGTGGAACTCCATGCTTAGTCCAATGTTGCTGGTTTTACTTGAACTTGAGAATTCACTCAACAATGCCGTTAAAATGGAACAGGCCAAAGTTTGCTACAAAAAAAAAAAAGAAAGGGGAATAATATAACTAAAAGATGTCCAACAACGTAACACCACCTACATTGTCCTTAAGTTACTTTATTTGCATATTCCTGAGGCTATTCTTTTAGTTTCTTCTGACACAAATTAGAACAACTTAAGCTTTCAGGATTACAGATGATTGGGCGAGCTGTCTCTGGAAGCATCCAAGCTCCACCCTTGCACAAGAAATTCAAGTATTTGAGCAGCACAAAAAACTAACACCTGTACAACCATCTCTACAAAATGGAAACAAACACTGCAATCCATTTGCCAGCCTGATAATTTTCTCTCCCCATGCACATGGTTCTACAGGTATTAGAATCAGGGAAGATACAGTTTATACTTTTTTCTACCCATCCAGCAGCTCAGAGATCACTCTGAAGTTTATTTTGGCACTTCTTTGCATTTGCTACACTTACCTTGTTGGTATCTGATCATGATTAAATGTACACCACAGAAAGCGATAAAAGCTATTAAAAAACAGCACCTGCAATGCACCCTCTTTTCCCTCTCCCTCATCAAAAAAGGGGAGGAATATGCAGAAAGCTCTGATGCTTAAAAGCTTTTAGATACTCTCCTCCAAAGCACAAGATCCATAAGCCTCAGAAAGAACCTTTAAAGCTACTCTTTTGGAATGGTGTCCCTGAAGCAGTATAAAAACGGGTGAGGAAAAAGCAAACAAACAAACAAACAAAAAAACACATTGATTTTAGAGAAACATATACATGAAGATTGAAGGTTTAAGTATCATCTTCATTCTCAAAATTTAAGGTAAGGTAAATCAAACGCTTATGATAAAACACAATTTAAAAGCCAACTTTTCTTTATGAAACACTTTTCCAGTCATAGTTGCTATTTTTGAAATAAAAAAAGCTTTTTTCCTGATGCCAAAGTCCAGTAACCATCATCACCAGTTTTAATAAATTCCCGTAACTGATTATTAAACACAAAAGAAACTTAATGCTGTATAATGGGGATGTAAAAAGTACATCAGAAGTGTGCCATATTCTAATGTAACAAACACAATAGAAAGTATATACCAATGAAATTAAAACACTTTTTGTTAGACAGACTCTTAACAAAAAACTTGAAGATCACTGGCTATACTCCTAGACCGTTCGGAGCCAAGGTGCCAGGGATGGACAGAGGGATAGGAATTGTTAAAGGGTCATGCATGCCAGCAAGTGTCCAGGGGTTAAACAGAAATATGCACACTACCTCTGAACACCCGAAAGATTAAAGTGGAGATGATACTATTTATGCAAGCTCATACAACAGCTGAGAGCAGTGCCATCCACCCACCAACTGCAACATCTTTGTTCAGAAATGCCTCTGAAGTCAGTACCTTGACCCCCCAGACAACTAGTTATCTTAGCTAGTATACACTAAATTAACATTCTTACTTGCTAAATAAGTCCCAGACAGATCAAACATAGCAGCTTCCTGATAACATATGGGTGTTCTTTTCTACTACACAATCAAGCTGTACAGCAGGCCAGCATATTGCTGATCAGTTGCTAAATCTAAATTTTTCCATTTTAAGGAAATAACTATTTATTTCCAGTAGGCTATTTCAAGCAGGCTATTTGTCATCCAGTCACTCATGATAAAAGCAACAGTTTGCCAGTGAAAAGCATCACACTTTAATTTGCTCCGGCAGAAATGCAATTTTGTCAGTTCTATACAAGATTGAGAGTACTCCTGACTAGCTCAAACATTTCAGTATTTTATTTCCAAATTTCTGGGTAAGCTATTTCTGCAATGAATTATTTAAATTTGCAAGAAGCCCAAAGTTGAGCTGATATAAAAATTTAGGCTAACACTGAGTTTCAAGTCCAACATTAAGAGTTCCATATGAAAAGAATTAACCTGACAAAAACAAACAAAAAAACCCGCACACAACCCATCCCCTCCACCCCCCTCAAAAAAAAAAAAAGAGAAAAGCAATGAAGTTAAGCTCTAGAGCAATGCTTCAGATAAGAATACATGTTTTTAAAGGAATAATGTAGAAGTTTCCAAAGAACACTGCCCGTTTCCATTCTCTGCCAGGAGATGCAGACATCTCCCACAGCTCTCTAAATAATACAGACTTGAATTTATACTTGAATTGCAAACTCACTGATACATCACTGCCTCTCAGAGCTGAAAATTAAGAGCACCAGTAGTTGTAATCACAGATCCCCAGAGTTTGATGCTCCACGATTACCACACAGTATCAGTGGTTGTGCTGCTAAAACTGCTTCGCCAGGAGACCTCCTCAGCATGCTGCCATTCGGAGCAGCACGGGACAAGCAGGGCAGTGATGCAGACCAGCCATCCCTGGCGGCTGGTTGCCAATTACTAGAACAATAAATGGGTTAGAACAACAGATAAGGAACAAATGGAAAAATTATTTGTTCCCAGTGTGACTAGAAATATTTAGTATCAGCTGAAATTGACATCTTCTTTTGCTTTCTCTACTTTGTTTATACAATATATAACCACTTAGCCCTTCTGTTCAAATAGTAAACACATTAAAGCATGAACAAATTGCATTCTGGATGCAAGTTTCTCCTGATTTCAAGGAGAAATTTAAAAGGAAAGATAAATTTTAGTATTCATGATGAAGAAAGCTCCTCAAGGATGTAAAGAGCAGTGGCTCCCTAAACTAAAAAAAAAAGAAAAAAAAGAAAAAAAAACTGTTTCTGAGGGAACCTGCTTCGAGCCCGATGCAAAAGCTGGAGACATGACCACTGATCTCAGCAACAGGTATTTCAGGTAGTTCTGATCTCGGTAACTGCTCTGAGCATGGAGGGAGGAAAAGCAGCATGTTACTGGAGATCTACACACTTTATTCCTTTCGGTAGCCTCGCTCACAGCAAACACCAGGACACTCTGCAGCCCTCCATCCTCCCTCGCTCCCCAAAACTTTTCCCTCCTGCTGCATTCCCAGCACCCCACCATCTCCTGCCGTGTGGTATTTTGATTCCTGGTGTGCAAGCCCTTCCTGTTCCCTCCTCATCCTGGAGCTGTGGACTCCAGGGGCACGTATGTGCCCTTGTGTCACTACCTGCCCCTGCCCCTTTCACCTGTGAGGAGCTGTAAGAGTGTCGGGATACCCAGGCCACCAGAGCAGCAGCAGGAGGCCAGAGGAAAGACTGTGGCCTAAAATTTAAAATCTACCTCAACAACAGGCAGAGGAGATTGCCAGACACTGGCTTTCTAGAAGGAAGAAAGTTTACACAGATTACAGGCAAGAGCAGAGGGACTGAAATTACTCTTTGCGAAGAAGAGTAATTTCACTATAGGTTAGCAACTAAAATTTTGAAATATATTTTTCAAATTTACACATATTTGGTACAAAGAATCTCAAAACAAATTGCTGTGGTATTAGAAGAAAGATTCCAAAAACCTGAAAAGCGACACAAATTCATAGAAACACAGTTGTGCTCTGTGAAATGAAATCGCTTCCTTTAACGAAATGAAACTGAATACGCTTGACACATGCGAAGTATTAAATTTTTTAAAGGTTTTCTGCCATGCCACTGAGGAGAAGAACAATCCAATTTAATAATACCATACAGTAATAAGTAGAAAATGCACGTGATGCCGGGCATCATATTAAAAGTCAGCCCCGAGTGTCTATTGCCCAGTAATGCCATTAACTTCATACCAGTAAGAGTACACCTCTGAACGTGGCTTGCCTCACTTGCTAGCGATTTCACTAGTTCTGCCACCAGTACATGCCCAAACAATAACCCCATCTAACAAAATAAAATACCTCTCTTGTCAAGAGCGGACTGCCTCTGAGAATAGCTTGGCACTCTCCCCAGTTAGCTTTATTACCAGGAATAAACTTTATGAAAGATCGCTATACATAAAATAGACTCTCAGCTGCTCAAACAGAAGATCAATGGGACTTGTGATAAGAGATTAACTTGGCAATCAGACACCCAGTAGTGACATCGTTTTAGTGGGTTTCTTTTTAAATAAAACACAGACACTACGGGAGGGCCACGCACCCTTTTAACAGCAAACATTTATTCATAGTTCATAAAACTCAGATGCATTAGGAAAATGCAACTTATTCCTGCAAAAGGAATGTCCCCTATAACAAAAGCTGAAGCCATAACGTTTGAAGGGATTTCACACTTGTGCCTGGACTGCCCATGGAATAAGTGAACTGCTTCATTTGCGGGTAGTTAGGTTACAAAGCATCTGAAAGGAAGAAGAGTTCAAACGCGGCTTAGGAAAAAATGGACATGTGGTACACCAGCTCCAAGGCAGAAAAGCCAACAGACAAAGCAGAAAACGACACCCCCAAAAATCTTTCCCCTGTTCTGAAATTCAGGCTGTCAAGAGGCTTGATTTGATCACTCATTTCTCTACAAAAAATGAACTACGAGCAACTGCCCCACATTCCCACGTACTATGCAACGTCATTTGTATCTACAGAAAAAGGGAGCAAATATATTTAAAATACTAAAGATCTCACATGTGCAGAGCAAATAAGATCTACCCTGTTACATTAAATCATTGCCAGCCCGAATGTGTACTTAAAGGACTTTGTCTCAATTCTTATAACATACTGTTACTGAAACCAAAGGGAAACACCAAGAAGCATTCAATAACACCCCTAAATCAGCTAGTTTTAATTTGTGTGAAAGCAGGAAGAGTAGGACAGTAGATCTGCTCAGAGGCAGAATTTGTGGTGCTGTTTGTAGGTGACAGAATTCTGTGGTGAGAATGCATCGAATGCAGTTTTACCAAAGAAATTGTTTAAAGCAAGGCTTCCTTTATAAAGGAGGTAACAGGCTTCTTCCCTAACTTTCCTGAATAAGGAAAATGTTGCCTAACATTTTCAGGGAATGTAAATCCCCAAAACATAAGCTGCGTCTCCAAATGCAAAGGTAACAGTTAACAGGATGGTGACAAGACCAAAATACCATTATGCGCACAGAGTAACTGGGGGTCGCTCCAGCTTTTCAACCTGTAATAAATAGGATTGCAATGGAGGAAATTAAAAACAAACAAAAAAAATAGGAGCTGAAGAAGAGCTGAAGCTGTAGCTCCCAAACAAAGAACAAACCATTGGAATATATTCTGAATATAGGCAAGCACCAGAAGAACCCACTGGACTTCATCTATTTTATCCTTCCCAAATGAGCCAACTGGTGGAAAAAGAAGCTGTGGAGCAGGGACAGTACGATAGGAATAGGACCCACAGCTGCAGATTTGTGCTGTCAGCAGTAACAGACAGGCTGGGCAGAGCACCCCTTTCCTCCCCACTCCTTCTCCACCACGACAGATGAGCGGCGCTGGGCTAACGCGCCGTGCCTACAGCAGGGCTTCTGCTTCTTGGGGGAAGCAGACCAACCATGCAAGGCAACCACCCAGGGCTGAGCTGGGAAAGAGGAAACCAATTCCCCTGTAAATCACTGGGGGCCACAGGAAGATGATCTTGTGGCATGTGAAATATGTGCACTTTAGCCAAAGAGAGAAGGAAAGTAGCAGCCTCTAACGATTGAGGAAGAGGTCGGTCCAGGCTGAGTTTGCTCAAGCTTGGGGTGCAAAACGTCCTTTTCTGTTTCTCTCTGATTTGAAGCAGAAACTGGGAGGTGGGAAAAAAGTAACCTTGTAAAAAAAAAATGAAGGTCTGAAAGCTATTTATCTGGAGGCAACATATCCTTCCTCCAGGTTCTTGTCTGAAAAGCACCAGCTGGATCTCCTCTCCTACAGTAGTTGCATGAACAAATCCAAGACCCTCAATTAAATTCAAAATATCAAGTAGTAAGACTAACCATGCGGCTTGCCATGGGTATTACCCAGCATTAGAATTAGAGGATGATGTATATTTAGTTTTGGCAGGTCATGCTCCTGGCAAGTGCTCTTTGGCAGGCAGGAGTCCGTTCTCTCTCTGCTTTTCCCAGTACTCATTCCTGGCCTCGGCCCCCTGGGCCTGCCATACTGTCAAGGTGTGCCAAGTGACCTGTGCTATATGGCTGTGCTCCAGAGCAGATCTGCTTTTTAAAAATAATAAAAAGTAAAAAGAAAAGGGGCTAGGAGGGAGAAACCTGGTTGCTGTTACGTTCAGTAATAAACTGTCTGCCTATGTATGTACTTAGAAAGGCAGTGCCCCCGAGAGGGAATAAAGATCGAGCAGACAGGGTCAATAAACTTCTTAAAGAGGCTCTTCGCCTGAAGCCTGCTTATTTGCATGTCACCACAGTACTACAAGAAATAAATATATAGTTCTAACACATGGGAAGGTATTGTTTCTTCCTTACCTAATCTACATCCAAGGGCCTCCTTGCACATCTCATGAGATGGCCAAATTCAGGAAATGGAGCCTTGGAAACCATTCCCAGAACAGGGAGCACACAGCTCTCCTCTGGATCGTGGCTCCTCACTTTCCAACCCTGTCTTTGAAACCGTAGCTCTGTTGTAAATGATAATACTGGGAGCTGTGAATTTGCAATATTAAAGTTATTAAGCAACTAAGCTGGAGTACTGTATTTTTTTCTCTGACAAAATAGGCTTTCTTTTAAAATAGAAATCTGAAAGCTTTAAAAAGCACTCTGGTTAATACAAGTATTGAAAAATACTTGTATTTTAAAGCTCTTTTGCAGTTTTAACCTTGTACTTGGAGTAGTTTTTGGATCCCTAGAATTCCCCAAACAATTTTTAACACCTGAGCTTAGGCCTTTACAGGCCACATGTGAAAGTGAAGGAAACAGCTTAAATATCCTCATTCACCATCTGTTTTTTAAACTCAGTATGTTTTAAGGGCAGTAAGGTGCACAGGAAAAGGTAGTCATTTTTTTTGGACCAGAATATATAGCTGAGGGTAGAGACAAGGCCTGTGTGTGAGGGGGAAGTAACATAAAAGGTTTTGTCAAAATTCTCAAAATGTAGAAGTTGAGAGCTGGAGCCTCTCCGGCTCTTACCCTACCACATTAGACAGCAACAGCTAGACAGGGGTCCAGGAGTAAAATTCCCCTTAAAGAACAGAAATAAGTCCCATAAATGCTAAACAAACATAACTAGTCATCTAGTCAGCCATTATTATTGACCGATTAGTTGCACAGAATCATAGAAAGGTTTGGGTTGGAAAGGACCTTAAAGCCCACCCAGTCCCAGCCCCCTGCCATAAGCAGGGACACCTCCCACCAGCCCAGGCTGCCCAAAGCCCCATCCAGCCTGGCCTTGAGCACCTCCAGGGATGGGGCATCCACAGCTTCTCTGGGCAGCCTGTGCCAGGGCCTCACCACCCCCTTAGTTAAGAATTTCTTCCTTGTATCTAATCTAAACCTAGCCTTTTTTTAGGTTCAAACTGTTACTCCTTGTCCTATCACTCCACTCCCTGACAAGACGTATATATAGGCTGCACCGATGGGCTGAGGTCAACTGTATGAAGTTCAACAAGGCCAAGTGCCGGGTCCTGCACCTGGGGCGCAATAACCCCAAGCAGAACTACAGGCTGGGAGAGGAATGGTTGGAGAGCTGCCAGGCAGAGAAGGACCTGGGAGTGATGGTGGACAGTCAGCTGAATATGAGCCAGCAGTGTGCTCTGGTGGCCAAGAAGGCCAACGGCATCCTGGCTTGTATCAGAAACACTGTGACCAGCAGGGCTAGGGAGGTGATCGTCCCCCTGTACTCGGCTCTGGTGAGGCCGCACCTCGAGTACTGTGTTCAGTTTTGGGCCCCTCGCTACAAGAAGGACATCGAGGTGCTTGAGCGGGTCCAAAGAAGGGCGACGAAGCTGGTGAGGGGCCTGGAGAGCAAGTCCTACGAGGAGCGGCTGAAGGAGCTGGGCTTGTTCAGCCTAGAGAAGAGGAGGCTCAGGGGTGACCTTATTGCTCTGTATAAGTACATTAAAGGAGGCTGTAGCGAGGTGGGGGTTGGCCTGTTCTCCCATGTGCCTGGTGACAGGACGAGGGGGAATGGGCTAAAGTTACGCCAGGGGAGTTTTAGGTTAGATGTTAGGAAGAATTTCTTTACTGAAAGGGTTGTGAGGCATTGGAACGGGCTGCCCAGGGAGGTGGTGGAGTCACCATCCCTGGAAGTCTTCAAAAGACGTTTAGATGTAGAGCTTAGGGATATGGTTTAGTGGGGACTGTTAGTTTTAGGTCAGAGGTTGGACTCGATGATCTTGAGGTCTCTTCCAACCTAGAAAATTCTGTGATTCTGTGAATCACAGAATCATTAAGATTGGAAAAGACCTCCAAAATCATCTGGTCCAAACATCCCCCCACCACCAATATCACTCACTAAAATCATGTCCAACCTTTCCTCTAAATCTTCTCTGTATTCCCCCCTGCATGTACTGGAAGGCCACCGTAAGGTCTCCCCAGAGCCTTCTCTTCTTTAGGCTGAGTAACTCCACCTTTCTGAGCCTTGAAGCGATAGCCATATATTTCAATGAAGATAAATGCCCAGAGTTCTGTTTATTCACATTTCCCACTGTTCACATGAGATCCACATCAAATTCCCAAGCAGTTTTAGGTAACCTGGAACATCTCAATCTCTTCTCTAGCCCAACTGTGAACATCAGCAAACAGACTAATATATTTGTAAATCTTAAGACAGAAGCAACTGTTAGGATTGCAGAGTTCTTCCAGCAAGCCTGGACAACTTTTTCATATACAGACAAAATAAGGGTTCAGGTACGGAGCTGCATAGTAGGATACATCCTACTTTATGCTTTCTAGATCCAAAAAACACTGCTTCTGAGGCTTCCCAGTCCTGTGTCAGGTCTGCAGCAGTTGGACCATGTCTGCATCCGCCTACCCATGTTCTGGAAGAATCCACATCCTAGTGCAGACAAAGTCCATCTGATTGTGTCTGCATGCAGACCGGTTCCTGCTCCTGGGAACTGGTTACCTTAGCTGCCAGGATTCCTGTCCTGGCAGGAATGAAGAACAAATGAAATCTATCCATCAGCTACGCAAAAGCACAATACTCTAACACAAACAGAAAAGGCCACGAAATTGAAGGTATTTATAGTTGAGAAGAACTTGGCCCACACAGTTCGTCAAAAGCAGTGACAGAAAACATGTATTTAGCATTTCCAGATTGGCTCGTGACACTGTGCCTACTGCCAGTCTACTCTGTCCTACTCTGCACCTACTCTGTCCCCCAGAGATGAAGACTTTGAAATGAGATGCTGAAACTGCTATTGGAGGGAGCTTACAGCCTGTCCTTGAGCAGGGTTGCTTGTATGGATGCTCTAGGAAGAGCCAAGAAAGAACAGAAATAGAAACTCCAAAGCTAATCCTCCTCCCCCCAGAGGTTTACTACCAGAAGTTGTTTATAAATTAGCAGGCAGACAGATCCTCTGTACTCTGCTTTCCCTGCTCAGACAGGGGTCTCTTCCATAGGACCCATAAAGGTCTGTACTGCGGAGAACCAACAGCAGGAGCCAATGCTCCGGGTCCAAACCCTGGCTCTAACCACACATCCTTCCTATCCCTGTAGTGTTGCCTCTCCTTAACACCCTGGTATTTCCTTGACAAGGACATAGTGTTCCACTATTAACAGATTACTCGATACTAAAGCCAGCTTTTTAATCTCCTGCCCACTTTCTCCCTCTCATCGCTGTTCCTCTCCTTCTGTCCCTTCTGATCTCTTCCAGTTTTCATTCTCAGCAGTCTTGCTCACACATCAGTTTCCGAAATTACCTGACGTGCCTTCAAGGTCCATCCTGAAAACACATCGTTTTAAAGATATTTTTAACCAGCCCTTGAGAAGAAAAAGGACCCAAACACAGATGAGAGTAGAATCTGCATTCACTGCCGTCTTTACACCTACATTCAGGACTTGACCCTGTCAACATCTTACTGAAAAGTCCCCAGACGTTATGGAACTAGTACAGGTGTCTGGCAGGAACTGGACAGATGTTTGCAGGGAGTGGAAAACATTAAGGACCTACTTCAGGCTCCTAAAATAAAGGAGCAGGTAGCTCCACAGCCCACACAGATGAGAAAACAGGCAGGAAGAAAGCAAGAGACCACTTTGCTTTTTTAAAAAGGACCCTCCCAATTCCCAACTGCTTTGGAAGTTAAGTAATTACATCTTCAGCTTAAGCCAGCCCTTTCCTGCACATTTAGTCCCAGGTTCTTTACGTTCCTTTTCTAAATAGACCAAAAAGTGTTTTCTTTTCCCTGCTGTAGTGACAAAACACAACCTTTTTTTCAACATTTTCCCATCCAGCCTTTCCTTGTTCCACAATAAGCCTGATTTAGCTGTAGGATCACCTGTAGAAAGCCACTGTCAATGGCTAAGAGACACACCTGAAAGCTTTAAACACTTCCAAACACAAAATGACCTGCTGCTGACCCCACATTATTTCTGCAGCTGCTGGACTGAACCTCGGATGGGAAGATGCAAATGGATGGGCAGTAGATCAGAGGAAAGTGGGGTGCAGAAGTCTGGAAAGGATGCAGAAATGGACGAGGAGGCCTGAGAGAGAACTGGGAGTCACAAAGGTGTGATGGACTCCAGAAACTTGAGAGTATAATGCTGGAGGCAAAAGCGCACAGCACATCACAGCAAGGACATGACTAAAAGAGTTTAGCTGTAACAGGTCCTAGGCTAAACCACACAACATTATTACTGCTTCTTATTGTGTCTTAAACATGCCAAGTCTTGGGTCACCTGAAACTGTGCCAGCACTAGGAATTCTCTTGCAGCAGTCTTGTAAGACAAGACCATTTGTAAGAACAAATATTTATTACTACACAAAATACAGTATTTTACAGCATAAAGCCCCCTAAAGTACATGGGAGCACAAGTTTACTACTAGCCTGTCAAAACTTACTGTGCTTTATGGAAAACATGTTCCAACAGCATCACGTGTCACTTTTTTCTAGTTGTATTAGCATACTGGAAGAGAAGATATTCTATAATCGAGACATTTTTAATATCCTTCCTAAACCTTGAGTACAAATACTTTGGAAAAACTATGGAGAAAGTATTGTTTGTGAAAGGGGTGGGTAAGGGGAAACTTGGTCTCTGCACGGTGGCAGCAAATGGCGCTTGGAGAAGAGGAGAGTAAAATCCTGCCCCTTGCCCCAGCTGGAGCCCAACTGTGATGCACTGAGCTCTGCAGCAAGCCTGGGGTGACGTGCTTCCAGCTGGCAGTCTCTGCGTGCCTGTACATTAATGCATGCACAGAATACAGCTCCAGGAGCAGCTCTGTGCAAGAGGTAACTCAGAGATGACTTCTCTATGAACATCCAGAGTTTTGATTTACTCCTTACTCGTATCTTTTGGAAAGGTCATATAAGCTACATAAGCACACACGGAGGCACGCAAAAAGCTTTTGAAATCCTCAGTTGTAACTCCATTTAAAAAATAAAACTACATTCACTGGAAGAAAGCACGAACTAAGCATTGTTCTTCTAAAAAAATACCCACTCTATCCAAATTATACGCAACCAAAACGCTGAAGTGTTCTCATTAAGGTAAGTAACGGTGAAAGTCAGGTTTAAAAACGTAACTGAAATTTCCATACCCTGGAGGGATATGGGCTGTGCTCAGAGGTGACGCACTATTTTTAGGAGCATGACATGAGCTGCATTACTTGTAGTACACTTTGATCAAATTTTTCAGAGTTAAACATTTGCTGTTCACAACTAGCATAGCTGCTGCTCTAAACGCACAAGAGTCAGTTCCTTCGGGGCCTGACTTTTCTGAGAAAAGCTTCAGTTAAAGATTTCAGCACAGATCCACATAATCTTTGATTTGCAATTGGTAGGAGAAAAATCACCTCTCTTTAATCTCTAGTTACATGCCTCTATTATGACCTATTCTAAACATATCTCCTGGCATAGCAAACGGAATTTCACTAAATGCACAGATAGATATTGGACACCTTGTTTCCACTTTGAGCTCAATGTGGAAGGTAACACTTACCCCAGTAGTATGACATTAAATCTAGAATAAGTTTTGTGTTTCCATTCCCTGTTTTCCTTCCTCACGCCCCTTTATCTCCACCTACCCGCCTCCTGGTAGCCTATTGCAACAGCTGAGCCACAGGAGGGTGCAGCACTGCACAGATGGAAACGGGACAGTGCCATGAACCTGCCAGCTAATGGAAAATCCATTTCAGGTCAAGCTGTTAAAGAAACCCACTGAAACCAACAAGAAAAAAAAACCCTATCACATTAGTGGCAGGTAAAGTGGCTATTCAGAGAAGCCTATTCCCTAAAAAGTACGGTATAGTGTCTACTAAAAGAACTACACATACTACTACTAGTCCCAAGACATTTTTATTCAGAAATCTCAGATTTAGTAAATAATTGCTTGAATAGCTATCAGCTAACTCTATCCAATTCTAATGGCTATCAAACAAATTGAATAGCCAGTACTAATTCTCATTTTTATATAAGTAAAAGTAAAGTATAAGTGTACAAAGTAGATTTCATAATCACTAAGTACACAACTTTTATACTAATACAGATTGCTGAAGTTTTGAAGGGGGAGGAGAGGGACAGACACTTACCACAGTGGGGTTACCGCTGCTGATCAATTGGCTGACTTCATGAAAAATGCTTTTGCAGTCGATAGATTTGTCTAATGATCCCCGTTTCACTATCACCGCTACTGCTAATAGAATCTGCTCCCGAACGTACTTTTGAAGGCTGTAAACAACATTGCAAAAATAGGTTTGAAAACAGTTTTGGAAATCAATGCTCAAAGTTTTAAATGCATTTCTTTGTCAAACCTTGTGTGTGAACACATTAAGGCAAGCTGACAACTCTGCACAAGTTGACTAAGTGTTAAGAAATTGGAAGAAAAATTACTGCTGTAATGGTCTTCCACCACTATCCCTGGAAACACAAACATAACCAAGACTATGCCGAGTTCTACACATTCAGCAGTACTTTTTCTTATACTTACTTAGGCCTTTGTAAGACATAAGTTAGAAGGAATGTTCGCAACGATTCGATGCTAGTTTTTTCCAACAGAATCCATTCTCTTACAACTGCTTCCATTATCGCTGTAGCAGCTTGAAAAAGAACATAATCCACTTTACTAGTTTCTGTGGGGAAAAACAAAGGCAGTTTGAGTATTGAAAGACATACATGTATTTATCTTCTACATATTTCTAACAAAAAATAATGGACTTTACTATTAAATAGTTATTAAATGTTGTTACTATGAAAACAAAGAATTTACCTTTAAAAGAGGTAAAAAGGTAAGGTAAAAAAGAGGTAAAAAAGAATTTTCCTTGAAAAGAGGAAAAAAATAATCAATAACCCAATTGTATAAGAGACCTGGGGGAAGAAAAGCTGGCTACACCAGGAGACTGGGCCCAGGATCAAGAATGAGAATGCTAACACAACTGTGGAACAAAAAATATAGATGACAGATTTAGTCACAGTACATTAAAATACGATTAAATTGACAGCTATGCCAAAATGAAGAGTCCTCTATTATTTGAGTGCTTGCTTTCGGAAGCAACAGTACATACAATGACACACATTTTATGGATGGCAATAAGAAGTAACTCACACCTGAAGATAGCATTTGAGTTTAATTATCAAAAAGTTTTACTGGCTGGTGTATTTAAGGTTCTCCACGCTAAGTTTAATTTTCCATGTTTATCTTGATGTAGTCACAATTACATTACTAAATGTAACTTCTTACTACTTGTTACTGGAATATCTGATTGCTTTGTACATAGGCTAAAGAAACTAGAAGAAAATGTTATGGAAAATGGTGACTGTTTATCCTACAATTTAAAGAGAAGCCCCAGAATTTGAATGTAATTCATAACTTGATGATGTAAAGCTACAGGGCTGTTTTGTTGGGGTTTCTTTGTTGGTTTTTCCTGTTTGTTTTGGGGCTTTTTTTTGATCCTTTGCTATTAAAATTTTTAACTTAGAAATAGGAGGCAGCATTTCACTAGACAGTTTCAAAACAGTTTGAGTCTGTAGAAAACAGAAAAAGCATTCAGAAAAAGCATAGCCACAGGGTGGCAAAAACATAAAATACGAAAGCTGAAATAAAATTCCAGAGCCAGAAATGGAGTTTGGGCTATGCAGCGCAACCTGCCAGGGCCAGAAAAACTGTGTTTGCTGAAGAAAGCCTCAGTCAGGGGATGATGGGCTTTAAACAACTACGAAAGAAACTTTGTTCCACTGAATATACACACATAAGTCTATAATATGCATTCCTTTATATGCAAGTTCTATACCAAGATAGCATCCAATTTGCTAAAATGTTTTTAAGTAATTTAATCAGGCTTCAAATCTAAACCCTACCCAGGTAAACATGCTGAAATTAAAAATAAATCACCTTTAGGTCTACTAGGCTTAATTTGAAAACTAAGTAACCACTTAATTAAAAGATTAATGTGTATGTCCAACACATACATAAAGACAAGCCAAATTATATCTGCACAGGAATTTTAATTCTAACATTTTCTAACTTCTAGGTCTCTGTTTTTTCAAACTGCACAAAGCTCATACAAAAAGAGAATGTTGGTTTAAAAAAAAAAAAAGAGGATGGAATTTCTTTTTTGCGTCAAGTACCACAGATGCACAACTGCAATCATTAACAGTACAGACCTCCAGCATTCAGTGTAAGCCTATAACTAGTCAAAGCACCATTATCCTCTACATGAGGTTACTAAAGAAAGACAGGACAAGCTTTGCCAGTACATTTAACAGCTATAAGCTTACAGCAGAAGAACGTAGAGCCTCATGCTTTGTGGGTTCAACTACAGGTTTCTAAACAAACCATGCAGTGGTGGCTCTTCTCCTTTTCATTATGTTCATCATCTCAGTTGCTCTCCCTGCGTGGCTCATACACTCTTTTCATGAACACTCTTTTCATCAACATTATTATCGCTCTCTATCTTCTGCTCCTGTTTCCGTCTTCACCACTTTTCTCCTGTTTCTTTTTTAAAGCCAGCTCTATCTGCTTTCTGGTTCCTACCTATCCTTACCTCCCCATATTACTTCAATCAGCTGTTCTTTCTGTCCACACTGTATGAACGCTTACTCAAGAAGCAAAAACCCTGGGGAAAAATCTTTCTGTTCCAGGTCTTAGCATCTCAACTGCCTACTGGAGAAGCCACTGCAAGCAAAACACTGCCCTAGCTGGAAACTCACTGGTTTCACAATGGTGGTAGGAAATGAGCAGTTCAAAGATGTTTTATTTCTAGACATTCAAAAGGCATTAAAACCAAGCTCACATTCCTTCCAACCAGTTATATTTCAGAAGAAAAAATGGAACTTTCAATGCAGACATATTTCATTAATAATGCTAAACTGTGTTCCTTTCTTTGTCAACAAGACGCAGAGATATATCCCTTAGCACAGATAATATCACTAGGAATATTTCATAAATTTCCATTACTTCTAAGTAGTGACAAATTCATCGCTAATTAGAGACCTAAATGTTCTGCAAGCAAGGTTACTTACATATGTTCTCTTGCCCACTTAAAATTCTTTAAAAATTGAGGGGGGGAGTTGTCCTAATTAAAAGCAATAAGTGTTGTTACAGCCTTCATGACCAGACAAAGTACTAGTGTAATATCCTAAAACCTTGAACTCGTTTGTAAAAAGAATTTTGGTTTGCGAGTGGGTGTAGGAAAGGAACCACTCCCTGCTCTATATATTAAAGCATAATTTAAAAACATGGTATTAATATTGCAGGCCTTCTACTATGATATTCGTGAATTAAACTTCTCTAATCAAGAAAATTTTGAAATAACAAAAAACACTGTGGAATGAATAAAGTATGAAAATAATCATTTTAGATATTAAAAATGTCTTAATTCTTATATCTCTGTTCCACATGACAAATCTTTTAAATTAAAAGTTGCTTCCTCTGCTGCATGTGTTCTTTTCCACACTTTTCTAGGTTTTCCAGGAATTTTTGATAAAAGGTGATACCTACCTAGCCCTTTCCTTCCCCTACAGAGACAATACTACAAAACTTTGAATCAATGCTCTGTTACTTCTATCAGGTGGACAGAAACTTTTCCAATTAATTTTTGAAAAAAGCTGTGCTGTTAACAGTGACTAAGACATTCAACCTGAAATAGATTCCTGCCATGGAAAAGTTCAGCACCAGTACAAGAGCTGGCAGCAGCAGATATGTAAACCAACAGTATAATGGGAAGTATCAAGCAATCCTGCCACAGCGAGTTTTGCAAACTCCACAGATTAGACAGTATTACAATAAGCATGTAATAGAGGAAAGCTTCATCTATTACATCATTTTAGGAACTTTGCCAAATGAAGTTATACTTTACTGACTTCAGAGCTGCCAGAAACAAAACCTAGAGCAGCATGAGGCTTCAGCCTCTACCATCACTGATCTTTGGCTGATGTTATCTAGCAGCTCCGCAGACATTTAAGTTGTCGTTTCAAGCAGACTTTAAGCAAAAACAAATGCTAAAAGAAGCAGCCTTGCCATCTTGCAACTACTACCCGATCCCTCCTATTCTTGTGCCATGATTTCTCATATTTAGATAAAAACATTTGCAAAGAGAACCTAGAACAGATTTTTGATCTGCTTACAGCCATCCTGTTTATTTGCCAATCCATTATTCAGCTTACCATGTGGCCACCACACAGGATGCAACACGTGAACAGGACCTGGCACTGAATGCTGAAGGCAGTATTATCCCTTTCAACAGCAACACCAGATTCAAGCTCTTCCAGGAGCCTAACTTTTAAATCAATTTTTTTTTTTTAGGTACTGCTTAAACACACAAACAGAGTGTGTTACTAATACAAAGATTTGAATTACTTTGTTTACATTTTAAAAACATTTCTTACTTGCTTGTTAATCTACTTTCAACACTTAAAAACAATACACACTTCAAATCTTTTAAATGAGATGTTTACCCAAGCCTTAAAATAAAATACAAAAAAAAAAAAAAATCACTAAGTTCTTCAGTTTTCTCTGTTCCACATGGCAAAAGCCCCTAACTGGACAAAGCCCCTAACAGCCTGTTCTGAATGTAGTATAGATCAGGATTCCAGCATAGAGCCAGCCTGAGATCCCTTCCAAGAACAGTCGTTGTATAACTATTGTACAGAAACAAATACATGAAACACGAAATTTCGGAAAAGAAAAAAAAGCCACACAAACAACAAGCAGCCTTCCTCAAAATTAAAGCTAATGCCCGTACTCCCAGCTGCAGAAGGACATAGTTCCAGTTAGAGAAACTGCTTAACTGCATTTATTAAAACTTACCCAAAATATGTTTGCAAACAGCAAATGGTGATTTTGATTTCCTAAACGATAAGAATATGTGCTCGGCATGTTGGCGTTGTTCATTATTGACCATGGAAGGTGGTGCCTGAAAGAGGAAAGAAGAGTTATTTAAGTATTAAAAAGCAGTTACTCTACAACCCAACTGTAAATACAGGAGCAATGTCATGAACTTATCAATATTTGCCTTGTTAAATATCAAAGCAAGTATCGTTTTGTAAAACTACCTGTTCTTTCTTAGTCACAGCTTCTTCTATACCGCTATGTATTCACGTTGTGTGCACATCAGTGTGAGCATCGAGACATCAGGCAGAGCGTGAGTAATTCTAAGTATTATGTTCTGAATGATGCTTCAGAAGATAATCAAACCAATCCTTATTTCCCAAACCAAAAATATCACTGCACATCAATTATGTTGCCAACAAACTCACAGACACAGAAACAAAGTTCTATTTTTGCTTTAGTTCTACTTTTTTTTTTTTTTTTTTAAAGACTTGAATGTCTAATAAACTCAAGGGATTAAGAATCTTGACCATGGATATGCTCTAAAATCACATACTGGCAGTAACATACTACCCTCTAGTGTTTAACTTTAAAGTTGACATCTTAAAGATGGAGCAAGGGCTCAGATTCAGGTCAGCTCATTTGGGGATGGCCGCACTGGTCCCCCAGTAGCCTTGTATGACGGGCAGCTTGGCTGTCCAGGTGACTCCTGCTTCTCCACCACTGCTGGCGACGCCAGCTTCATGTGGAGCTCAAAAAATACTCTTACAGGGAACTGACACCCAAAGCAGCATAAGCTGAACTGATACGCCTTCAAGAAAGGAACACACACAGGTAGAAAGACTAAGGCTCCACTGACAAAAAAGATCTGGGGGTGTTGGTTGATACTCATCTCACCATGAGCCAGCAGTGTGCCCAGGTGGCCAAGAAGGCCAACGGCATCCTGGCCTGTGTCAGGAATGGTGTGGCCAGCAGGAGCAGGGAGGTGATCGTCCCCCTGTGCTCGGCTCTGGTGAGGCTGCACCTTGAGTGCTGTGTTCAACTTTGGGTCCCTCAGCACAAGAAGGACATGGAGGTGCTGGAGCGTGTCCAGAGCAGGGCTACGGAGCTGGTGAAGGGCCTGGAGCACAAGGCCTGTGAGGAGCGGCTGAGGGAGCTGGGGGGGTTTGGGCTGGGGAAGAGGAGGCTCAGGGGAGACCTCATTGCTCTCTGCAACTGCCTGAAAGGAAGCTGTGGGGAGCTGGGGGTCGGCCTCTGCTCACAGGTAACCAGTGATAGGACCAGAGGGAATGGCCTCAAGCTGTGCCAGGGGAGGTTCAGGTTGGCAATGAGGAGACATTTCTGCTCAGAAAGAGCAGTCAGGCACTGGGACGGGTGGCCCAGGGAGGTGGTGGAGTCACCGTCCCTGGGGGTGTTCAAGGAGAGGTTGGACGTGGTGCTTGGGGACATGGGTTAGTGGGTGACAGTGGTGGTCCAGGGACAGTTGGACCAGATGATCTTGCAGGTTTTTCCCAACCTTATGGACCGTACAAGCATGGGCTTGCATAAAAAGCATAAAGCCAGGCTGAGATGTTAGAGTATGTTACTGAACTTATACACTCCCCATCTGAGCCTTGTCCCTGGCAATCCAAGATCATACATGAGCTGCATCTTTTGATTTGTACCTGCTGCTCTTGGAATAAAAGCATGACACCTTAGCATAAAGACCAAGGTATTTAATTTAAGATTAATATTTTCCAGTAAGTACATTAAATCTGATTTTATTATTTCATCCTTGACAAGATGGAAGATTCAAACACGAGCTAGTAAATCCACAGATTAAAACTGATGCTCTTCAGTCATTTTCTCAATAATCTGACCAAATGAAGCACAGGAAAGCAGACTGCTGATCATCTGATTAAATGGGTCCTAATGAGCAGCTGTGCCCCTTCTTACACATCACATTTTTTCTAGTGAAGAATAAATGCCCTGTCCTTTCACAAGCCTGTACTCTGCTAAAAAAAAAAATAAAAGCCTCACATAATTAAGCCACGTGCTGCTTGCACAATAAAACCCAAACTCTGCTGTGTGCATTGCAACCAGCCATCCCCAGGAGCTGTCCCCAGCCATGGTGGTGGTTTCTGCAGTCGGGGCTGCAGCGCTTCTCTGGGCAGGCTCCAGCTACGTTCAATGCCACAGACCCTGCTGTGCTGGATGCTAGACGAGTATTTGGAGCAGGTTATCAAGAGCACAGGGATGAAAGCACAGCCACAGCCTGACACACAGCTCGGTCTGTGCTGTTGCATATAAACCCAAATGAGAAATGCAGCCCCCACTTCTTCCCTTTGTGTGGGCGAGCATTTGTGCAAACACAGAGAGAGCCAGACGAGGGAAGTGGTCACCAAAAAGCATCCCAAAGGCAGGCTTATTTTGCACCTGTATCAGCCCTCCAGCCTGGTTCACCATAAGACAGCACAGCACAGGACATGCGTGTCACAGGGTGCTTTTTTTCAGCATCATTTACCATTTAGAGTGCATTTAATCTACGGCCTCTGTTGCTGTGTAACATCACAGGAATCCTCTGAAGGCTCCAGAAGTACGCAACTTTGGTCAATGAAGTTTCATGAGAACTAAGAACGAAGCTTCCCAAGACAAGTGATTTATGTTTAGTAACCCTCTGTCACCAAAAGGAGACGTCTTGCTCCCTTTCTTGTTCTCACCTGCATGGCCTCCTTGCACTATCCCTTATATTACCTAACTCCCCCACCCCTAAAAAAAAGTGACACTGCCTTTTCAGCACTACTGATCTCGCAGATCAGCTCTACAAGCTTGTGAAACCTAACGCTAATTATAGCGACCTCAGAAGAAATGCTTTGGGTGTAAGTGACAAAGTCTGGGGCCATTTACATGCACGTTCTTAGAGCAAAAACAGCAAACCAGGGCTACCCGATGTTGATTTTGCATTAACAAAGCTTGTTTGAGTTTGTCATGCAGTTTATACTTGTTTCCAGTGTCCTGTAATACTTAAGGACAGACCACTTTTAGGGAGATCAGCAGTAAATGACTGCACAACTGTAAAAAAAATAATTACAGCTGGTTTATGGGAAATAGTCCCTTATGCTTACAGTAACTAGAAGAGAGCTCTTATTTCACGTAACTTTAACTCTTCTGGCTTTCTGAAGTCTGATTACAGAAGACCTGTGGCACTTTGGGAAGGCATAAGGCACATCATGTTCCTGTATTAATTAAAATAATAATAATTATACATCATGAACTCACTCTCAAAACTGTCCTGATTAGAGAAGTGCTGCAGGCGAGCTTTGGAGTGCAGCCACCAGAGGGAGCTTAAAGCTCACCGTCTACTGTCTTCACGGGATTCAACATCACTTATTGGTAAATTGGAAGTATTTAAAGTCCAGCTAATTTAAGGCTTTAAAGAAAAACCCAGCACATGCATATTCTGTGTGTAAATTTCACATTACAAGAGCACTGGCTTAAGTGAGCCTGACACAATAGTGCTGGAAACATACCCCAGCCTACCGTGCTTGGAAAATCTCCCAAAATACCTCCATGTTCGTGATCTTTTTTCAAATTTCGGAGAAGAGTTTGAAGGAGACAATCAAGCATAGAGGGAATTAGAAATCATAGTGGTAATGATCAGGTTTCTTCAGCATGCTGAAACTACAGCCAGTCATACTGCTTCCCGTTCTGCACTGCCTGATGTTACTGCTAACGCCCATTTGCTCATTTTGTCTTACAAGTTACCTATACAAAGTTCTCCAGGACACAGCAAGATCCGAGGTATCGCCCCATAAAGAGACAGCTCCTAGGTAACACAGTATTGCAAATAAAATCACTTCCTCTCAGCTACCAGCAGTGTCTGGATGCAGAATGGGAACAGCAACAGCAGCGTTTGCTGATCAACTCCAGCATGACCGCCTACTCCAGTGACCATTATCCACACAGGAAAGAAAGGAAGGCTGAAAAAAGACAACACTAGTCTGGCAGACAAATACCTTCAAGACTGCTAAACTTTCTGCAAGCCTGGACAGCTAGTAAGAAAGAAAATAAGGAGACCAGTTCTATTTAAGTATGCAACAACAACAAAAATGGCAACAAAGCCAGTAAGCATGCTAGAAGACATAAATCCTGCACATGTTTAGGGAAATCCCATACTTCTCTGCAGTTGTGAAAAATCTTGCCTGCCATTTTTCTGCTCAGTGAAGAAGCATAGGCAAGATGGGGTCTCTGCTTTCTCTTCGCACTCCTCTGAGAAACCACAGATAATAGCAATGACTCTCCTCATGCCACCAGCAGTAAATGGGACAGTGAAAATAATCCTTTTGAGAAGAGCAGAAACACTAACTTCAGGAGAAAACAGAGTCAAAAGTAGAAAAGTTCTTTTTTGACTCACAGTCCAAAAAAAAAAGGGAAAGATGGAGACTGATACTCCCCTTATGTTAAACGTGTGGTTGAATCCTCAGCATCTTTCTAATATTTTGGGATCCAGAGTGATGCAATTTGAAGGAATGTGTTGGCACAGATCACAGGTACACACGTTTTTCTGGTGTACTGTAAGTACCCTTCAAGTTTCATTAAATACACGGGGAATGACTGCAGCTCTTACTGTATATAAGGATCAGTTCTGACAGGAACAAGTCCCTCCATTTGCATTTCAAACACAGCCGAGCCCAAAAGTTAGGCAGTGATCTTCAGTGGTTAAGAGAGAAATTAGCTTCTTATAAAATACATGCTTCATTAGAGTCCTAATCGTTTCCTTTAACAGACATGCCAACCTTCATCTGATCTTGCACTTTCTGTATGTAAAAATCAATAAAATCATCACGCTTTTCAGGAAATACCCCATCCCTGCTTGCACGCAAGGAGAATTACTTTGGAAGGTCAGGAACTGCCACTGTGAAACTAATCCCGAGTTGGGTTTTTCCTTCTGTGATTTCCTGAATCCTAACCAATTCCATCAAAATGCTGTGTGCTGTTAGAACAGATGCTTCACAAGGAACTAAACACAACTTTTGTGCGATTGCCTTTTCATTCCAGTGTGGAACTGGATAAAAAATGAAGTTGGATTCAGGTTTCTGTCAGAAACAGAGATTCCAGCTCAATGGGCTCCAGTTCAGCACAGCCCCTTAAATCCCCTCTCTCTCACTTTCTTACCTGTGTGAGCACATTTTGAGAGACCCCATCACGGACAGAGCTTCAGCACCTCTCTCCCTACCGACAAAATAAGGGGAGCCCCAGCACTGCTCATAAAACAGCTCTACTTCTGGCACCCTTAGCATTAGCAATCTGCTGATGTGAAAAACACAGGAGCCAGGAACACAACAAATTAATCATACCGAACTGTTCCAAAGGGCACTTGGATCCTCAAAAAAACAGACAGCACCGGTAGGTTTTTAGCCAGATTTCCCATTCCTATTGCATGCACCCTTCATTTTGTACTACGTGAGTATAAAGAAGAGCACCTGACGCAGCAGCACCACATAGTTCCATCATTTTGTATATTGCCACTTACTTTTTCATCACCAAATAATCCCCATCTTTGTTTCTTCCTCAGAAATCTGTGTTAGGTAACTTTAATTATATTTTTCCTGTTCCTCCTTTGATGATACACCATAAATTTAAATGATATATTATTCACCGATGCCATGAAAAAAGGGCAGCACAACTGGGAAGGAATAAAAGGGCTACAAATTTAGCATACACTACCTAAGCAGAAAGTGATTAATGCAAACAAATATTAAAAATAAAGTTTTAATTCACAGCACACTCAAAATAGGACAGCAGAAGCTATGTGAAAGGGTTAGATCAAGCGCCATTTGGAAAACAAACATGAGTAGGAAACACCTGGTGAAGGTACATGTGGGGGAAAAGGGGGTAAAAAATAAAGTTTTTGGGGTTTTTGTTTTGTTTTAAATAGAAGTAGTAGTTAGATGCAGACAGAGGATGTAAAGTTACATGTACATGTATGTATTCAGATCCACACACTCAGTACAAGCGTTTCCTACCTCAGTAACATACCTTTAAAAAACGTAACTGGAAGTTGTCATTGATGGCAAGTGCCAAGCAATGAAGGTAACGAAGACATGAGAATGAGAGGGAATGGGTTACAAGTATCAGATGTAGTCTTTGTAAGACATTTGAAGTTGTCTCTGCTTTTTCAGCCCCTTCTACTTACTCTTGGGAACAGTCTTTGCTTTAAAAAGAAAGTATCAAATCTCCCACCCTGCCAATTTTAGGCAGGCAGTTTCATGTTGGACTTTACATATAAAAAATATCACATTTATAAGTGACATTGTTTTCTTAAAGGTTTTAGGTGTTGGAGTCTATTACTTATGAATCACTTCTGGACAGGGACAGTATCTTACGATTAAAAACTTCTAACATTCAAGTGACAATGTTACTATTAAAAATCAGTAACCAAAGAGCTTTTCATTCAAGTATTACTGAGTTAACCAGTTTACACTTATCTCTGCATTATATTCTTGCTAAAAAAGAAAAAAAAAAAAAAACACCACCCACAATCTCCTATAAACATAATTAAGAATCAGATGAACAGCATTTATTCCTTGCAGACAGAGAAGTTTGCTTGAGACAAATTCTGCTTTTTCACAGACTTCAGCTGTGGCACGACAGCACAGAATACAGCCAAATTGAGCATCCTTCTGCAATTACCCAGAGGGAAATCGGCAAATTAGCATGGCTTAAAGAACAATCATGTACTCCTCCAGACTTTGCTGCTTTTTAAGAGAACACAGAAAAAGTGCACTGGAGTGTTTTAAGCTGACACCCACGGTATTCCCACCTACAAGAAATGTCTCCTGTGAACAGCACAGCCTAAACACTAGTAGCATTATGAAAAGGCAAATATGCCTACTGAGAGAATTTTCTTGGATTTAGAACAGATCGAATTGCTTGTACCTGCTACTATTAAAGCCAAGAAGAATCTGTCTTGCCAAAGGCAATGTTTATGTCTGCAAGTAAAGTACATTACAAACTCAACAAGCATAGAAATAATAATAATAATTAAAAAAAAAAAAAGCTTATTTCTACTGAAAGCACGACTTCATAAAATTCACCCCAACTTCCCAAAGTGAGGTTCCCTAGGTATGTGGGAGAACCTTGCCTTCACTGTAGTCAAGACCGAAGACAAAACTGTTCCCTAACTGCAGTCTGTGGGCCACTATCAGCTGATGAAAAAGCAATTAACCATGTTAGCTGTTCCTCAAAATGGTGTCTAGACTCTGCTACAGGGAGTCTGGAAGCCTCAAAAAGCCAAGAAACAGAATTTGTGCCAATATACAAGGACAAGCAAAAGGCACCACAGACAGCAGTGTCACCGCTGGGGCTGGACCTCGCTGACTGCCACCGCTAGGCAAGACGTACTTTGAGAAGCAGGGAGGGAAGGGAGCGCCCAGATGGCTCACCAACACGTCAGGCAGGCAAGGAAGCCAAGCAACAGTGAGGCATATGCAAAGCAAAAAGATCGTGAGTAAACCCGAGAAGCATGTGCAGGGGAACACCATGTGATAGTGGTACCGTAGTTGCGAGTAAGGGCAAAAATAGGAGAAAGAGACAAATCAAACACAAGGGCAAGCAGTATTTTTAACTGGTGCACTTACTGTATTAAGAAAAGCTAAATATATTACTCTACCCATGTAAACGATCATTATAGTGGAACCAGACCTAAGTCATGAAGTTACCGTGCACTTCTAAAATGCTCAAAGCCTCCAAAAATAAAGACTTCAGTGTCTTAAAACAAACAGACAAAAACCCTTAGAGAATTACTTACCAGCGCAATCCTTCTCTATAAGCAAGTAAATTATACATAAGAATGAGATTCCCAGGATAAGGAGATTCCAAGTTTGAACTCTACCAAAGTCACGGATAGCAACATGCCCCAAGACTGTGTCACACTACCTCCTCCTGTGGAGCCAAGCCACAAGACTCCATCCCTGTGTTGCTAGTAACACTCTTCTAGTGTTTCACATAGGCTGTAAGGAAAAAAAATAAATCACAGCATATCCAATAACCATCATTTGCCTTAAGAAAACCTGGAATCATGGAATCAGAGAACTCAAATACAGGAGCCAGACCCAGGCGGCTGGATGGGTGGCAGCACTCTTCTTTACAGCCTTTCACCCTGTGATTCTAGGGGACACTGACACCTAACAACACAGGAATATCACATCCACTCGTGCAACAGACCCCACCAGACAACGATTCAGGCTATGCAAGGATGCTCTTCAGCATTCAGCAACCGATTCCTAAGTGGATGAGATGTTCTTCCCTCGGGCACCAGGCCAGCAGGCAGTTTAGACAGCCAGCATTGATAGCCTCTTTTGCTGCCCACTTCAGATCTGGCATTACATGAAAGTGAGAGCCCTGAGTAATAGCTAAACTACTACTGAAAACCTAGCTAGCAAAATAAACAGCTTAAACTATGTTCCAATTCCTTCCTTTGCACTTGTTTTCTGGGGTAATCATTTAAATTTCAGCACAAACGTATCTTTGAAATTAAAAGATACCTAAGATTGTTTTTGAAGACTGGTAAGAAAGATGCGATAGATGGTTTCTGACCAGGCCTGCAATAAAGACAACACAGTGAAATTTAAAACTTTCTGAATAAAAACTTAGTTGGATTAAAAGAGATTCTTCCCCAAACTGATTATCAGATGAATTATTTAAACCCCAGAGTGCCCAGTATTTCTCGGTTTATATTTGGAACAAATGCGTGACTGCTCAAGGAATTACCTCCTACACATCTGCTCACTCACATCTTGCTTTCATGCAAACTTAACAATAGGATTATTTTTTCTTCCTATCAGATTTTGTTTTGTATTTTGGAGCTTAAGTACTTAATACAATCTTTTACAAGCAAAACAGAAGATAAATTGTGGTTTGTGATAAGATCTATTCTCAGTTTTGAAACGGTCTTATATAACACACTATTTATACCCATTAATTGAAGGGAGAGCCAAAGTAAATCATTGCCATCAGTATCAAAATGTCTGCTGAGATGAAACTTCCTCTCCAAGATAAGCAACGAAAACTAGAGATATTATTCCACTAGTAACGATTTGATCCTCAACCAGATGTTATTACAGGCTCTCCAGTGAAATTAGCACTCATTTACCTGCACAACACACTACACATATGTGATTTGTAGTAACCAGTCTGCAGAGGCAACTGTCCTCACAAGGACACAGCTCCCACTGTCCATGCCTGCTTTTCTGCATCAAAACGGGTACCCAAGACCTGCTGCTCGAAGAAGAGTGGGTAGGATGTGGAAGGCAGAAGGGAGGAAGGTAGAGCAGTGTCTTTGTTAGAAGAGGCAAGACCATGGTGAACCAAGAGGAACGAATACAAGCTGATGAAGGTATTGCCCTCAAGTAGGTGTGGTAGGATGCTGACAGATGGATGCCTGTAGCTTGTCTAAATATCCATAAGTTGTTCATCCACTATCATCGCTGGCTGTTGTCAGTCTCCTTGCAGTATTATTGGGCACTTTCTCTTTCCTGGCTATTTTGCCCACGAGTCAACAAGAAAGTTTACAAATTCAACTAAAATAACAGTATGTTAACTCACATGAACCTACTCTAAGTAGGTTAGGTGAACAGGATCAGCTCACACTCCATCTACCCTGTGCTGGATTGCTCCCACAGAATTTCAGAGAATAATCAAATTCTGCATGGGAAAGTTCTGTACATCCCAAGAGTTATTACTTGAAACTTGTCAGTGTCAGACCAAACTCATATGGCCCCATATAAAGTTATCACAAGAGCAGCACGCACAGAGTTAGAACAGATCTTACACTTCAATCAAGATCTAGTTTTCTTTTAAATCTTAATGCTTTCTTTATAACCCCTAGGACAAGAAAATGTTTGAATTTAATTCCAAGAAAATTCAGTGTAAACTTTAATAGTCTTTTCTTCTTAACTTCAGAGAAGTCTTAACTTCACTAAATTTAAGGAAAGAAAGCCTGGATACAGCATGACAGAACAGTGATGAAAAAAACTTCAAAAATAGTGTGCACTTTACATGTATGTTACTCTTTCCTCCATAACTGCAGTTACAACGTTGGTTTAAGCACACTGACAACAGATAAAGCTGAGAAATGTCCTACAACATACACCTAACTTACGGTAGTCTGGCTCGAGCAGCCAAAGGATGAATGCTGACACGAGGTCACAGCTCATTCTTAAATAAAGCCTTACTTACTTCCTAATCTCCACATTCACTGTTCTAAAGTTTCAAAGCATGAGCAAGGTCTGGCAGGCAGTTCTGTTTAGCAAAGTAATCTCTAAAATGTCTGGTGGATGCTGCTAGATAAATCCACAGAGTCCCTGAAGTCAGCAAGACTCTTCAAAGCAACAAGATATCAATGCCTGCAGACCTGAGAGAGTTCTGCCAGCACAGAGTGAGTGCAACTGAAGAAGGAGAAAGATAAAGATATAACTACACCTAATAGTTAAGGAAAACATCATTGTTCCAAATTGTTTAAAACCATTTAATGTTAACAGGGAGAATCAGTTAGCTCTGACTACATCAGGAATGAAACATCACACTGCAGTAGTACAGGAACCTTGTCCCCTGGAGCTGGAGAGAACTTAGCCTCTGCATCTGGCAGCAAGGAAGAGAAGGATTGGTGGCAATGGACCAAACTTTTCCCTCAGCTCCTACCAACTACGGGTACTTCTCTGTTTCTCCTGCAGAGAGGCATGAAAGATAAATGGGTCCCAACTTAATGCCTTGAGCCCATTATCCTAGAGGGTGGGAAGGAGAAGAACCTCACCATTCCCTCTCCCCATGGCAGGTCCTGGTTCTCCAGCAGGATTAGATTAGCTTGCAGCCAGGACAGGACACATCCACAGCCCCTGAAATCATAGCTGCACCTTGATGATAAGATTCAAGTAGCTCAACTCTGTATTGCCCATTACTGTACCTCTCAGACAGTACAGGCATGGCTTAATACAAGAGTCAGGACTGTGACAGTGTACTTCAAAGTTTTAAGTCAAGGACAATGGTTGTGACCCCTCTTCTACTATACACTAGATCATAATAATGCTGGCAATGGCCCTATTCCTTTCCCAAAGCTCAAAAGTAGTGTTGTAGATGATGTACAGCCTTTTTATTAGGCTCACCGTACATCAAATAATGTCAAGCAACTGCCTTCCTACCGCAAGAGAAACTAATCTTATTATCCCTATGTGAAAAAGTGTTTTGTGGTATCTTTTTTTTTTTTTCCATTGCCCAATTTCCAATCATATTTGCTGAAACTACAGCTATAACCACACATTTTGCAAGGGCAGCATTATTTTTACTCACGTAGCCTTTTACAGTAAGCACCTGCAGATGGAGCAGGGCATCACCGAGGTTAAGGGCCACTGCCCTAGGCCCAAGAAGACAAGTTCACAAAATCTTGACAGGGACTAGTTTTTGTGAACTTGATAGGGACCAGAATAGCAGTCATATCTCTGCAGCATCATCTGCAAAAGCCACTCACGGTGCCTTCACTGTTCATGCATTAAAACTCAAGGACAAACACAATATTAAATTCTATCTACCTCATGCTAACTTCTGACTATAGCTTCTCCAAATGAAAAAAAGAACAGGTTGAATAGCAATCAGAGGTCAGCATGCAGGTGTTGGTGGTGCAGTAACCCCTGCCGAAGCCAGGTCAAACACTGACAGACCTGTCCGGCCATGAGGCCACTGCTCTGAGCAAGGGCACTGAGGCGCAGGAGGCCATGAGGCCGAAGGAGCAGCAGGCCCATGGTACCCGCAGTGCTAAAACACACCACTGCCCACACCCGGTGGGAAGTCATCATTCTGTGAAAGAAACCGAGAAAATGACTCATTTTTTGTGTCGTAGAGTTGAGGCTTTGCCTCTCATCAGGAGCGTTTCCTCCCACCACTAATGAGGAAAGGCAGGCCCACACGTCCGCCAGCTGCCCAGCTCCAAACCTCAGGTTTTAGCACTTCCTCCTCCAGCAACCTTGATAAAATCTCAAAACCATTTCATCCTGGCAGAGTTATTTTGAAGTTGATTAAAAGTGAGATGAGAAAAATTTTAGAAGTTTTCAACGTACATCTGAATTTGACAGGGAAAACTCCTTCGGCTTAGCATATTTTCAAACGGCACGGCCTGAAATACCACAGGTTTTTACTTGGCTTTACTAAAAGTTTTGGTTTTTACCTGCCATTAATGGAGGCTTACGAACAGACACAGGCGAAGTACACAATAGTTGAATCAGAAATGTAACTACAGAAACATGAAATCAAGGTTTAACCAAAAAAAAAAAAAAAAAAGCAGCAGGCCCAAGGAGGAAGCTCATCACCTGAGCCAGCCCAGAGGGTAAGGAAGCACAGAGAAATGGTGAAAATACAAAGGATTTTGTTAAGCAAGCAATTTCCGTCACACTAAAGCAGGAAAAAATCTGGGCTTTCACTCATTGGATACTTAAAAAAAAAAAAAAAAAAAAAAAAAAGCTCCTTAACACTTCTTCCACTACTAGGAAACAGCAAGAAAAATATCTATCACTGCACATAATTTAGAAGATGGGATCACATTTATTCTTTTTTTTTTTTTTTTTTTTTTTTTAACTAATTTGTTCTGCTCTTACAGATACGGCTTGAACCACGTGTTACCAACGCAGTTACATCTCTGTATTCAAGCTCCACCAAACACACAGACAGGCAGTCATACAGTACGTATCTTGAGATTTTCTAAAAAGGACTTTTTTTTATGAAGAATATATTTTTTTCTTTTAATGCGTACATTCTGGGATTTTGTTTTGTTGAGAAGAGGCAACTTTTAAGATTCCCTTAAAGTTCAGTGCCTGAGTTCATTCCAAGAAGCCGGGGTAATTCAGCTAA